>NC_133165.1:114323707-114639207 GCF_040802235.1 Manis javanica
TCATTCCTCAGGGCCCCTGCTCCATTTTCCCACCACCTTCCTCCTCCTCTGTGGGTTCCTCTTGTCCTTCTGCTCTTGGAGCCACATGAACATGTGCAGAATATCCAGGCAGAGGCTCCGACAGCTCCCTCATGGCCAGCCGTCTCCTTTCCATCCCCGTTTCACTTGACCTTTCAGCAGTGTCCATTCCCACTTTTTAAAAAAATTGGTATTTTCTTTAAAAGATTAATATATAAGCACAATTTTTTAAGAAGTATGAAACAATGAAATGGTACAGAGGGTACTGAAATGAAACATAGGCATTTCTTTCCCCTGCCAATGCAGTGCCCCTCTGCAGAGGTACTGAGGGCTGAGGGTTTCTTGTGCGTCCGTCCAGGTACGTTGTACACCTGTATAAACACAGAGCCCTTAAACAGTAACCCCATTCTCCATATTTGTTCTGCACCGTTCATTTTTGACCTTGTGGAGGTCTGTCCCCATCAGCACTCACCAGTCTGTGTGGCACCTCACTGTGTGGGCTCCCATAGTTCATTGTGTACTGTTCCTTATTGGCGGGCATTTAACTTAATTGTTTTGTTCTTACGAACGATGCTGCAGTGAACATCTTTGTGTATATATGACATCATATCTGCAGGTTAAAACCTTGGAAGTGGGATTACTGGGTCAAAGGGTATGGTGCCTAATTAACAGATGATGCCATATTGCTCTCCAGACATCATGCCGGCCCACACTCCTTCCAGTACTAGACGAAAGGGTCTCTGTTCCTCAACATTGGATGTTACCACACATTTAAAATTCTTGCCAGTCTGTTACGTGAAAGACACTGTCTCATTGTAGTTTGCCCTTTTTTACTGTAAATGAGATTGAGCACCTTTTCTGTGTTTGCCGGTCATTCATATTTCTCTTTTGTGAATTACCTGTTGGCGTCCCCTATTTTCATTCCGATTGCTGAGTTTTTGTCAATTTATAAAAGCTCCTGCATTAAAAAAAAAAGTGACCACTTTGTCACTTATGTCAGATGTGTTTTTCTTGCTTTATTGAGTTTATCTTTCCTCTTTCTCAGTAGTTTCCTTTGCCTTGTTTTCCCGTGAATCCCACACTCTCCTAGGCCGCCTCCCTCCGCTCATCACGTTCATTCTAGGCTCATGTCAGCCTGTCCTTCAGTGTTGGTCTTCCAGGAGGGTCGGTCTCCTGGGAGATGTCCCCCACACCCCTGCTTCAGCTGCAGCCTCTGCATCAGGGCTTCCCAGCCTGTTTCCAGCTGGTTCATGTCCCCCGAGCTTTGGCCCTGAATGTGCACGGAGGATACGCCCACTCAGCATTTCCTCCCGGACTCGCCGCGAACGTCTCCAACCCTGTGTGGCAGAAAACTGAACTGAGTTCATCGTCACTTTCCACCCTGCCTCCCCTTCCACCTCCATCCCCGACTTACCCGAGGGCCCAAGACACGCTAGCCCAGAGCTGGGACTTTAACTTTTGTGGTCTCGGCTTGCTGCCCATGTACTGCATCCGATCAGTTACTGTCCTGGGGCCCCTGTCTGAATGTGTGCAGCCTGTCCTCCCCTCTGACACCACGGCCTGCGCCTAATCAGCCTCCCTCCCAGCCGCTGGGTCCGCTGCAAGAACCTCCCGCTTCCCGCGGTCGCACCTTCTGCTTCGTGTTCAGCCGCATGACCGGTGCGCTCTCATAAGGAAATCCCATCCTGTCCTTCCCCTGCCGTAACCTCCGAAGTGGTTCCCCTTCCACCTGCAGGACGAGATCTAAGCATCGCTTCCGTGAGGGCCTTCCCGCTCTGCCTCCGGAGAGCCCTGCCTGCCTCCCCTTCTCTTCCACTTGCCCCTCCGCCAGGACTCCTGGCGCGGAAGGACTGCCGTCAACACTGAAGAGGAAAAAAAGCAGAACAGTGGTTAGAAAATTCAAACAACACAAAGAGGCACATACAGAAAGTCTTTTTCCCAGACAAACTGCTATTAACGGTTGGTCATGATCCCTCCCAGGCTGTACATTTTAATTAGTTTTTTTGTTTACATAAAAGGGATTATATTATGCACTGTGTTTTCTGCCCTTGGCTCCGTTTTGTGCTTCTGAATAGGAATGTTTTGCTCCCTTAAGGGCTTTGTCCGTCTGTCCTTAGGGGCGCTCTCTTCTCAGTGACTTTGCGCCAGTTGGTAAGCTGCCAGCCTGGTAGTAGAAGCACCACTCAGGTTTCTGTATCTTAGAGGAATACATTCTCTTTTTCCTCTCTTACAGGTAATGCGGAAATCTCATGAAGCCCGTGAAAAATTGCTTCGTCTAGGAATATTTAGACAAGTGGATGTTTTGATTGATACATGTCAAGGTACATACTGTGTGTAGTATCTCTGATCCCCCTCCTTCCACCCTCCAGGGTCACAGAGGCTATTGTGTGGCCAGACAGACTGAGCACTTGGAGGTTTATCAGGCAGACAGGTCTTGGTAGTAACTGGATTTCTGTAACAGGTCAGGGGAGAACGGGGAGCTTTGATGATATTGTGTGAATCCCTGGGTGGGTACTGGGGTTGTGAGAAGGGTCCCCGAGGAGGGAGCCAGGCATCATTCGGGATAGCCCAGCCCAGCAGGACTCCATTCAAGTGTGTGCTTTAGAAAGAGGTGGGCACTAGGAATCCCATGTCAGCTTTAGTTTTTGTTCATTTGCTTGTTTGCTGTGTGATATCGGGCAAGTCTGCCAACTTAACCAACATTTATTGTCTTGTTAGTGAATGCCTGCTGGGGTCAGGCCCTGTGCTGGGCGCCTGGGAGGGACACAGGAGCAAGCGAGGTGCAGTCTCCTTCTCAAGGAGCTTCTGGCCAAGTGGAGCAGGATCCGGGTGCCAGGCAAATAGGCGATGGCAGATGAGCTGATAGGTGGCGCTCTAAGGGGCTGGGGGAGTAGGCTGAGTCTCTTTGGGTGGGGCAGCGGGGAAGGGGAATTGTAGGTTTCCTGGACGGGCTGAGATGCACCTGAGACCTGAAGTCGTGTATGCGTTAGTTTGGGGAGCACGGCCAGCGTGGGGGAGGAGTGGAGACCGTCCGGGAAAGGGAGAGTGTTCAGCAGGCCCAGTGGCCAGGGAAAGGGAGGGCCCCAGGGTGGGCCCCAGTGTGCCACGGAGCCCAGGGGCAGACACGGAACGATGGAAGGCACCGCAGAAAAGTGATCAGGAGGCTCCACCGCAGAGGACTGACCACTTGGTGGTGGGCTTTATTCTGAGTCCACTAGACGGCTGTTGGAAAATGGGCATTTGGAATGAATCAGTGAACAGGTGAACTCTTCAAGATCGTATGGCGGACAATATTAAGAAAATGTAGATGAAGCTATGCAGAAATGCTTGCAAAAATATGAAACGCTATATAAACGAAAGGTATTTTTTTTATTTGTAATATAGATCATCCATGACTAACAGAGACCCCAAATATCAGTGGCTTAGGCAGGCGAGAAGTCTCTGACTCTCCACGACAGTTGGGAGGATGTCTGGGGCTGGTGTCACACTCTGCTGCTTGAACTCCTTGGGGCTGGCAAGGTTCTCCCCTGGTGCTCTGTCATCTCATCATCCTGAGGGTTCCCTGGTCCCTGTACTGGCTGTGCACCGTCAGCGTCAGGAAGGGGGGAAGGAGGCAGAGGTGAGATGCCCTGCCTGTCCGGGTGCTGTACGCAGCACTCCCCTCTCATCCCATTGGCCAGGACTTACTGACAAGGCCACACCTCCGTAGGAGAGGCTGAGAAATAGTGTCTGGGTGGCGACGAACCCAGCTAAGAAGTGGAGATTAGATCATGATGAGAACAATGGTTCTTGAATGTGGTTCCTGTCCAGCAGCACTGTTCACACCTGGGAACTTGTTAGAAATGCACATTCACCTGAAGCAGACACTGGGGGTGGGGCCAGTCAGCCATCTGGCCCAAGGAGCCCTCCCGCTTGTGAGGCAGCTCACGTTTGAGACCTGCTCGACTAGGAAGGGGAGAAGGCACCCTGGGAGATGACCACTGTTCCTGTGCCCTCTGAGCAGGAGCAGCGGCCACGCCTCTGCCACGGTCTGCAGTGCAGGCCCCGTGTACTGCCCACGTGAGTCCTCACAACACCTGCTGAAGGGACCGTTGTTTTAGCCAGTGTTTTCAGCTAGGGAAACTGAGGCTCCCAGAGGTTAAGTTACTTGCCCTGGGTCCAGTGAGGGAGTGACGTGGCCCATGCTGCCCCTCTGGGGTGCTTTGCTTGGTGCATACACTTGCTTTTCTAAGTGTTCCTTGCTGGTGGCACTTAGTTTTAGCACCCTCCTGTCATGTAAATGTGATGTGTATGCAGTCTGCTGGCCCACTTGTGTCACTGGTTCTGCATGCTGAGCCATGCATTAGAATTCCCTGGAAGCTTTTAAAGAAGAGTGGTTTGGAGCAGCGACTCTTCTGTGTGATTGTCTTGGTGGGTATGCAGCAGCATCCATTTGTCAAACCCCCTAAAATGTATACCACCAAGAGTGAACCTTACTGCAGATCACACTTTAGTCCATAATAACGTCTCACTGTTGGTTCACCAATTGTAACAGATGTGCCACACCAGTGCAAGCTGTCAATTATATAAAAAATAGGGGAAATGTGTGAAGGAGGGTCGGTGTGGCTAAAGTGAGGTTTCTTTGGCCAGAATTCCCACCTGGCCCTAGTCAGTTAGCTCACTACACATGTGTGGGCAATACATTGCTACTGACTCTACATAAAGAGCTCCGCCCAGTGCTCTGGGCTTCAAGGCTGCAGGACAGCAGAGACTGAGACGGCTGTGGGGGCAGAGAGGCCCAGAGGCAGAGACTGGCTTGTTGCGTGCCAATTCGCTTTGAGTGGACGGGATTCTAGTGACTGACCTGCTACTGTGGGACTAAAGTTGCGTATAAGCTCTTTCACCCCAAGAATGTTCCATTGTCATTCCTTGGTCTCCCTGAATCCGTAGTGAACTTCCCTGGGGCTTGTAGATAAATGAGAAGTCCTGTGGCCAGGATTCTCACCTGGCCCTGGTTGACTAGCTCACTGCACACCTGCGGGCAATACATGGCTGTTGACTCTATATAAAGAGCTCTGCCCAGCGCTCTGCACGCTACACGGTGGCAGGGCTGCAGGAGAGCAGAGCAGAGGCTGGAGTGGTGGCAGCGCTGAGGACAGACTGAGACGGCTGTGCGGAGACAGAGGCCCAGAGGCAGAGACCGGCTTGCTGCGTGCAGACTCGCTCTGAGTGGATGGGATTCTAGTGACTGACCTGCCACCTGGAAATAAAGTTAGGTATAACCCTTTCACCCCAAGAACGTTTTGCTGTCAGTTTCTTTGGTCACATTGAATCCATAGCGAACTTGCCCGGGGCTGAAACCCATTGGCAGGATAACTGCCAGCACCTACAGGATTCATTGTTGACCAAGAAAAAGAATAGGCTGCCCTCCATGGAGGAGTGTTTCAGCCGTTTGTGCCTGTGGATGGGGAGACATTTGAGTGTCCCCCAGTGGCCATATGGTCCTATGTACATAAAGGCTTGCCTCCTAGAGGACTGGGCCCCACCCCAAGGCTGGGAAGGGGTGGAGGTGACCCCTGAGGCAGTAGGGGTGGCCCTCAGCAGAACAGGGAATTCCTTAGAGAAACAGTGCCTGTGAGGCGGCAGGAGCGGGGGGGAGATTTTTTTCTCACAATACTGAGAAAAGCCGTAAGGGAGAAAGACGCCCTCCTGCAGGGAGCGTGAGGAGAGGCAGCACGAGAACGTGAGCTGCGAGGTGCTGTCGAGGTAAAAAGTTTGTTGGTGACTGAAATGGCATCACTACGAGGTGCTGTGGAGACGGTAAAGGGTGTCACGGTAGCGCGGGGGCGCAGGCCGCCAGGTGCCGTGGGGCAGGGGACGGATGTGGTGGGGCCGTCAGCCCCAGAGATGGGAGCCGAAGTTTGACGAACAGGTGGGGGTGGAGGCCCTGGTGATGCCAGAGACATCAGCCTCTCCTCAGTTGAAAGCCCGCCTGGTTGAAAGCTGGTGGAAAGCCCCCCAAAAAATAGACTTGGCAACCCACGGGTTCTTCCAGGAGGGGCGCAGCCCCCTCCTCAGGCCGTGGAGCACTCCATGCTCTGCTCCTATACTCGGGCTCAAGCAATGAGAGCACGAGGGAAGTAGGTCTGCTCCTCGAAGGAAGAATTTGAGTGGACGGGATTCTGTGCTTGGCCTGCCACCGTGGGAATAAAGTCGGGTGTAAACTTTCACCATCAGAACATTCCATTGTCGTTTTTCAGTCTGACTGAATCAAGAGTGAACTTCCCTGGGGCTGAAACCCACTGGCGAGACCTGCTCTAAACAATAAACTGTACTAATTTTAAAAAGAAAAGAAAAGAATGGTGACATGCTCCACCCTAGAGGAGCTGCATCTGAGATTTAGAAGCCAGTGGCCGGCCATCCTCAAGTTTGACAGCATCCCAGAGGCGGCCAGTGTCCAAGCAGTGTTCCAGGATCAACGGCTTCCCCTCTGCGGGTGCTCAGCCCTGCCCCCTGCCCCCCAGGGCTCCCGGGGACTACAGAGGCCTCAGCGCAAATTCAGACACTGATCATCCCGCAGGCGCCACAGTCCTAGCTGGAGGAGGGACAGAAATAATCACCTCTTATATTTGTATTGCATTTGTTGCTGATCTTTCAGGATTATATGAATCCCTCTTGTCATGTGAATTCTGTGTTTTGATTTCAGTTGAATTCAGCGGTGCCCCAAGTATTTTCAAGGACCTCCCTAGTAGGAGAACAAACACTTCTAGTAACTAATATGTGCTTAAACAGATAATCTGCTTTTATTTTGTTCCAGTAGCAAAATCTGACTGTTTTTTTGTTGTTATCATTAATATACAGTTACATGAGCAACATTATGGTTACTAGACTCCCCCCATTATCAAGGCCCCACCACATAGCCCGTAAGAGTCACTGTCCATCAGCGTAGTAAGATGCTGTAGAATCACTACTTGTCTTTGTTATACTGCCCTCCCCGTGCCCCCAACCCCCTACATTATGTGCGCTAATCGTAATGCCCCTTTTTCCCGCCTTATCCCTCCCTTCCCACCCATCCTCCCCAGTCCCTTTCCCTTTGGTAACTGTTAGTCCATTTTTGGCTTCAGTGAGTCTGTTGCTGTTTTTATTCCTTCACAGTCTGTTTTTTATACCTTCTACCACAGGAATGAGATACAGGTGTTTTGGCCTAGAGGAACATTGTGATTTTGTGTGGGCATGCTCTTGAACTTAAACTAGGGGTGTGTTTTCCAAAGGAGATTATGAAATAAAAAGAATCTTCAGATTGCGTTTTGTCTTTCGCAGTGGGACCTAAGATAAAGCTATGTATTCTAGCTGTTTTAGTGTTCGGTGTTTTTCATTTTCTTAGGTGATGATGCACTTCCAAATGGGCTGGACGTCACCTTTGAAGTGACGGAGCTGAGGAGACTCACGGGCAGCTACAACACCATGGTCGGGAACAACGAGGGCAGCATGGTATGGCTCAGGCTTCCTTCCCAGGAGTGGGACTTTCCGTTATGGGCTTTTAAAATGTGACTGTTGTAAACACTGATGGTAGTTTCAAGACTTTCCTATGCCTTAATCTTTATTTGTAAGATAATGTGTAATTCTTCATTCATCTTCCTAGAATTATTATGTGTTTCAATGTCTGAAAACAATATTAACCTCTAGTTAAATAGGAATGATTTGGGGAACGTTTGTACTAGGCTTCTTGTTCAAATTCCCCTAAACTCCAAATCCATTCTGTTGATTTCCCGAGCCTCACAGTTACTGAGGTTAGCCTAGCCCGCAAGTTAGTCAGGTGTGTGCACTCAGCAAAGGCATGTTTTAAGAGTAAAAGCAATTACCAGTGAAAGGCCAGACCTGGAGCCTACACTGGTGTCTTGGTTTTCGTAGAGTCCCTTAGCCCGCGTACTCTTTCTTAAAAGTTAGCATTTCTTCAGTTCACCACTATTTTTCTTTCCCTCCTAGGTACTCGGCCTCAAATTCCCTAATCTTCTAGGCCGGGCGGAAAAGGTGACTTTTCAGTTTTCCTATGGAACAAAAGAAACTTCGTATGGCCTGTCCTTCTTCAAACCACACCCGGGAAACTTCGACAGAAAGTAGGAAGCCAAACAGACTGTTGAGCACAGTAGCCTGGTTTAAAGTTAACATAGATGCCTTGCTTGTGAAAAGAAACTGCAGAATCAGCTGCCACTTGTACAGTGTCACATGCTGGGGAGATGGGCCCCAGAAGTGTCTTTTTAAATCTGTTGATTTGAATGTGTACAAATTACAGTCACAGTTTCAGCTTTTAAAGCAATGTCCCATTGTCTCCTAGTTTCTCTGTAAACTTATATAAAGTGACCGGCCAGTTCCCCTGGAGCTCTCTTCGGGAGACAGACAGAGGGGTGTCCGCCGAGTACAGCGTGAGTAGCGTCTCCATCACCCCCTTGTGCTCTCCAGTGGAAATAGCACCTATTGAGTTGATTCCCAAAGATGGCAAGAGGGGGCTGCTGGGGAGGGCGTGGAGCACGCGGGCAATGCAGTGAGCTGATGTCTGCAGCGGTGGGCGTTGCTGGGGTCAGCCTTTGCCCTCCTGTCTGCTGCCTCCCAGCCCGGTGCCTCTCTCCTGGCCGAGTTCTCTGACCCGCCAGATCTCTTCCCTGCTCCTGACTGCCTGTGATGCCGTCCGTTTGTCTTTGCCTGTCTGTGCTGTGATAGCCTCCGGTAGTGAGCAGTCGCTCCAGGCTACTGAAAGCCTTCATCAGTGGTTTACCTTCAGTTTACATCTAGCAGGATCTGACTAAATGCAACAGATGGAATCACTGTCCTTTGATCACTCTTTGGCTTTAGGATGAAACCTGCTCTTTTTTCCCTTCCTGTAGTCCTTCCCTCCTGTGCCAGGCTTCAGTTAATGAAATGTAAATACTTAAATGTGTGGGGTTAGTTCCCCAGGTGTGCTCCTCAGACCAGCAGCATCAGCCTCATTGTGAGCTGGTTAGAAATGCAAATTTTAATGGCTGCATCTGCCCTGCTCTATCAGCATGTCTGGGAGTGGGGCCCAGGAAATGCAGCACCTCCCAGTTCCTCCCCGTGGCTGCTCTGGGAACCACGCTGAAGCCCCAGGGCCCTTCCTGGGCTTCATCCACCCTGTGCTGTTCAGCTCAGGCACGAGACCCATGGGCCGCTCAGGCTGCTTTTCCTGGGAGACCAGGGTCGCGGAGACTGCACCCTGAGGTAGACCAGGTGGCAGGCTCCGGTGTAAACGTGAGCACTTCTTTCTCGGTGAAGCCGTCTCTCCTTGTCTCAAGGAGTAGCCTTCAGGGACCTTTTTGCCCTGTGCCCTGTGTACACAAACTGCTCTCCCCAGCCCTGTTCTGGCAGTAGTAAGCCAGCCGTGTGGGAGGTTCTGCCCCATCTTTCCCCTGGGTCCCTTTTTACCTGTCTTTTCTAAGCCTAAAGGAAAAGATGCCTAGAGTAGAAACACCTTGTTTATCCACAGGGAATAGCAGAGCTGAAAGGCGTGTCTTGGATCTAGGTACAGGCAGGTACCTGGAGGAGAGGAGGGAAATGGACAGAGGACCCAGAGGTGGGCTCCTGGAGGAAAGGACTGTAGCCTACTCCCTGTCCGTCCTCAGTGCCCCATGTTCCCTTGTAGACTGCAGGGCTTCAGATAACGCCCAGTGTGGGACTCACTCTGGGGATGGTGCTGTGACCGGGCTTCCTTCTAAGAGTTACATCATTGTCCTACACCCCAAGGCCACCAGACAACATCCTTCAGTGTTGAAAATCCGCCTGGGCATTTCTCTGAGATAGAGATCTGAGAGGCAGTTCTGCCTTCAGGAAAGGAGGGGGCCAAGAGGTAGGTTCCACTTGCCAGGGACCGCTTGCCCAGAGCTCACGTGGCTCAGGCCTGCAGCGAGCGTGCTCCTGGCTCGTGTAACCTGTCTCCTCGCTCTTCTCCGGCGGCCGATGTGGGTCACCTGGGTCATCCAGCCTGGCCAGGTCAGGCGTGTGTCAGATGGCCTTAGAGGTGGAGGAGAAGCCTGTCATCGGGAAGTTGCTTGCAGCTTTTAGACAGCTGACGCTGCTCCCCTGAACAGTATTTCCTTCCACTGGTCACCGCTCTCCCCCCGCCTCCCTCTGTTTCTTCCTCCCCCACCTTCCCTGTTCTTTATCCATCTGGCCCATCGCTGACAAATTTATCTTAGGTATTTAATGAGTTGTTACCGTCGTGGCGCCGCATTCTGAGTTCTGATTCGGGACAGCCTCCCGTTTGTACAGCACAAGGGGTTTACTGTGTCTCCGTGCGCTTGCAGTTTCCCATTTGGAAGACCAGCCACACTGTCAAGTGGGAGGGAGTGTGGAGAGAGCTGGGCTGCCTCTCGAGGACAGCGTCGTTTGCTGTCCGGAAGGAGAGCGGGCACTCACTGAAGTCGTCCCTTTCGGTAAGGCTTTCTCTTATCTGAGTAGATATCGAGCTGCCTCGGTGCAGCCATGCTGTACATTGGGAAAACGTCGGGACGGATCGAGAGGGTCACAGCTTGGGTGGCCGAATGGTGCCTGCTGGTCACTTTGTGAACTTATGGACACCATGTCATGTTATTTTTTCTAAATAACCCCAATGGCAGCGGGGAAGTTGTGCTCAAGAGCTCCTGTGGAATTCTAGTTGCAAGCTGGTTGGGTTGACGAAGGTCAGGGTGTCAAGTTCCTTCACAGAACAAATGCCGTGATGGGGTCGTAATCTCCCACCTGGCGAATGCAAACCACCCTCTCATTCCTCTCATGTAGGATAGGGGTAGTGTGCTGCCCCCTCAGAGGGCACTTGCACAGGTGAAAATGGTCTAAGAGTTGGGAAGTGCCTGTTGAGCACAGTGCCTGGCGCGCAGGCAGCGTTCAGTAAGTGCTTGCTGTCCTTTTATAACCTATTTGAAGTGAAAATCTCCCACGTATTTCTTTCAGCACGCGATGGTCATCGACTCTCGGAACTCTCCCATCTTACCAAGAAGAGGGGCTTTGCTGAAAGTTAACCAGGTGGTAACTCTGCACCCGTGACCTGTGCGGGCAGTGGCCCCCAGAGATAGAGGGTCCCCTACAGTAGCCACATTCCAGCATCGAATAGTCTCCCTTGATTGTAAAGTTCACGCCGGAGCGGCTTGCAGGGTGTTGGTCCCCTCAGGGTCCCTAGCCGTGGAGCTGCACCCTGCTATCCTGTCCTGTGCCTCCACAGTGTGGGGTGGGGACTCGGTCCTGGCCTCTCTGCTGGGGTCGCTTCCTAGGCCAGGAGGAAGGTTGTGGCTTGGTGTCATTGATTTCCCTGGACACCTGCTAGTGGGCACCACAAGGCAGATAGTGGCTCATGGGCCGGTGGTGGTGGGTGGGCAGCCAGGCTGGGTGGGGCCCTGGCGCTCAGCTGGCCTGATCTGTTTCAGAGGACCGGCTCGCAATCACATTTTTATATGAAATGTGCCAAATTGAAAAAGACTAGTTTTTTTTTCTAGACACTGATTAGACCAAGCAAGCCAGGTCCTGCGTTGCAAGCACTATAATAAAGCATTGGCGTTAGTAGCGCTGTCTTCCCGCACGTGGGAGTAACACGCTCTGCCTCATGCAGGGCATTTGGGGCTTCTGTCTCTGTCAGTCCCCTGGAACCATCTAGAACTACTTTAGCTTCCAGGAGGCAAAGTGGTCTGTTGCCCCTTTAAAAATACAGCACAACAGAATGAACTGCCATTGTGGTGAGGCTGTGGAGCCGCCTTGGTAGTCGGTCTGTTGCTCCGTTTTGACCCGTGCGTTCTTCCCCTCCAGGAACTGGCAGGCTATACCGGCGGGGACGTGAGCTTCATAAAAGAAGATTTTGAGCTTCAGTTGAATAAACAACTCTTATTCGATTCAGTGAGTATTTAGCCAAAATGTCACCTGCATTTTTATCCCACATTTTGGAATCTCAGTTTCTGAATAGCTCATGTGCCAAAGGGAAGCCCCGAACGTTAATGCTAGCTGGTGAAGCGCTTGGTCCTGAAAACTCACCCAGAGCTGACGTTCCGGGGAAGAAGTGAGAACCAGTCTCTCTGAGAGGCACCTGTCTGTCATCCCATGCGGGCCCGCGAGAGCCCCTCCCCCTCTGTCAGCTCAGGGCCATCGAGGAGGTGTGTCTGCTTCCCTCCTTGAGTCGCTTCCATGGAACCTGAGTCTTCCCTTTCTTTTCCTGGGTCTGCTGGGCTCTGGGCACTTCCAGAAATTTTTTTTTTTAATCTTGAATATAGTTTTGGGTGGTCTCTCCTGTTTTGCTGAGAGGAGTGAGTGACTGGGAGGCCCGGGCACCGGCAGCCCTGGCTCGTTCTCCGTCTTCCAGGGGGGCCTGGGGCCAGCTCTCTGCCCGGGTTGCTGCCTTGCAATGACCACCCTAACACGTGGGGGCGAATTGGAATGAAAGGGTCACTGTATCTGTTTCTAGCGCCGTCTCTCACTGCGCTTGGAATTTGCTTCCTGCCTCCCTGGCCCCTGTGTGTCCAGAGGCCTCTTGTCCAGCTCAGGGAGCTTTCTGGCCCCCTCCCTGCGCCTTCTCCACGGCCCTTGATGCCGCCAACATTCGGCTCCGTTCTCCCGCATCCGGCTTTTGCACAGCCGTCTGTCCTCAGAGCCCTTCCACGGCTCCCCCCGCTTCCTCCGCGCAACCATGTCTTTCCCCTAGGCTCGTAGAGGTTCGCCGTTCTGCCCACTGCCCCTGGGCAGTCTCGCCCACCCTGCAGCTACCCTCCGTGCTGGGGCTCCCGAAGCTCGTCTAGCTTTCCTCCTGGGCCCCAATTCACAGGCTAGTGGACATTTCTGCTCCATTCCTCACAGACTCTTCAAACTCGGAATGCCTGAAGCGGACTGTGGCTTCCCTTCTGAAGTCTGTACCTGGCACCTGGGCTTCCGAGGCCGTTGACTTGCACTTCCATTCACCTCCCTGCCTTTTCCCTTCTCCTGGCTGCTCCAAGGCCTCCCCTCAAAGCCACTGAGCGCCAGTCCATCTCTTCTGCCCCCTACCCAGGGTTGCTCCAGTGCCTGCTGCCCTCCTCACGGTGGCATTGATGCCATTTCTGATGAGCCTCTGCCTCCCCCCCCCGCCCTCACCCCTCCCCTTTTCCACCCCTCAGACGTGCTGGTCTTCATGAAGTGAGGCCTTACAGTGTCAGGCTCCTGCATGAAGTGTGTGCTCTCGGCAGCGTGCGTGCGGACTTGGATCTCACCTCTGGCCACCTCTCCCTGTGCCTTGGTGCTGCTAAGCTCCTTGTTCCCCAAAGGACTGGGTCCTCTTTTGCTTCCATGCATTTAGGCTTTGTTCCCCAGCTGTAAATCCCTGTTTTCAGCTGCTCACCTGGCCTCCTGCTCCCTGCCTTCAATACTGAGGTTCAGGCATGTCTCCTGCAGGCTCCTCCAGCCTCCCAGACCAAAGTGGGGCTCCTCCCCTCTGCTTATCTTCCTGTGTGTGTCTCTGGGTGCCCGACATCCCCCCACCCGTCCATCCCCCCACCTTCCCACCACATATATCCCAGCTGCCAGGCACTGTCTGGGTCCTACAAATAGCTCAGTAAATGAAACATAGTTCCTGCTCTTGCATCCTAGTAAAGGAAGACCCACGAGCAATACATGTGTGTTTCATTTAGCAGGTGGTGGTATGTGTTATAAAGACCAATAAAACAGTAAAAGGATAGGAAGTGACCGAAGAGGTGCTGCCTTATTCAGGATAGTCAGGGAAGGCGCCTTTGATGAGCCACATCTCCACACAGTCCAGAACAGAGTGAGGGGCCGGCCTTAGGCTGTTTGGAAAGGCACAGCATGTCCCGGGGTGAGCCAGGGGGCGGCCGAGGCCGGGCAGAGTGAGGAGTGGGGGGAGCAGCAGGCGGGGTTGACACCCTGGACCGAAGCAGAGGAGGCCCAGCCTGGAGGGAGTGTGGCGGGTGGCTCTACAGCAACCAGCCAGAGGTAGTGTGTGCAGAGGTAGCAGTGATGGGGGGTGGCCCTGGAGTCTCTCCTGGGGCTTTGTGTTCTCAGCTCGGACGGAGACATGCAGAGAGGGAGTGGGCAGCTGGGGAGAGGGCCAGGCATGAACTCACATCAGGGCGAGAGGGGGTGGGCTGGTAGGGAAAGGCAGGGCATTGCCAGGGAGCTCTGAGGGCCTGCGAGGCAGTACAGCCAGGTGTGCAAGGAGCCCCCGGCATGAAGGGGCATCTCCCGCTGCACAGCCAGGCACAGGCAGGTGGAGTGAGCCGGGCCTGGGGTGTCGCCAGGTGAGGGACACAGGTGAGGTGCACATAGCTGGTGAGTTTCAGGGATGGGCCACGGAGTTTCAGCTGGGTACAGAGGGCACATGAGAGGATGGGGAAGAGGGTCGGAGTGTAGGTCCTGCTGGAGTTGAAGAATTGGGGAGTTTAGGCTGGAGGGGGCAGCCTGGAAAGGTGGAGTCGGTGGGGGTGACGAGAAGATGGGCTCTCATGGTCATGAGGTCAGCAGGGACATCAGCCACAGTGGGATTACCACGGGGGAAGGATCAATTCTAGTGTTGGCCCCGGTTAGGCCTGCTCCCAGACAGATGTGACGATAGGGCAGCAAGAGGCGCTCCCTCTCTGTCCTGCTCACAGTGGAGTCAAGGCCATGGAAGCCTTGCGGGCCCTGCCAGACCTACTCAGGCCACTCTCAACGCTGCGGTGGGCGTTCCTCCAAGGGCGGGCCTGCCCTGTGGTTCCCGTCACTGCTCCCCCCAGAGTGGTGTGAGTCTGGTGAGGGCAGCTCCCCGAGGGCACTCCGAGCTCTGGCCCCTCAGTTTATCCTATAGCGTCAGTCACGATGCTGGGCTCAAAGGTGGTGGTTCCTTAATGTTGAACAACTGGTTGAATTTATCAGAATTGAGTGTTTAGCTTGGTTTGCTCTGCCCACCCCCTGTCCCGGTGTCCATCAGTAGTCCTTCCAAAAAAGAGGGATCTGTGCAGCTTTGCAGGGCAGGAGAGTGCAGGTCAGAGGACAGAGGGGCAGAAGCACGGGGCACGCTCCGGAGATGTGGTGGGCTGCGGGGTGAGGCCTGGGTGGGTGAGCCCAGAGAGCCTCCTGCTGGTTAAAGGTGGTGGTGGGTGGATTCTGTGGGTGTGAGGATAGGATCCTTCGGTCACTGCCCTTGGCCCGTTAGAGAGCTCTGTCTGCAAGGCTTGGAGTAGAAGCTGTGTGTCCTTCGCATTCCTATATGGGGACTGTAACCTCTGCCTTCATTCACCTCCTATGTTTTGAGGCCAAGCCAGAGTCCTGAGCAGAACAGTTTCCCTCCGTCAGGCCGTGGAGGGAGCTGCCCTGTGTCGGAATGGAAGCTGTGTCGGAATGGATGCTGTACCCAATACCCTGCCTGGGTTTGAGCTTGGTTTTTTGCCTGTCTTCAACGTGTCTTTATTTGAAATTTAAAGTTGCCAGTACTACAAGTACTCACAAGATGCTTTGTAGCTCTTCCACTGCACAAGCTAGGTGTTCTCCTGGCCCTTCCACCCGCCACGGAGATCCCCCACTGGCATGTGGCCAGAGACCAGGGCTGCACGCGCCTCCTGTCTGCTACTGCTCGTTGGGATGAAAGAGACACTGGAAGAAACTGATCGCTTGTTTGTATTTCAATAGGTTTTCTCAACATCTCTCTGGGGTGGAATGTTGGTGCCTATTGGCGATAGACCATCAAGTATCGCTGATAGGTAAGTATTGGTCAGTGAGTGGGCAGTTTGCATGTTTGCCTTTGGCTTGTTTTGGTTGGTTTCTTGTAAGATATCTTAGAGAAGTTTATTTAGGAGAGCAACTACTTCACATTTTACTTTAGTTTTTATGTTTAAGTTAATTTGAAAATACCTAGAATATCTCATACTTAGTTATTTTTTACATTTTTGTTGAGGCAGAGTTAACTTTATTAAAAAAAAGTTTTTCTCTTTTGAGTATGAAAGAAGACACTTGTACACGTTGTAGAAATACAAAAACAGAGACCCGTGAAGTAAGCGGTGCTGCTCAGAGATCAGCCGTTAACTTCTGGGACTTCCCTTTTCGTTCATTTTCTGTGGATGTGTGTTACATGTATGTGTGTATACATACACATTCACATCTGCATAGGTTGTTGACAGGCTGTATTTTGCATGCCGTTTTGTGTCCTCCCTGCCATTTAAAAAGTTAAGCTTTTTAAAAAGAGTAAACCACTCATCAAGTCATGAGGAATTTTCTATAAGCAGTATTTTAATATTTCATCATTTACATATAAGTAACACCGAAGAATAAAACTTTGTAAATAAAATGAACTTTGGTTCCTTTTCTGAGGAGACATTCCTACATGTGAAATTATTGTCTCAAAAGCTCATAAAGAAGATTGCCGGAGCCTGCTTTTTAGAAAGCGTCTAGCAGTTAAGCTGTATGTACTTCTTACTTTGAAATACTAATATTAGTTCTTGAGGGCAAGAAACTCTGACTGTGCATTAGTTAAGAGGTTGTTTTGGTTTAAACTGGTTCAGCCTTTTTAGGTGGCAGTTTGGAAGTATAAAAGTTTTAAGTTTCTAAACTCTGGGACCTAACAGTTTCACTTCCATGAGTCTAATTTACAGAAATACATTTACAAGTGTACAGAGATATACAAGGATGTCCATTGTAGCACTGTTCATAATAGCAAAAATTCTAAAACCACTAGTAGGGAAATGACTGGATTCAAATAAAACCGTTCTAACGAGAGTAATTATTACAAAGAATGAGATAGATGTCTCCATGTTAAGTTTGCATATAAGCATGTTTCACTGATTGCTCCAATTATAGGCAGAGCTCCCGGATGCATGTATGCGTGTGTTTGCGTGTATAGCGCCAAGGGTCTGGAAAGACAGCTGGCAGCCCGGGACAATAGTCAGCTCTGGAGATGGGGTTGCAGTGGGCACACGGAGGGGTAGGGGACGGAAAATCTCTTCATTTTCTGTGCTTCCTGGATCATATTAATTCTTTGAAAACAATGTGTGTGATTTATGATTTCTTAAAAATAAATGTAGTTTGCTGTTTGTTTTTGTAATTAATGTTAATGGGGTTTTCAGAAAGGCTTTGCTTAAAACTCCCAAATAATAAAAACAAATTTATGGACTTAAGCTCAAATAAATAACTTCACAGAGGCTTTTTATCTGGCAGGAAATCAGAGAAACAGTGCCCTGCCCCCTGTGTGCTATTTCAGCCCCTGGGGACTCTTCACAGTCAGATGTGACATCCATAGGCCAGCAGGAGGCTGGGGGGGCATCGCCACGGTCCGTGTAGGGAAGATGATTCACAGCTTCTCTTGTCGATATAATTTGTTACTTAGTAGTTACCATGGTCTGAAATAGAGTTCAAGTAAGTGGTTAGATTTTATAGAAAGTGGATGGGCTTTCTAAGTCATTCTTAATTTGTGCTTTTTGTTTTATTCAGATATAATTTAAAAGAGTGTGATAACCCAGTTCCGTAAGGAATACAAGAGGAAATCATTTTTTTAAATCATAACACTTTTCTAATTAAAATTCAGTATAGAAAATACAAAAGTATTTTAAATTAGAATAATTCTGTTTTGGTCTATTTGCTTCTAGTATTTTCCTCTTTTTATAAAATTGGGATCATACTATGACATAATTTGTATCCTGCTTTTTTAAAAATTTGCATTCGGAGCTTGTCGGAGGCTATTTTGAAAAGAAGCTGCCTAATGAGTTCTTCTAGACAGCAGATAAATCCTTTGTAATGGGCAGTCCATCCCCTCCCTCTTCTAAAAGAGGGGTCTTCATTTGTGCCTTGTATCTCACCTGCACCCCCAGAAGTTTGACGTGTTAGTTTAGATTTTAGATTTTTATGACATTGGCTATGCTCCTGTGCCTCTTTCTGACCCCTAAACCTCCCAGTCCTTCGCCCTGTGAGGTCCCCTGTGGTCCAGTGCTGAATGTGAGCCTGGCCTGTATGCTTTGTGTGCTTTCATTGTTACGTAGATTTTCACCCATGGCCTCCCCGACATCTGCCATTCTTTCTAGGTTTTACCTCGGAGGACCAACAAGCGTGCGAGGGTTCAGCATGCACAGCGTTGGACCACAAAGTGAAGGTCTGTCATTCCCCACAGTACCACCCAATCGAAATTAAGGTCACACATCTCGTTTTCTTAAACATGTACTTGTTTGTGTACATCACCACAGTGATAGATGTTTACATTTCACCACCATGGAATTAGCACCTTACACAGAATCTTATCCGCATGTATGGAAAGGGAATTGTGAGGGAATTGTAGAAAATGAGAAAATACATCCAAGCAAAAAGTCCATGACAATGACCTGTAATCCCATTACCTGGCAGTCACACACGTGAGTGTTTTGTTGTTCAGACACGCATATCTTTATGCTTGTGTTTTGTTTATATACTGTGTTTAAACCTGTTTCTCTATCATTCCTCAAAAACAGCATATGAAAAGGATTTTTATAAGGACAAGTCTTTGATGGCCACTTATTTCATCTTAAGGACATAATTTAAAAAATTAAAAGACTATTTTTGAGAACAGTTTTAGGTTTAAAGAAAAATTGAGCAGAATTAGAGAGTTCCCTTGTATGTTCCCACAGCATCCTACTGTCCTCTGTTATTAACATTTTGCATTAGTGTGGTACACTTGTTAACAATTGTTGAGCCAATATTAATGCGTTATTACAAAATCCCATAGATCACACAGGCTTCACTCTATGTTGTATAGAACCATAGATTTGAAAAATGCATGATGGTATGTATCCACAATTGTAGGATTAACAGAAGTTTTACCACCATAAATATCCAACCTGCCTCACCTACTCTTTCATCCCCTGCTCCCCATTCCCGGCAGCCACTGATCTGTCTTCATAGTCTTGCCTTTTCCAGAATGTCACAGAGGTGGAATCCTACAGAGTATATACCCTTTTCAGACTGGCCTCTTTGACCTAAGCACCATGCATTTAAAGTTCTTCCATGTCTCTTTATAGCTTGATTGCTCATACTTTTTAGCACTTATAATATTCCATGTATGACTATACCATGACTTGCTTCTCCCTTCACCTGAAAGACATCTTACTTGCAGTACGTCCCATTTTTGGCAATTATGAGTAAGGCTGTTACAAACCTTCAGGTGTAGGTTTTTGTTTGGAAATAAGGCTTCAGCTCATTTGGGTAAATACCAAGTAGTGCAATTGCTGTATCATAAGATAAAATGTTCAGCTTTGTTAAGAAATTGCCAGACTGTCTTCTAAAATGGCTGTACCATTTTGCATTCCAAAAGCAGTGAATCAGGAGAAGAAAACTACCATTTTTAATGGCTGCATAGTTCATCTTATTGCCATACTATTATCTTTTAAAACCAAATCCCAAGTTTTGAACATTTAGACTGTTTTCTCTTACAATTATAAAACAGTGTCAGTTAATAACGTAGCAATTTTTGTGCTCATCTATAAGTTTTATTATAAAATTCTAGACATGGAATTGCAAGATCAAAGGATTATATATATTTTTAAGGCTTTGTGTTGATCTAGAAAACTTCTCAATCATATTCTCTCCAGCAGTGTGTGAAAAATTTCTGTTTCCTGGAACCCTCTTTAACACTTGACATTATATCCAAGGTAGCTCCACATATTTAAAACTTCAAAAATACCGTTTAAATGGATACATATTATTCCATTATAAAATATTCTTCCCTATTTTTCTTAACTTGACATCTTTGTTACCATTTTATATTATTATAAATAATGACTACCTTGTGCCCAAGTGTTTGTACAAGATATACATTCTTTTCACTTGCTTTTAATGCTTTAATAGTGTGTCCTTATTTTTTAGAAAAGTTACATAATTTATGGAGAGTTTTGTTCTTTATTATAAGCGAGGTTTATGTAGGGATTATGTGAAAATTGAGTAGTTTTCTACTTGCCTGAAAATTAAAACAATGATTTTCCATTTAATCACCTGTCAGATAGGCCATTGGTAAGATTCTATGGGCAGGAATGTAAATTTCTATACCTTCATAAAAACAGTTTGGCAGCATGTATCAAGAGCCTATAATATATATGGGTACAAGGACTATTAATAACAGCTCCAAACTGAAAGTGGAAACCCAGATGCCTGTCAACAATAAAATGGGTAAATAGTGGTGTCTTCACTCTGTGGAATATCGTACAGCAATGGGGATGAACAAATTAAAGACTCTGGCTGAATGATGGCATGGGTGACCCTCTAACGAGCAAAAAGCCACACCCAGAGGATTGTACTGTATGAGTCCATCTGTGTAAGGTGTGGAGAAGGCTAGAGCGGTCCGTGCTGTTGGGTGGCAGGGAAGTGGCTGCCCTTGGTGCGGGCTGGGGGTGGTGCTCAGAAGAGAGAACCCGGCCTTCCGTGGGCCACATGTACGTGCTCCTCAGCCGGGTGCTCACTGTAGAGGGGTGTTCCGTACGGAGACGCACTGTGCTGGACGCATAGATGTGTGTGCTTTTCTCTTTGCATATTATACTTCAAGACAGGGTTTTCAATGTGTCTGCAAGGAAATGTATCACAGGTAAATGTCCATTATTAAGATTTTAGACACCAGTGTGACAACAGATGAAGAATAAGTAATTATAATGTGCACATAAGTGATTATTCAGGCATCAAAATCACATTTTCTAAGGATATAAAGTATTAGAGAAAAGTGCTTACAATATATTAAACAAAAGGAAGCAGCACTGAATGATGTATTTATAAAATGACTCACATTTTATTTTCTTATTTAATTATTCATTATAATTCACTGGAGGAAAGACACCAGGAGGGTAGCTTGTTATCTCTGAATTGTAGACATTACAGGAGATTTTCCTTTTTTTTTTCCTACTTCCCCATATTTATCAGATTTTCTACAGTTTTTATGGCCAGAATAAAATACTTAAGCGACGGGCAGTTGCTGGGAAACAAAAGTAAACACGATTGACCTATTTTTCCATTTGTTTCCTCTCAAACTTCACTATTAAAGGGATTGAGATGGTTGAGCCCTGAAGTGAATAAGCATTTCATACCTGAGGTTAATCTGGGAGATAACCCATTTTTCTTTTTCATGGCCTGTCATTTTGTATTAATGGGTACTATGAAACTTTACAAATAATATTTTGCCACAGAATCTAAACACCCTAGGGTTTTTTTATTTTTGCATTTTGTCACTTTACTGTTATGGCCATTTGTAGTTAAAATGGAGTAGTTAGCATTTTTAGAAAGAATGCATATGTATACTCTCAATCTATAGTCTTGAATTTTGGCAAAAATAACCATTGTCCAAAAAAACCCCATGAGTCAGGAACCTTTGAAAATGAGCCCCTCTCTGTAGACATTGAGCTGGGACTCTGTTTCCTTATACAGTGAGCAGTAGGCATGTACAGCCACTTTCAAAAACTGCAGAGACATACTCTGCATTTTGTCTCTGGTGTGGTCTTGAAATTTTTGCAAACTCATTTGCCAGGTGGAAGTGATCTGGTAATTTGTAGTTGTGGAAAAAGTGATTTCTGTGAATTTTACAGATACGGTAAATTTCTGATTTCAGCCCTTTCTAAACTACACAAATGATTTTGTTTTTTTTTCTGTTAAAGCAAATTACAAAATCAAAAGTAAGATTATTTAAAATGAGGCCAGCATTGGGCGTTAGTGTTATACCTCTTGCTTGTATAAGTTGTGGGGTGTAAATGTGATTTTAAGTTTGTGAGACTCTGGTTTTGCGCGCTTCCTTTATTAGGAGACTACCTGGGCGGAGAAGCGTACTGGGCCGGTGGACTGCACCTGTACACCCCGTTACCTTTCCGGCCGGGCCAGGGTGGCTTTGGAGAACTTTTCAGAACACACTTTTTTCTCAATGCAGGAAACCTCTGCAACCTCAACTATGGTAAAAATTGGACTCTTTAGAAATAGCTAGGGTATGCTGTTGACTTTGTGTTTAAAAGCACAGTAGCCAAGTAGGTGTCTATCTTTTTAGATTACATAGTCTTTCCATTGAAGGACTGTGCCTTACTAACAATCCCCATAACACCTGATACAGTGCCTGGAATAAGGTTGGTTGAATGAATGAAACATGCATGCAAAATTGTCATCAAATGCTGTCTTGCAAGGAAAGGTCGATTCATTTACTTAAGCAAATATTTCTTGAGGACCTGCTCTGTGCCAGTCATCCTGGCCACAGAGCTGAGGGTGAACTGTCCCTTCCTGAAGGAGCTCAGGGCTGGGGGAGACCCACAGCAGCCTTCTCCAGCTTAGGGGGATGTGAAGAGGCATCTGGAATGCTTCACAGTGGGCGAGGCCCTCAGAGACTGGGGCTCGGGCTGCCTGGGCGGTCGGGTTGGGAATGCCATGCTCGGCGGCGGGAACAGAATGTGGCAGGGCCAGACGATTGAGAACGCTTGGCTGCTCCTGGGACAGTAAGTATGGTCCCAGGCCTCTCTTCATGCCTGCTTCTCGAATATCTAGGCCTGGCCGTACCTACCAAAAGCCACACAGCAGGGAGAGAGCCAGGGCTTGTCTGAGGCAGACTTGTGTGATGGCCGTCCGCTGTCGGTCACACCTCCTTTTCTCTTTCCAGGGGAGGGCCCCAAAGCCCATATTCGTAAGCTGGCTGAGTGCATCCGCTGGTCTTATGGTGCCGGGATCGTCCTCCGGCTTGGCAACATCGCGCGGCTGGAACTTAATTACTGCGTGCCCATGGGTGTACAGACAGGCGACAGGTAGGTGCTAGGAGCTCTTCTCCACAGTTACACTGCACTTTGTAGAACTTCTGTTTGGACATGGTTAATCATTTCATCAGTGGCCTCCAGGAGTGAAGATAGAAAGAAATTAAATAGCAAAAGAATGAAAACATATGTATTTTTCTACATTGAGTTTTCTCCACCTAGTTTGGAGGAAAAATGTGGTGTGTTTCCGTCCCCTACCTCACACTGCTGGCACGTCCTGTCGCCAAGTGTTGGGTGCTCCTCCACAGGCCTGGCTGGGGGGATTGACGAGGCATTGTTGATCCTGCCTCTGAAAATTGAATGAGGTCTTTCCGGCAGGTGACTTCGCAGGCCAGGAGCTCTAGAGGTTGGAGTGGGCAAGTCTTTGCTCCTGGCTGCAGAGGCCTAGTTCCCCAGAGCTCTCCTGTGAAGGCCAAGGGACCTGCCATCTTGGCCTTTCCACTAAATAGTACAGCTTGCCAAGTATTACATGAATGGAGATGGTATAAGGCCATTTGCTGTTACAGAAATTAACTCTGTTCTCATATTGTTTGGTGTACATGTATGAATTTTGGGAGATCCAGAACTGCTGTCATCATAGTATGAACTCGTCAGCTCGGGCTACTATAAAAAAGTACAGACTTCTTTGTCTCTTGGTTCCAGAGGCTGAAAAGTGCAAGATCCAGGTTCTAACTGATTCTGTTCCTGGTGAGAGCAGCCCAACACCACCTTTCTGTGTCCTCATATGGGGGAGAGAGAGCAAGCAGGGTCTCTGGTGCCTTTTCTTGCAGGGGCACCAGTCCCACCACGGGGACCCCACCTTCATGACCTCATCTACTCTGACTACCTCCCAGAGGGCCCATCTCCCAGTACCATCACACAGGGGGCTAGGGCTTCAACATACAAATTCTGGAGGAACACAGACACTGCCCCATAACACAGTGTTTTTATGTTGTCTCTTTACCTTCATGCTTATATATTCAGTACTCGAGGCTGTATTTTTCTCTTTAGAGATCTGTCTACACTTACGTGGCCACCAAATGGTGGTGCTAAGTCGTGGCCAGTTTCCAGCATGAAGCTGTAGTTTGTCCTAGTTTAAGGACAAGCACTGCCCGCTCTGCTTTTCAGTGTAGTGGGTGTGCTTTCTGAAGGGCAGCCACGTGAGCAGGCTTAGGGAGCACGGTGCTGAGGTGGGGCCAGCTGTCACCCAGGCCCTCTCGTGCTTGGCTTAGTGGCCTCTGCTCTTCCCTCCCATGAAGGCTGCTCCCGGCTGCCCCCTACTCCCAGCACCCTCAGCACAGCAGCCGCTCTGATGACTTCATCACCTCCGCCCTTGCCTATTTTCCGCTCAGAGCCAGAGCTGTGAAGGGTTGGGCGCACAGGCTGAGTGTGCGCTGGGGCCTGGCTGCCCAGGCTTGGAGTCCAGCCTGGCCACTCTGTGGCTGTGTGACCCAGGATGAGTTACTTAACCTCTCTGGGTCTCCACTTTCAAGTCCAGAATGTGGGCACTAAATGGTAGCAGCTGGCTGAGGTCTAAGGGGATTAATGTGCTGGAGGCAGTGAGAGCATGTGTCTTGGCAGTGGTTGTTGGGTGGCTTTCCTGTGGTTGCTGCTGGCATCTGCACCGCGGCCCCTTCGCGGAGAGAGCAGTGCCCCTGAGGAGACTGTCTCCTTGCTCTGCTTTGTCATTGCGGGGCTGCCACTTGGCCAACTGGGTGTGTGACATGCCATAGGTGGGATGTACTGTCCTGATCTCAGAGATAGTGAAATGTGAGAAAATGGGCATCTTCTTCCTAGAGCAAAGTCTGTGTATTAGACAACTTCTTAACAAACATTCCCCAAACCTTTAGTCTTGATTAAATAAGGCTAGTTTGCAGGTTGCTTTCTGCAAAGCCTGTTGCCCCCAGAGGTATGAACAAGGGGCTCTCCGGCCTAACAGCCTAACAACCAGGTGCTAATTGAATCCCTGCAAGAGGAGCCGCAGGTTCAGGTGACGAGCCTTCGAGGAAGTCAGCTATAGGTGGCAAAGCCACCAAGCCTGCGCTTCTCAGATTGCAAAGTGCCTCTGAGCCCGGGGACCTGGGTCAGGCAGGTGCCCCTTGGGTCCGGGCGGGGCCACAGTCCTGCGTGTCTGATGCGCTCCCCTGGGGAGGCCGACGCTTGTGGACGAGCCAGCTTGGGCCGTCGGGAGAGTCTGACCACCCCATGTCTCCTCTGAGACTGAGAGCAGGTATGATGTTTGGGGACAGAAGGCAGTCATTTAGCTTGTGTGAGATGCCAGGCAAAGCACTGGATTTTATTGCATAAGCCTCGTAGCTGTGCCCTGAGGTGGAGGGTGGCGCTCCCTGTGCCTGATGACACCGGTCAGCAGCAGAGCCAGGCCTGGCCAGGCCAGAGCTTGTGCTTCTTCCTCAGCACCCAGAACTAGCAAACCAGGACACCCCACCTGCACCTCCACCCTCTGAGGGCCTGGATGTGGAGACCGTTGCTCCTCTATCCACACGCGGGGTTTTCTGCACCTCAAGTATAAAGTCATCTCCCTTCCTGGCTTATCTCCTTGGTAGATCTTTCTATTCAAACTAATTCTGTACGTGCTTCCCTGTCTCAGTACATAGGCCGTTTCCATGACGATCATTCGGTGTATATTAATTGTGTTTATATAATGTCAGTCCTAATTGTGCAAGTAAATATATTCTAAATACCTTGTCTTACAAGGAAACCCAGAAGTGTGCGTGGGTTTTCAGCCATAGCTTTGTTGTCCATTTCACTGTGGTGACAGATCAAATGCTGCCCTCACGCTGCCTCTGAGCTCGTAGCCGCTGCACTGTCACTCCCTGGTTACGTGACTTGGGGCAACCGCAGCAGCTCTGGGCCTCCCGTCCTCCTGTCCCCCCAGGGCCTGTGGGAGCTTCAGTGCTGGGCGAGGCCAGTCTCGTGTGGCTGCAGTGCTGGGCGAGGCCACCGGGTGTCGCTGTGGTCCGAGGGTTAGCACCGCCGCTCCCGGAGCCCTGTTGCGTTTATCTTTCCTCACGGTCGGCAGAGGACGCGTATGTTCACCTGCCAGCGTAGCCTCTCCCTCTCGGGTTAAATTTGAAGGATGCATTTCAGAGATTCATTTCAAATGTGGTTTCTTCTGGAAGAAGAAGACTGCCTTTCACATGCTTTTTAAAGACCAGACGGTAAGGAAGCTCCTCTGACCCTGGCTGCTGCCCTAGGGTGTGGGACTCGCCTTTACTCAGAGTGTGGCTTTGTTTGAAGCTTTATCGTCAAAATTGGAATTTTGTGAAGTTGAGCAATGTTGCTAGAATTTGATCTTCATTTCTAAAATCAGGCAACTAACAGGCTGGAGAATTATGTGTGTGCAAATCATCCATAGATCCTCCCTGCCCTCCACCCCAGTTAATACAGGCACTCTTAGGATTTCAGATCTTTACAGAAATGGAAACATTTTGGAAATGTTTGCTAGGTTTTATTCCAGAGCTGACTTCTGGCACAGCGTTCTGTCACTCAGAGCCCTACTGAGCGCATCCCTGGAGAGCCAGCGATGGATGAGGCGGGCCGGCTAGGGAGGGGGTACCTGAGCTGAAGGTCCGGGAAGGACAGCTGGAGACTTCCGGGGAGCGCAGGCCAGGCCACAGGACAGCTGGGGCCGCGTGTGACGGCGTGGAGCAGCTGGGCGCCCCGTGCCCTTTCCCAGGAGTGGAGGGACCTGTGGGGAGGCCCTCAGCTGCCAGCCGGAGCACCTGCGCTCTGTTCTTCCTGTCTCCTGCCTGTTCCTGCTTCCCAGCCATCTGGCCGTTTCCCTTCAGGCACAGGCCAGGGTGTTTGAGTTGGGGCCCTTCCCTGCTCCTTCGCTGCTGGATTCTCTGGGCAGGGCCAACACCTGGTGTTCTGGGTGATCACGGGGTAGGGGTGGGGGTGGGGCATGTTGAAGACACATTGTTCCTGACCTTAGGGGACCATGGGAGGGGCCCTGAGGGCTTAGCAAGAGAGGGCCTGTTCCCCGATGTGACCCCCACGCAGCCCGGGTGGTGCTGAGTGGGAGGCAGGTGGAGTATGGACAGGGGGGTGACTAAGGGTGGGCTGGAGGCACACAGCCAGGCCTGGCCCACAACTGCATCACTACGAGGGGGTTTGGGGAGATACAGGGGACCCTTTGTGAGGTGGTACTGGGTTGAGTCACACGAACATGGACACAGACAACAGAAAGATGGACATCTTGGTGAGGCCGTCCCAGGGGTGCCTGGCATTACCTGCATAACTGCAGTGCTGTTCTGAATGTGTGTAGTGGGCATTTTTTCTGTGACATGTTTATATGTGTCTGAACATAAATCTGTGCTTGTGACGTTGTTTAATCTGTTCATAGTTCCAGTAAACAAGCCTTCATTGGAATGCCTGCTTGTTGCTGAATTATGTAAGCCAAGGGCTTAACTTATTTTTTATCTTGTAGTTATTTTCAGGCATTTTTCTAATAGTGAACATAGGCATAGGCCACTTTTACAGACCTGATTGTATAAAGTGTAAAGACAGACCATTTAGTTCCGAACGGAACTAAGTTACTCAGATGCAGTCACGGTGTCGAGCACAGACACTTGCCTTTTAGGGGCACTGGGGTGGCCTAGGTCACACAGGGACAGCAGCCGTCCCTGCCAGGAGGTGGCAGCAAGCACCCTGGACCCTGCAGAAGCTTGGCAGCAGTAGTAACTGTCGTCTGTCTTGATCTCTCGCCAGTTTTTCTAGAATTGTCCACAGTGCAAACGTACGTTTCACAAATGCACTGTCAGCCTCTACCTGGGATTCAGAGTGTCGGTTTCCCTTGGGTGTATGCTTCCCGGCATTTAGGCCCCTGGGATAGGCCCCTTTGTCCATGTGCAGCACTGGTCCTGCCCCTGAGCACGCGCGGGCCAGCGTGGGAGCCCACCCTCCACACCACGTCCTCAGCCTGGCTGTGCACCAGCCTCACGGTGGGCTCTCAGGAACGTAGGTACCGGGCTGCGGCCAGGGTGCCTGTTCCTGGAAACAGGGAGCCCCGCAGCACCGTGTCCTCTGTGTGGTGGCCGAGGCAGCAGGGCCTGGGGGTGCTCCCGCACCTGGGTCCAGGGTCTGCCCTGCTCGTGCTGCTGTGTGACCAGCACCTTGCTGCTCATCTGAAAATGGGCTCTGTGGCCTGCCGGAGGCTGGAATAAGCCTGCGGAGCATCAGCTTGTAGCAGCTGCTGTGACCGGTGTGACCTCCGCACATCTTTCCTCTCCAGGAGCAGGTTCCGAGGAGTGCTCGGGGTGAAGTGCTGCGGGGCTGCCGGGGCTGCTGTCGCCATAAGCCTCTGGCACCTGCCCTTCTAGGGTGTGGGGGGGCCCGCATCCTGTCCGCCCCGTGCCCCCCCCCCGCCCCGTCCTCCCTGTGCTCCCTGTGGCCTGTGCTTTGCCGGGTGCCCTGCCACAGCCTTTCCCTTGCTTCCAGCCAGGACATCCACAGCCCTTGCTTCCAGCCAGGACATGTCTGTTGTCACCGTTCTGCACAGAAGGTGCCTCATGACTTTCCCTTGCCTGGTAGCCTTAGAAATAAACACAAAGCTTTTTTTCCCCTAAGGTTTTATTCATAAATACTTTCCTCCTAGGTCCTTCTTTCTCTTTTTGCCGCTTAGGTCAGGATTGGGGGACGGTGAGGGGGTGATCAGGGGGTTTATGTCCCCACCTCTCTCCTTTCTCCCATTCTCCAAAGGCTGGTCTTAGGCAGCAAAGGCGAGGCAGCAGGGACTGGCAGGTGAGGTCAGCCTGGAGGGAGGGGAGCAGGGCCTCCGGGACAGCAGGGCAGCGAGGCTGCACCTCACCAGGGCCGGGTCCGCAGAGGGCTCCTGCTGGCGCCCGGCACTGCCTGTGCGTGGAGCCTGCTTGGGGAACTGTGACCGGCAGCAGGCAGAGCAGACCTCGGTGTTGATTTTCTGCTCTTTTCGTTTTTAGGATTTGTGATGGTGTCCAGTTTGGAGCCGGGATAAGGTTCCTGTAGCTGCCGCAGGGTCCTCCAGCCCCTCCCGGAGCAGCTCTGGGACGTGGAAAGCAGTGAGTCACTCGGGCCCACACACTTTCTCTCTGAATAAACACACTGGAGTGATTTTTTGACTGCAGCCCTTGTGGGAAACCATGTCAATAAATTTTGAAGGCAAATACTCAGATGCTTCGTGGATATGATTTGCTCTCCCCAGACGGTGTGTCCCACGCTGGCTTTTCCTGAGGACCCCGCGTAGGGGGATGAGACAGTGGAAGTTGCCGTGTGTCCTTTCACGTGCTGCTCAGACAGAAGGTCCCGTCAGACAGTCTCTGAATTCCTTTTCATCCCAGAGCCCTGGCTGGCGGGCCTGCGGTTCCCACGCACCAGGAATGTCCAGCCGATCCCCGTGGCTGCGCGTAGAGGGTGTGTACAGTTTCCTTGATGCGCCGGCTGCCAAGGGGAGGCCACGTTGGCGGGTGCTGCAGCCATGGTGCTGGCTGTTTGTATCATTTAGCATGTGGACGTGGCGTGGAAGAACTGCGGGTGAGGTGAGGGACACGGAGGCGGAGGCAGGTGTGCTCCAGAGTAATGGCGATTCAGTGCAGGATGAAGTGCTCATTTCCCTGTCACACAAGCCAGTGGCTAAACACAGAGTGGTCACTCTGCAGTCTGCAGGTCCCGAGTCCATAATGGGCTTCCCTGGCTGACATCAAAGGGGCAGCAGGACTGAGCCCTTCCAGAGGCTCTGCGCGGACCCCGCCCCCTCCCCTGCCGTGGCTCCCAGTGGCACCCACTGCTTGGCTGGTGGCCCCTTCCTGTATTTTCATGGCGGGCAGCCTGGCATCAGCTGGTCTTTCCCTGACTGTGGCCTCTGGTGCTTTTACAGACCCTGGGACAGCCCAGGCCACTCTCCAGGCTTTAAGGTCAGCTGATTAGCAACCCCAAGGCTGTCTGTAATGTTAATTCGCCTGCCCTGTCACACGGCACATCCGCAGGAGTTGGAGTGTGCACAGCTTAGGGGGCCATTCCTCTGCCTGGTGCACCCAGCATCTCACAGTCATATTTCTGGAATCTACTTAGTCACATGTGAGAAAATTTTTTAAAGAAAAGGTAGTCCTCCTTTGAATTCTTCAAAACTGATGCCATGTAAGTGTCCAGCATCGTGGAGGAAGCCCCCGCGGCCTTGGCCGGATTGCTGTTACTCTTGCGTCTTCTCTCTCCAAGCGGGACTGAGTCCCCGTCGCTCCCAGTCCTCCCCATAACCGGCGGTCTAAGTCTCCATAAGGAAGCTGGGTGTTTTGGAAGCGGCTAGAGTCCATGGACCTGCACTGCCCCAAGGCCGTGCTCAGGCCCCAGGACTCCGCCCACAGTGCCTGCATGGACCCTGGGGATTTTGCAAGAATATGTAAGCGCAGTTTAACTTTCATAATATAAGGGACATGGGAAAATATACTTATTTCCCCCGAATTGTTCTTTGGTTTCACATAATATGCCTTTGGCAAATTAAGAAACCCATGTTATAACACTGTCATGTTCATATTGTAAATTAAGAACAGGAAAACCTGAATAATTCTAACTCTGACACTGTGCCCTTTGAGAATTCATCTACTATGTCAGCGGAGAACCCGAAGAAGAAGCCATCTCTGAAGAGGTACATGTTTAGTCGAGCGAGGCCGGGTCACCCTGGGTCACTTCGGGTCGTTGGCGCCAGCTCCTTAATTAAAGCACTCCAGGCCCAGCTGTCTCTTTGTGGGCGAGGCTGGGCTCATCTGTGACACGCTCCCGAGGCCCCCCTTCGCAAGGGGAGAGGAGACAGCGGAGCCCTGGGGAGAGCTAGAATTCCGTCTGTCCCCGGTGGTGACAGGTGATGGTCTGGAGGGCGTCAGGACGGCCTTCCACGGAGAGACCAGGGTTCTGGCAGGTTTTGTTGTTGTGGGAGGTAATATTTCATCTCTCCTCTTGAGGGCGTCAGGTGTGACAGAATGGAACCAGGAGAGCGGAACCCGTCCCTCCGCAGTTTCATGTTCCCCGCCTCAATCTCGGCATCTTGATCTTATTCCATTTTCTCCAACACCTGAATATTTGACCTGAAAAGCTTGGTATTTGTTTGATTCGCCTTTTGCTCCGCTCTGCATGGGTCAGGCCACAGCCAGCTTTGTTCTGATGGAGAATGTGGCCGTGTCCCTTGCTGAAAACTGCTGGGTCAATCTTCCATTTGTAACAAGCAGACTAACTTTAGTGAACCTGATTTTCACAGAAGAAAAACCCACTGAGATAGTTCGCATCTTCGTTCTCGTGAACTTGCAGTGTCTGTGCACAAACTCAGTGACCCATTACACACAGTGTCATCGGCAGTGTGCCAGGAGCAGTGCCACAAGCCATTTGTTTCTCCATCTGCAAGTCTTATGATCCCACGAGGGACCAGGCTGTCCTACCAGATGCGACCGTTGCTGGCCCCTCCGGGGCAGGTGTGCCACCGGCTGCCAGGCCACATTCCCCATAGGTGGTTCCCGCAAAGGCCCTTCACTTTTGACAATCTCCTCATACCCTGCAGCCCCTTAGGCTAAGAATTCCCTCTGAGTTGTGAATCTTCTCTCTTTTTTTTTTTTAAAGACTAGATAAACTTACCTTTAGGATAATTAGATGCACTCAAACGCACTGTATGTTTAAAGATCACCAAAGAGGAGAGGATTCCTTAATCTAGACAAAAACCTGAGAACCGTGCTTTAAATGAAATGTTTAAAGTCAGGCAGTTGTATTCAAAATGCAAATTTCCAGCTTTTCTTAAAAATTGGGTCTGACAAGTGCTGGGCATAGAAGCCACAGGGCATAAATCTGCAAAGAAGTAAAAAGCTAACCTTTGCAAACAATATGGCTTCTCTCTCACTTACCAACTTTACATTTCCCTGTATGGCCCCGGAAGATGACTGGTTAGCCAGAGACGGGTAAGATTCCTCAAGGGAGGAACAACCCAAGACAGGCACAGTCGCAGGGGGTCCATCAGGTGAGAATCTGGGGATCAACAGAGGTGAGGCTCAGAACCTCACCCCCCCTGCTTTGAGAGAAATCTTCTGCATCCGTGGATGTCTTGCTGCCCTTGTCTAGCCTGGATTAATACTTAGTCCATAGGCACACACCTGATCATCTACATTTGCCTTCTTACAGCACTAAACTATGTTTTCTACCTTTATCTTGCATCTACCTACCACTTCAGCATTTTATTAAAAATAAAAAAAATAATAATAATAGGAGAAATGTGGGATCAACATATAAATCAAGTACAAAAATCAAACGAATATTCATATTTGACCTGATTGTTTATAGGTCATATTGCATGATCAAAACCGAAAGTTTCTGTGATGAATGCCCTTGTACTGTTCACCATGTAGGAATTTATTCACTATGTAAGAATTCGTTCACCATGTAAGAACTTGTTCGTTATGCTTCAGAAGATTGGAGACTGACGAGAATTAGGCTTGAGATGGATTAATGATTGTACATTGAGCGTTGACCCCCCTATACTGAATTTTATTGTTGTTAACAACCATTTGATCAATAAATATGAGAGATGCCCTCTCAAAAAAAAAAAAAAAAAAATTGGGTCTGATCACAGGAGGTCTTCGCTTCTGCCCGCAGCAGAGAGCTCGAGGCGAGGTTCCTTTTGCCTGAGGCTGCACCCCGGGGCTTGCAGGGCCCTGTCTGCTGTCCCTGTAGCCCGCTCATCTATGTTGTTCTGCCTTTGGCCCATCAGAAGGGGAAGCATCTGAACACGCCCAGCGGGAGGCACCTTTCCGGGGAGCAGCTGTCAGAAAGTGGATGAACTGTGAGCCCTGGGTCAGGAGCTTGGCTGTAGTCCTAGGGGCTGTTTACTAAACCTCTTCTTTTCTCTGGGCCTCAGTTTGTCTTCTGGCAAAGTTGAGGCTTGGGTTTAGCACCTTTTAGTCATGAATCCCACAGTCCTAGCAGACCCCACTTTTGGAGCCTCTGAGGCTTTCGGTCCTCAACGCAAATGCCAGCTGACGTGTAACACCACACATTACTCTGTTTTTGAACATTAGATAAAGGAGTGAACAGCAGGTACATTTTTGTGATTCAGGCTGCACTCAGACCCCAGCCCTGTCACTAGCTAGACAGCATTTCTGAGTCAGTCATAGCGCTCTCCCAGAAATCTGCTCTCCAGCCAAAATACCAATGTAGCTGATGGTCACAGCATAACTGTTTACCAGAGAGCTTTTTATAGCTTGTTTAGTGCATCCACATTTGAGCCCCAGGAGCAATAACTAAATATGTATTTTTTTGCTTCCACTTTTTATCTTTTCACCGGTTTTACCAGATGATTGCAACAGCAGCTCTCATACTTTTTGGTCTTGGGACCCCTTCACACTGTCGGAAGTTAGGGAGGACCTCCAAGAGCTTTTGTTTATATGGGCTAATACTGATCCATACCATATTGGAAAGTAAAACTGAGACTCTCAAAACTTATTAATTCATTTTAAAAGAAACCCATTATGAAAAATGTATTTTAAAAAACGAGTGCACACAGTAGTGTACACTTTTGCAGATCTCTTTAATACCTGTCTTCAGAAACAGATTCTCACATCTCCTTTCAATTTGCTGCAACAAGTTGTTTGAAGAAAATCCATCTTTACCTAGAAATGCATTCGGAAATGCATTCTATTAGCCTTTTCAGATCACTGGATGTTTTTTGATACTTCCTCAAAGCTCAGCAAGTGACAATTTTTTAAAGGTCAGTTGCAATTTGGAATCAAACCATATCAGTGATTTTTTCAGTCAGTTACATTAAATCCCTCCCACATCTGGCACTGTGACTGGATCTTTTACCCAGGCGTGATTTTGTAATGTGATGCATTGGTCATTTGGGACGTACTGATTCACCATGTTATACAAATCTTCCACATATGGACACATGCCATGATGCAGAAGAAAAGGAACATATTATGTTCATCACAGTCTCATCAGAAAAAATCTAAAATGCCACCAAGCTCATGGTGGTGGATACAAGTTTCCCCACATCCAGGTTTTCCCATGGCAGCTCACATTTTGTCAATGGCAGCGAACACTGTCAGTTGCTTCCCTTGAAGCTCATTTCCCTCATTATTGAGGGACTGAGACCTGAGTCCGGATAACCGAGTCTGCTGGTCGTTCGATGAAAAGAGCAGCTGGTTTTGCTCAGAACCCAACCTCACTGCTCTTGCTGGAGACGGAGCACAGAAGTGCGCTCCGCTTGCGTCCCACATTATCACACAGAAAGTTAAAAGGGCTGCGCGTGCGTGGAATTGCTCGGATGCTCCTGAGTGAGCCAGTGTGCGTAGGTGCCCGTGCTGTTACCATGTCCAGGGGACACATGTCCCCACAGTGAACTGAGTCACTGAGTGGTGTCTCAGGGTTCGTATGGAAATTGTTTTGACCTCACAGATCCCCTTAGGGTCTTGGGCCCATGGACCACACGCTGAGAACCTCTGATCTGTCACCAGCCACAGCGCGAGACGCCAGGCTGGGGTTCCTCCTCCGGTCGTGCTTGCAGATCTGCGCCGGAGTGACGGTGGGGGTGCCAGTGACGTGAGAGGCTTGCCACGGACTTGGAGGAGGAGGGACTCCTTTGCTGAGGGACAAGCTGGGAATAAAAACCCTCCTGTGTTGTCACATGTAAATCATATTCACCTCCCTGCCCTCGCATTCCTCGTCTGTGAAATAGGGCTAGTGTAACCCTTGTGTGTAGTAGGGAATGTATGTAAAAGGCTTGGCATCCAGTAGGGGCCTGAGAACAGTGGCCCAGTCAGGGCAGAGCGGGTTCGGGTGGGGGCTGGGGTATGGGGAGGCAGGTGGGCGCGCTCTCAGCTTGTCAGTACAACCTGGGGACAGGGTCAGCAGGGGAGCAGTTAGTCTTCCTGCTTGCTGTCACCCCGAAGTGCTGTAAAGTGAAAAGATAGGTATGCATTGTGACTAAATCAGCATGTTCCACATTTGCACTTCAGATTTCAGTCTGAGAAGTGAGCCTTGGGAGGCTGTCTTAACCCTGCTTTACAGGAGTCAAACTAGAGTCTGGATTTTAGAAACGACCAACACTGTACTGAGTGGGGCTGGCGGTCCTCCTGGACATCTTGTCCCCGTGCCTGAGCTGTGACTTTCTATGTGGCATTTTCCTGACAAGTAAATTACTGGATTCCTTTACCAAATCATTAGATAAGTTTTAAGAACAAAGAAAGTTCATGCAGAAGGAGATTCAGCTTTATCTTGCTAGGGAAATAAATAGTAATCATTTTTGAAAAGAAAGCACATACTGTAAATTTGGATCAACTGAAAATTACAGCCTCTCTCCCACTCTTTTTTGTCCCGCTTTCAATCAGTCAGTTTCTAATGGAGGAAACATTCCTACATTTATCACTGGATACATGTGCCGGTCAATTAAAATACTCTTGACTTCACATGGTTGAGATAATAGCAAGCCTGCGACCATCCATCACTGTGAAATAGAAGGTGACCTCCCTATATTGAGTCAGAGACCCAGATACAATGGCTTCGATCTTATTATCATACCCAGAAATTACTGCTCGTCTAAATGTAATTTCCCTGAAATACTAAGCAGGCAGAGCTACTCCTAGAAATACTAGAATGTAAAGAGACTGTGGTCTGGCCTTGACATTGAACATGGAGGGATGAAAATGGACATGCTCTCCTCACAAGAGGAGGTGTTGAAGTCAAGTGGGATAGAATTTCCTGAGATGTTATGTAGCTAGTAAAGGTTAAATGTGACTCAACACCAAGCTTTAATCCAAAGATGTGTACTACTTGCAGCAGACACAGCAGGACCTACCTCGAATCTTCTCTTTCCACCCCCACCACCTCAGCCCTGCACCAGGGCCTCCTCCTGGCCCAGGCAAGGGAACAGGAACCTGTCCCAGAGTGGGAAGAGCATGTGCGTAGGAGTCAGAGCCAGCCTGAATTCTCAGTTCCTTTGTTCATTTATTCATTCAACACATGTACCAGGGCTGGACTAGGTGCAGGGTGCAGTGCACGTGCTGCTACCTCTTAATTTCAGGGTGGAGTCCGGCCTCTTTATTTTCTCCCAAAGCCCCATCAGCATCTAGGGTCTGCTCTATCCTTTGTCCCCTGCCTCACCCCAGATGGCCCCCTCCCTCCATCATTACAGGTGACCTTGAGCTGCTGCCTGCTGGGCCCTGCCTCCGCTCCACCCCTCCTTCGGCGCCAGCTAGCTCCCCCTCAGCCCAGGGTCAGCTGTGCCGGGAAGCCTGGGGTGGCTGGGCTGGCGCTCAGGCATCCAACCAGGTGTTGGGGGAATATGTTCATCCGTCTAAGGTGTCAGAAAAGGCCTCTCTGAAGAAGGAACACCTAAGCTGAGACCGGAAGAGTAAGGAGTAAACCAGCAGGTAAGGAGGTGAAGGGAACAGCATTCTAAGAAGAGAGCACAGTGGATAACGAAGCTCCAGATGGAAAGTAGCTGGGCTTTTCCTAGGAAATGAAGGGTCAGAGTTCACCATAGAAAATAGTCAATAGTAGGTATATAAAAGGAGATCTGTTTTAAGGAATTGGCTCACTTGATTACGGAGGCCTAGAAGTCTCGCAGTCTGCCGTCTGCAAGTCAGAGACTCAGGAAAGCTGCTGATGTCATTCAGTCCCAGTTCAAAGGCCTGAGACCCAGGGGAGCCGATGGCGTACATCCCAGATGGAGGGCAGGAAAGGAGAGGGGATGTCCCAGCCGGGCCGTGAGGCGGGAGAAGGAGTGAATACCTCTTCCTTCCTCCGTCTTGTGTTCTGTGCCTGCCCGCACTGGAGTCTTGTGCTCTGTCCCTCTGTACATACACACATATGCACCCCCCACCCCGCACACATCTCCTATTGGTTCTGTTTCTCTGGAATCCCCCCCTACTGATAACATGGTCCTTTCCAGCCCTTGGGGTCTGGAAAGGGGCTTATCTCTTTGCCTGTCATTCTCTTGTCAGAAAATAAGTAAATAAGTTCCACCTCTTCTGGGCTTGAGTAACCTCCTCCCACCCTGCACACACACAAAAAAACTAGATGATCGCCACGGTCAGAGATCAAGTGCCAACTGGCAGAAAAGGAAAATTGCATCCAGTGCCTTGAATGCCCCCTGCCAGCCACAGGTGCCCAGGACAAACAAGCAGACAAGTTTGCTGCATGAAGTCCCCGTGTGACCCAGTCTGTGCCTGCACCAGCAGCTCTTCTGGAACGCCCCCCCAACCCGTGTCCCCTGCCTGAGCTCACCCTGCTCCTGTCTAGTAAGACAGAACTAGCATAAGGGTTCACCCCACAATAGATTTTTAAGGAAAATTAGGAACCATCGGTCCCAAAGGATTCTAAGAATTGAAGATTAGATTCAAAAGGTTCTTGGGAGGAAGATGCTGCCTTCTCAGACTCCCCCAACTGACCTCCTTGTGAGCTTTGAAAACTCGGAAAATGTTTATTTTGTAATAAAGGTGGAAAAAATACAATAGTTCTTTAAAAGTCAATGATGATATTTTTTAAACTTTACATTTTATAGTTTTAGGTTTACAGAAAATCATTTAAAGTAGTGCAGAGAGTTCCTATAGACCCACGGCCAGTTTCTCCTATTACTAACATCTCACATTAACCTGGGTATGTTTGTTACAATTAATGAGCCAATACTAACACGTTATTGCTAACTGACGTCTATACGTCAGTCACATGCCCTTAGTTTTGCCTGATGGCCTTTCCCTGTCCCAGGGCCCCATCCAGGATCCCATGTTACACTGAGTGTTTTTAGGCTCCTGGAGTGACAGCTTCTCAGCCTTTCCTTGTTTTTGGTGACCTTGACAGTTCTGCGGGGTGTCCCCCAACGGGGGTTCGTCTGGGGCTTTCCTCTTGAAAACATGAGAAAGTTTGGAGTTATGGTTCTAGGGAGGAAGGCCACAGAGGTAAAGTGCCTTCTCATCATGTGGTCTCAGGGCCACAGGCTGGCAGCTTGACCTCTCACAGTTGATGTTGACCTTGATCACCTGTGCTTTTCAGGTGCGTTTCATAAAAAAAAAAAAGTTTTAAAAAGAAAGTTGGGTGACATAGGGAAGGTGTGTATTCTTTCATGATTTAAGTCTCACCCAGTCTTGATGTTTGTCCTGGGAGGTACACGTGAACATCTAGAGCTTGCATTCTTCACGGACGAAGAGGAAACGCAAGGAGAGTGTGGAAAACCAGTGGGGTCTGTTTGAAGGGCACCGCTGAGAGGATTGGTGGTGAGCACTGGGAATGAAAGTGGACCTCTCATCGGCTTGCCCCCAGGTCTGACAGCTCCCAAATCGGGCTGGTGCTTGTCAGAGCTTGGATGATTCTGGAAGCCCACAGTGATGACAGCTGAAGTTAGTGTCTTGCAAATTTCCGACTGCTTCGTGGGGAAATGAATAATGTATCTCTGAAATTAATAAGGTACAACTCGACACACAGACAAAAGACTCCAGGATAGAGAATAAGTTCTATATAGGTGCCCAAGTTTACAATCCAGCAATGAATATAAACCTCTACTAGCAGCCATAATCTGCAAGGGATCTGGAGACCTGCTACAGAGTTTAAACTTCTACTTAAAAAACACTCTCTCAAATATGCTGGGTTAACATTTCCAAGTAACGGGTAGCAGAATGAAAGAAAGGTCATTAAAAAAGGGTTTTGTTTCTCCAAAGAGAATGACTGTTCTTATATTAAAATCTGCAGTAGTGGTAAAAAATTTGATTGTTAGAAGAGAAAAATTTTCCAGGAAATATTCTTTTGTTGATTTTTTTAACCATAAAAATATAAAAGCTATCCTTAGCTCTCAGGCCCTACAACACAGGCAGCTAGGCTGGATTTGGCCTGTGGGTGGTTTGCTGAGCTCTGAGGCTAGTCCTGGACTGGAGACAGAAATGTGGGAATCGTCGGCGTCATTGTGGTGTTTAATCCACATACCTATTTACTTATGACAAATTACCATTCTTCCGTGTGTGTGTGTGTGTGTGTGGTGTGTGTGAGATCTTCTGTCCCTGAGAATGTAAGCTCCATGGCACTTGATGGGTTTGTTGAATGAATAAGTGAATGAATAAGTAAATGAGGCCAACAGTTGTTACCCAGTGTGATTACTGCTGAACTAGAAGAAGCATGTCCAGAGATGCCAAGGAGGAAATGGCCAGGTGGCCCTAGGAGGGAACTAGGTCAGAGACATGACCTGGAGCGGGGTCCCCAGGACAAGAGGGTGCCTACCAGCCAGGTAAGGAGAAAAGAGGGTAACTATGTGGACAAAGCCCTGGGCAGGGGGCGCAGGGGTTGAGATGGCTTGTTGGGGACAGCTGTGAATTGGTGTCACAGGAGACTGGAGAGGAAGTTGGAGAGTTTTTGAAGAATTTGAAAGCAACCAGGGAGGCCCCGTCCACCAGGCCTTCAGAGGCCTTTGAATAAGTAGGGGACAGCCGAGACCAGGATTCCAGACTTGGGTTTTACCAGGTGGGTTGGAGATCCTTGCCGTGGTCCAGGTGAGAGACAAAGGGGCATGAACCTGGGCTTCCAGAGGGGGCCTGGGTGACAGGGACGTTAGGGACAGAGACATAGCTGCCCATCTGGGAGCGGGAAGAGCACCTCATGGGGCTCTAGTGAGGAACTCATGAATTCACTAGGGCAGCCCTCAGGGCCGTCCCCAAATGTGTGTGTCCCTGGGGTGCACCCCTCTGTGCCCTTGGGGCTGGCTGTGGGCAGGATGCAGTGGGAGGGCAGTGCCATCACTCCAGTGATGATTTAAATGCCAGTGAGAGGCTGCTTTCCATCGCCGTGGGGACTGGCACCTCCCCACGGGGCAGCCTGGCCCTGAGGTAGGGCCCTGGGGCCCAGCCGCGCCAGCTGTGGACGGCATGAAGGGTCAGCGGGAAAGCAATCTTGGGTCTTCAGCTCTGAGCGCTGCGGTCCTTTGTGGGCACGCTTGACCAGCCCGTCCTGGCTGGTGGTCAGACAGGGACCAGGGAGGGGGATGGGCTTGGCGGCAGATGCTGTGTGACATTGCAGCACAGGGATGGCTCAGGAGACTGGCTGGGCCGCAGCTGCAGATTTGGAATCACGAGCACAGAGGGGCTCTGACAACCTTGAGGGTGAATGAGAGCACCAGGGACAGCGTGCCAGGGAGAGGACTGGGGGGGGGGGGGGCCCAGCCTGGATGGGGTGGGCAGAGGAGGCCATGCCACAGAGGTCCCTGGGGACTGTGTGTGAAGAGGGTGGAGTGTGAGGGTCCTGGGGCTGCCATAACAATGCCACCAACTGGTGGCTGGAAGAACAGACGTTTGTTCTCTCAGACTTCTGGGGACCAGAAATCTGAAATGGTGTCAGCAGGGCCGAGCTCTCTGCAGGCTGTGGGGGAGACTGTTTTCCACACCCTTCCCTTGGCTTCTGGTGTCCCCTGACCCATGGTGTGCCTTTGCCCCAGTCTCTACCATCTTCACATGGGCTTTTGCCCATATGGGACCAGGGCCCACCTAATAATGATGCAACTTGGTCACATCTGCAAAGATCCAGCTTCCAAATAAGGTCACGTTCCCAGGGACCAGGTGTTAGGACTTCAGCATCTGTTTTGGGAGAAACAGTTCACCTCTGATGCATCGTGGGGGCAGCCTGAGTTGGGAGGCTGGACTGGCCTGGGGCAGGGGCAGGGGCAGGGTGGGGGTGGCCATTGGCCTCAGGGAGCAGGCTGGGACGCAGGAGGGTTGGGGAGGTGGAGAATAGAAGGTTCTTTCAAGAAAGGCAGTGGAGGGAAAAGAAGTGGGAGGCCGAGGGGGTTGGGATGGGCACGCCCGTCGGCCTGTCCTTGGAGCTGCGCGGGGTGACACTGATTCCTTTACTAAAACGGGCTGGGCACCAAAGGGAGCCGGTTCCTTCTAGTGCAGGGGACTCTGAGCGACTCTCCCCGCAGGCCTTCTGTGCCCTGTGCTTGTACACACGGCTTCTCCCTGTCTTGGGGGCCTGCAGCTCCCACCAGCTCTCCCTTTTATGAAAAGGGGGAGGAGCGGAAGCAGCCAGCACACAATTTTAAATAAGTAATTAGTTGAGACAAGTAGTTGGATAATTTAAAAATATGTTGCAAATGTCAGGAAGTCCCCAGGCCCGGGCCAGGTCACTCCACTCGGGTGGCACTGGCGCCTCTAACAAGGCTGGTGTCAGACACTCCACATTTCCGAGAACGCAGGTGGCGCCCTGGGGGCTGCCTATCCCAGAAGCCCATGGTGACACTTTCATGGGAGTAGTGTAGGGACTTGACCCAGGGTGTGATAGGAAGCGACAAACCAGAGGCAGGGCTTCACCTGGAGGCGGGTTAGAAATGCAGAGTCTCAGGCCAGGGCCCTCCTTCCCCCGTCGGGGACCGTATCCCTTTGGCGTTCTCTGGGACAAACCCCCTTCCTCGCAGCGGCTCTGCTGCCCCCACCCCATGAAGTGTGGGGTCCCTGAGCAGGGGCTGGAGTCATCACCGATCAGTCAGTCGCCTGGGCTGCGTGCAGAAGGAGCCGTACGAATCTGCCTCAGTGGATACAGCTCTTCTGTGTGGGTGTGAGCATAATCCCCAATGGCGTAGTGCGCTCAGGCAGTAATTACCACCCATGTACTGGCACCAACCAGGTGCCATTCATCCATCCATTCATTCAGCAAACACGGCCTGAGCCACAGTGCACACAAAGCTCCGTCTGGGGGAACAAAGGCAGGGATGACATGGCCTGTCTGGTGGGGGCACCAAAAGTAAGTCAGCAGGGAGAGGGGCCTTGCGGGGCCAGCGGGGTGGCACAGGATGCTGGAGGACCCCGGCCTCACCTTGGGGAGGATGTGGGCCCTGGCCGTGTGCAGCCCCTCCTCCTGAGAAGCCAGGGATTCGCTCGGTGCCTGCTCAGCGGTTCAGCTCCTGCTTTCCTGGACTCTGTGCTCCCCACTGGAGCTTGCTGGCTGCAGCGATCTCAGCCTCCCCCCTCGGCAGGCCCTCTCCTGACCCCTCTCCTGCCTGCTGGTCTAACCCTCTGACCATTCGTCCCCTGCGCTTCCTGTGCTTGCCAGGCTCTGCTTACCATCCAGCTCTTTCCTGTCATCTCCCCCACAGGAAAGTCTCAGCCTTGCCACACACCCCAGGGTGGTACTTTTCAGTTCATTAAGTTACCTTCAATTTTTTAGGGCCTGAGTTATTTTGGGTCTTAGACACAGGCTTTAAAAAAAAATTGTGGCAAAATATGCATAAGATCAAATTGACTATTTCAACTATTGCAGAGTGCATGGGTCAGCGGCATTAAGTCCATTTACATTGTCGTGCAACTGTCACCGCCATCCTCTCCAGAACTTTCTCATCTTGCCAAACTGAAACTCTGCACCCACTAAACACTAACTCTCCATTCTCGCTCCCCATCCCCTGGGCACTGCCATCTATGAAACTGACTCCTCTAGGGGCTGCTGGTGAGTGGTGCCAGGTAGTATTTGTCCTTTTGTGTCTGGCTTATTTCACCGAGCGTGATGTTCTAAGGTGCCTCCAGGTCGCGGTGTGTGTCAAAATCTCACCTATGAAAGTATGTATAGTTCTCATCTTGTCTTTCCACTCATCTGCCCAAGGACATGTGCATTGTTTCTACCGTTAGAGACAGGCTTTTATGGTTCATCAAGTATTTACTGAGTATCTACTGTGTGCAAGGCTTAATGTTCCTAAGAAAGAATTCTCATTTTGCACTTTGCCTTCAGATTATGAGGAAACTGCAACATGCAGGTGTAGGAAAATGCATTTAGTTACAGTCTACTTGGGTTGACTTTGTAGCATTAGCAGATTGTATTAGGGGCAAGCTGCATGGGTCGGCCACCCCAAGAGCAAGGGTTGAGGGCGCTGCTGCCACAGCACTCCTGGAAAGAAAATGAGCTCCATGTTTCAATGGTTCCTTATGCTAAATATTTAAGTAGCGCTGATGATTGAATAGTCTTTTCAAGCCTTGCATTTTACTGAATTCCTGGCAAATTTGAAATGTTGACAATCTTAAGGTAATGCACCATACAGAGCCGATACTTTAATACTCTCCTGCTTCAAGAGCAGTTTGCTGACAGCTGCTCAGCTTTCTGACCATTGTCAGTAATGAACTATGGTGGGTGTGGTAGGTGGGTAATCATGGAGCATATTGTAACGTACGAGTTTCAAACCTGAACTAAAGAAAACCTGTGAGAGACCGTTTTTAACTGATAATCGTGCTCTGCCTGAGTATCTCCTTCCTCAACTGTATTCTCATTAGTCCTGAAATCTGTCTTATTTGCTCTAACATTAGTTATTTTTTATACTGACAGGAAGTCAGAGTTCAAGCCAGCCATTTCCCATTAACAGAGTATGTGAAGATTACAAGTTGAGCTTCCATAAAGGTTTTATATATGTAAAGTGTATGTATCCATGCATGTATATACACATATATGTAAAAGGCACACCCATGTACACGTTTTTTTAAATTACTAATTTAATTCCCTTGCTGTTAGAATTTAAGCTCCCTGAACAAATCTTCGTTTTGTTCACAGTGTCTTGAGGCCTGGAATCATGCCTAACACATGCTCTGACACTCGATGTGTGTGGAATGAATGAATACGTAAGTGTGTAAGGCAGAAAGCACAATTGGCTTTTCCACTTACCTCCTCGTGGCGCACACACCCGTCAGACAGTTCCGCCCGGCTCCACGGAACGTTAAGCGCAGCCGGACTCTGCCGTGGTTTATGTAATCGCAAATCCACCTTTAGTCGGTTCCCGTTTTCCAAAATGACAAGCCACGCGGCAACATGCTCCTACTTTGGTGTAATAGTGCTTTTATAAAATTACATAAGTATAATTTTTACTGACCCACTTTGGGAAATGCTGTGTTAATAATGCATTTCTAATTCAAGTTAAGATCTTGTATACTCCCTTGCAGTTCAAAGGAACAGGGTCTGAATCACCGTCATCTTTTAAACATTGATTTTTAATGGTACCATCATCGTTACCACTATTAGGACTTTCTGGAAAAAATGTGCAGTATGTGAAATTCAGTTCTGGTACATTTTGCTCCCAAATCTGGCCTAATGCCTGGTTTTATACAGCCCATGAACTAAGAATGGGTTTACGCTTTTAATGTTTAAAGAAAAAAAAGGAATATTTTGTGACACATGAAAATGGTATGAAATCCAAATTTCTGCATAATAAAGTTTTCCTGGAATACAGCCACAGCACGACACTACAGCTGCATTCAGGCCACGTCAGCAAAGTTGAGGAGTTGTGACAGACTGTACAGCTCACAGCTGAAAATGTTTAGTCTGGCCCTTATAAACTCCTATCCTGTCTGGACCACTGCCCTCACTGGCCCCAGGCATGTTCTATGATGTGCTGTGGTGGCCAAGTCTCCCCCTCCATCTAGCAGCCTAAAGTAAGCTCCCTGCCCCTAACACCCCAACCCTTCATCATTCTCCCCTCCACCCAAAGCACAGCCCTCATTCCCTTACTGCTCCCAAATTAGGTGCAAAGAAGAAAGCAAGACCTTTTATTTGGCAGGCAAGAGACACATATATGGCACATGAATGGGGAAAGAAATTCAGACTAAGATGTGAATGTCTAATAGGCCTGGACTATCATTTACATAAGAGGTACTGGCATATTTTCAAGCTTGCTCTCTAAAAGCTAGGGGAAAGTCCTTTTTGAAGGGGGTATCGTCTTGCTTTTCATCTATAAAATATTTCAGAAACAGTGCACATGTAGTTTAATTTGCCTAGTATGCAAAAAGAACACTCAGAGGACTTGCTAATAAATGAAAATCCAACTTCCCTTGTCTCAAAATTTGCTGATGTTTCTAAAATCACTTGAGTAAAAGGCTGTTGATCACGTAGTCAGCGATTCGTGTTTTGCCCACATGTGGTGTGGGAAAAGTGTTTCTGCTACCATTTTAAAATTCCAGGCAAATTTGGTCATCTTTGCATGCTCCTAGCATTTACAGGAAAAATCACACATTGCTGTCTTCCAGATCACTAAATTAGCAAACCGATTAAAAACACCTTTCAAGAGGCTACTTTAGATTTTATGATGACAGCAGGCTTGAAAATGTTACCCCAGAGTGCAGTAGGATTGCATCCCAAGGATAACCTGGGGGAAATAAGGCATTTTCTCCATCACCGAATCAATTAAGTATTTCCATCACTTCTCTACACACTTTTAACTCTCCTAAAATTGCTAGGAGGTTTGAAAATGAGCAGCACAAGAGAACACTTCACAGGCTCGGTACTCCTTCCTCTCCCAAAGAGCTAAACATTTTTAGTTTTTTGAAAGCTATCACTTCTTTTGAGTTATATGAAAGGAAATGGTGGAAAGCGTATACCTTTTAAAACTGTCTCTAAGCACTTACAGAGCTGCCAGATTATCGTTAAGAGACGTTGATGAGGAATGAAAACCAAACACAGGTAAGGAACTCAAATTATCCTGCCTAGGGATGTTACTGACTTTTGTTTCCCCAAGAACTTATGGACGTAGAACTGAGACAGAGTGAGATGCAGAAATCCTCAGCGTACTGGTCTACACCTGTACGATGACCACCTAGATACAGAACATTTATTTGCATCACCCAGCATTTCTGTATGCCCATATCCAGGCTGGAGACCCCCGTCTCCCCAGGGCAACCGCTCTCTACATAAACAAGAGGTCACCTGCTCTTGAACTTCAACTAAGAGGATTCACCCAAAGTGTACTATTGCGTCTGGCTTCTTTTGCTTGACAAGCATTTGAGTTGCATCCGTGCTGTTCTTTTTAACTGCTCTGTAGTGTTCCGTTGTATGAATATGCCAGTGGCGTTATATGGTCCCCTGCCTCATTACTTCTCAGGCTATTTTCACTCTGTAAAGTGTCAGGACAGATGACATCCATTTGCATTGCTCAGTCCTGCCCTTTATGGAGAAAATGGTAAGAATACATGTACCTGAGACCATGCGGTGTAGGGCCTGGCACAAGGCCTGGAATACAGAACCTGCTCAGGTAATGCTTGTTCCTTATCCTTAATAAAGGATGGAACTGGCCTCTTTGGAAAACAAACTACAAAAAAGAATCACATGGTTTTCTTTAATTGGGGCAGCTGCACGTATCTGATTTTCATTTTTGCCGAATGTAAAATGTATGCAGAGCAATGGCATGGGCTGTATGTGTGTGATGTGCTAAGAAATGGAAGACTGAGTTAGTGGGGACAGGAGCTATCATCGTATTTCTGCTTTTTGTGAAATTCTTTAAAAAAAAATTAAAAACCAACACTTTCCAACCTTCAAGTGAATATTGATGTTCGCTGCTCTGTAAAGCAATTTGGAAAGTTGGTTTGACGAGCCCGCTGCAGAGGGAACACTACGTAAGCTCCCCGGGAGCCGGGCCACCAGGGAGGGAAAGTTCTGGGGGTTTAGATCATTGTCCCTCCTTCCTCTAGCCTGGAAAAAAATACAAATTAATCCACAGCCATCAAGCCAATTCTTGATCGTCATCTGTGGCCCACAAGACAAGACAAAAGTAAACAAACCATCATAACACAATAATTTGGAAAAATGTTGCCAAGTGGCACTTAACAAGAAGTCATCCTCTTCTGTAGCCCAAGAGGTGGAAGGAAATCGAGCCCAGGTGTGCAGTGCTTTCAGACTCACCCAGAAAGGAACCTTACCGGAGGAGTCACTGCTGTGCACGTGTTTCTTAGTAACAAGTACCCCACTTGCACTTAAAACGTGCTTATTTTTTTTTTCATAAACGATGTCTACACATTCCAGGAACCCTGCTATCAGGTAAGGCCCAGGTCAGTTCCTCTTCCAACCGAGAATCACTAGGTTGTGGGAGTTGTCCTCCTTGAAATAGGTGGGCCATTGTCAGGGTTTAGGTATCTTCTTCTAGAGAATTCTTTCATGGTGTAATGACATTTTTAAAAGTAGGATCTCACCTGTTTCCAGTGTTCAAATTAGCAGTTATGAGATGAAAATTATAAATTCTGTGTCTTTACTGGGGAGCTGGACACCCTGATGAATATCGAAACAGTCACATCCTGGGCTGTCACTGTGTGCACAGAACCACGCTCCTGGCTTCCAGGTCTCGGGCCAGGAATGTGGCTCTTTTCCATTTTCTTTCCCGGGGCTCTTTTTCTGTGCACTCCCTCCTGGTCACAGGCTCTCCTCTTGGGGTCTGTGGGAGTGCCCAGGGCAGAGGACGGAGGGGTACCTGTGGCCTGCGAAACTGTATGCATCATCTCATGTGCATCTCTCTGGAGTGAACCGTCTGTCCTGTGCACTGGATTCTCAAAGGGGCCCCCCTTGCTCTGGACAACAGTATCCCCCCAGCATTCAGAGAGTACTGTCGAGTCCTGACTGTGCCATGATCCCATTGGGATCTCAATAACCAAATTCACCACCTTTCTGCACCTTCCCCAGCTTGGTTAGTGACACCCCAGATCGGGCCATGCAAATCCTCAGAGACCTCTGACCCGCCACTGTCCCTAACACCAGCGTCCAATTATTCTCTAAATGTTGTGGTTCGCAGCCCTGCAAGTTCATTCCTATCTGTCCTGTCCTTCTGCCACTGCCTCTGTACTCATGGGAACTCTGGTCTGGCTCATTTCAGTAGTTTCTGAATTGGTCTCTGGCCCTGGGCTTTGCCTCAGTGCACCCGCTGCATCGATCTGGCATCTTAGGCCTCTGCTCAAACCCCTTCATGACTTCAGGCCCCCTGTGCAGGTTCCCTGATCTCCCCTCCACCCCGAAGGATCCACTGGGCAGCCGCCACCTGCCTTGACGCCCCCGCATCCCGGGTGCGTGGGACCGAGTACTCGCCCAGCCCTTCCCCTTCTGCTTGCTGGGTCTCCTCTGCCTTCACTGAATGAAGGCAAAGGTTTCATCCTTGTCCCAGGCCAGTGTCCCTTCCCCGACAGGCCTCTGCCTCACCTTTCTCCTCCTCCTGCTCCCCTGCCACCTGGCAGTGGGGTCCTAATGGCATGCCTTCTACATCGTATGTCACTGTGGGGCCTGCGTGTTCTCTTGGATTACAAATTCCTGGAGGGCAAGGCTCTGTGCCCTGAGGTCTGTGACGCCCGAGGAAGGACAGGGCCTGGCGCCCACTGGGCCAGCATGAATGCTTCATGGACCTGAAGATGTTATGACGTGCCACGAGGCACAGAACCAGCACCAAGGAAGATGGAAAGACGCTGTCCATGTGCTCATGCCCCCTGGACTCTCCCGCTCCTCCTCTGAGAGCCCCTGTCTGTGTGAATGTCCACAGCCCACAGCTCAGGTCTCAAATGTTCCTACTCCTTCGAGTCTGGGGCCCCTTCTACTCACTGGTCTCCTGCGATCTGTTCACAGCAGTCCTGAGTCACGTGGGCCTCCTTCCCTCTCCTCCTGCCGGTCAAGTCACCCGGGCTCAGTTAAATCCCTCCAGGGCCCCCAGCACTTACAGCTCTGCCCTCCCCTTCCCTGGAGCTCTCACACTGCCCCCCTCCCCCCCATCCTGCTCTGCTCTCCGCTCATCAGCTTTCCAAGAAGCATCCTGAGCTCCCCCAGGATCAGGTGAGGTCACTGAGGGCACCTGCCCACCAGCATTGCTCATGGTACTGGAAGCTTAAGGGCAGGGGCAGTTCCAGGGGTCCCCGTTCCCAGGTCGGCTTCTGGGTAGTAGCTCAACAAATGAAATGACCTATCTGTGCAGTTATTTGATGGGCATCGAAGGTGGCTGCAGAGTCCCCGTGGGCCCCCAGGCCGGTTACCAGAGGCGGCCAGGTCCAGGGCCTCAGGCCCGGCACACAGCAAGCGGCATGAGTCCTGGGGGTCTGTCCCAGGCGCGCCCTCGGCGCTGAACCACCCCTGCTTCTCGGAGAGGGGGCGAGAGGCGCAGCGCGGGAGCCCGCGGGCTGGGGGTGGTGGCCGCAGGGCCAGGGGCCGGCGCGGGGCGGGGGCCGGCGCCGGGGCCGCGCCCTCCTGGCCACTCCCCGGGCGAGCGGCGGCGGCGCGGCGACCCGCGCTCGGCCCATGTCCTCCGCGCCGCTGCGCTCGCCCGGCCCGCGGCCCCGCAGGATGAAGAAAGACGAGTCGTTCCTGGGCAAGCTGGGCGGCACGCTGGCGAGGAGGAGGAAGGCCCGGGAGGGTGAGTGCCCGGCCCCCGCCGGGCCGTGCGGCGCGCCGCCGGGACCCTCGGGGCGGCCTGGCCCTCGCGCCCCCCGAGCCCCCTAGCGCCCGGCAGCCCCCTCCCGCGGCGCCGCGAGCTGCCAGCGCCCGGCAGGACTCCCAGCCCGCGGCGGGCGCGCCCCTGGCGCCCGCAGCCTCCCGCCCGCCCCCGCCTGGGGCGCCATTGGGGCGGCGCCACCCGCGGCCGGCGCCCTGCAGCCCCGCGCCGGACCCCCCGGTCACCCCCCGCCGGGGGCGCGCAGGCAGGCCGGCGGCGGGAGCGCGGGCCGGGGTCCTGCCGGGAGGCGGCCCAGCCCGGAGGGGGAGCGGGGACGGGGCGCAGACCGCGCAGGCCGGAGGCCGGGCCGCAGCGCGCCGCCCCCTCCCCGCTGCACCCCGGCCAGTTTCCACACCGGGCGCCCACGGAAATTCTAAAAATCTACCTACCTCCTCGTACATTCTTGGAGTTTTTTAGAGTTGGAAGAGATGGAACTTATGGGGGATTTAAATACATCTGTGCTTCAAATGTGCTGTTGTTCCCGAGGTCTCTCCAGGGCTGCATTCCTGAATTTTCCCTTTGTTCAGGCGATTTCATCGCCCAGGGCAGATTCCTGGTGGGTGTGAGGTGAAGCTTGTTTAGGAAGATTGGAAGGCGCAGCTGTTAAAAGAAGCCCCTGGGGCTGGCCTCAGGCCGATCACTGGGACAGCGAGGGCCTGTAGGAAGCCTCCTTGTACCTCCGGGCTGTGTGTACCCCAGGGACACATGCACCCCGTTAGTTTCTTTAGGGACATGTGTGTTCCTAGGGATGCGTGTGACACATTGACCTTGGGATGTGTGTAACACCAGGGATGGGGGTGGGGTGCTTGCAATTTGCTACCTGGGTGCTTTTACTGAATTGGATTCAGTCCCCTGAGGGCAGGGCTTTGTCACCTACGCATTTCGAAGCAGATTGCCCCCCCCCCCTCCAGCCTTACATAAGGGACTGGATGGTTTGTATTAATCCCTGTCAAGTCACGCCTCCTAAATGAGATGATAAATGAGTCACCCTTCTCTTTATCATTCCTGCTGCCTCGCCACCCTGTGTGCTCAGTTGCAGTCACCATCGCCCCCAAATAATTTGGGTTCCTCTTTATGCTTGCAGCAGTTACAGATGTAAATAACATTCCTTCTTCCAATTCGTGCAGCCTTAGGAGGGAAAGCGACAGGGCCCCTGGTTTTGCAGAACAGGCGGCAGCCACCGTGATGACTACCGGTGCTCTGACGGTACGTTCTGTGAACATTGAACAGCGTGATCAGATAGAGGGTGTCCATGAGCCTCGAAGCCGGTGATGTTTGGGCTGAGAACAGAAGGAACCAGTGAAAAGAAACCTTTCACAGCGTCGCAAGGAAGCGGAATGTTCTGGACTATTAGGGGCTTTGTATAGGTCACATAATGCTCTTGGGATGGAAAGAACACAAGCCTGAAGTGACTGGCCCCACAGTCCAGGGTGACGTGCTGCTCGTTCTGGCTTTTAGGAACCACTGTGAGCCTAGGAAATTGAAGGCCCATCTGGTTTCACTGAAAATCACCAAGAATCCCAATAGTAAAAGCCTCCTGTGATGAATAGACTAGCAAACGGCAGGAGGGAGGAGGGAGACACCTGTGTGCTGCTCTGGCTGCCTCCATGTGTTAGCGGCCCCTTGCCTGGGTTCTCAAAGTTAGGGTGCTTGGGGCCCTTAGGGATCCACCATGCACGCAGATGGGTGAAACCCCTGATTGGACTCAGATGCAGGAATTGGGGTAGGTGCTGGGCTTGGAAGGGCTTAGTGGCTTCCGTCTGGCTTTCTGGGCAGTGGGGCAGGAATCAACAGTGGGAGGCCAGCCTGGAGATTGGATAATGAGGTCCTGAATAAGAGCTGCCAGCAGTCCTGCAGGCCTGTTGCCTTGGCAACCCGTCCTCCTGCTCTGTGCCATTCACGGGCTCGGGCTGGAGCAGGTGCTGGCCAGAGTTTGGGTCCCTGTGGGAGGGCGCTCATTTGCCTACCATGGAACAGTCAGGAAGAAGGCGCCCAGAGACTGGCAGGTGCACAGTGGGTTTCGTTTTCCTCTTAGTTAGAAAGGTCACATGAATTCAGGAGCTTGGGTGGAGGTGAGGCCCCTGCAAGGGAGGGGTGGGAGGATTCTGGGCCGGGCCTGGACTGCTGTGGAGTCAGAGGCTCCCGGGAGCCTCGCGTCTCCGGGCCCCCTCCCAGCTTGGCAGTGCCCGTGGTGGTGACGAGGCTCCCAGGGGACGTGTTGGGTGAGCGTCCTGTCATCTTCCAGGCAAGGTCATTTTAGGAACCCTGCTGCCCTGCAGTTTGGAGGAACCCATACAGGAAGTGCCTGTGGATGAATTCACGGCGTGATTAAGGCTGATATGATGGGGGAGGGAACCAAGTGAGGTCATGTGGTGGCCCGGTGCAGAGAGCGGAACTATGAATAACTGTGGGCATCAGGAAAGTGGAAAGGAACACTTAAAAAGCCCGGAGCTTGCCATGGAACCCAGGACTTTGAGGAGCAACTTAGTAAAGCTGGCTCCGTTTTGTCGGCTTGGTGGCAGAGCAGAAAGTCTACGTCCTTGAAGACCCCCTGGTGACCACAGATGAGAGGCCCCAGAGGTCCAGCAGGCCAGGAGCTGGGGTGAGGAGGTGCCTCAGGGATGCCACAGCTGCTGTGTGAAGTCCTCAGAGGCAGGCAACCAGCTCTGGGGACAGCGAGGCCGTGGATGGAGGGGCCGGGTGGAGCCCACCCCACCCATTACCACCAGGGGCCCATCTGCCTCCACACTCTGCCCAGACTCCAGTGACTGCCGCCGGCCAGACCGCTCACAGAGTCCTTCCTCCTTTCCTGAGGAAAGAGAGCATGAAGGAAGTTCCTAGTCCCTGGTTGCCTTTTGTAAATACAATTTTTAGAGTAGTTTTAGGTTCACACTCCCGCATGACACACTTATGTGTCATCTGTGTATCTTTGGTGAAGCGTCTGTTCAGATCTTTGGCCCATTTTTAAAGTGAGTTGTTTCATATCTTATTGTTAAAGTTTAAAAGTTCTTCGTATGTTTTGGATACCAAATCGTTCATCAGATACATCTTCTGCAAATGTTTTCCTCCTGGTCTATGGCTTGTCTTCTGGTTCTCTTGACCCTGCTCATTATTTAAGTATTTGATGCAGACATAGCGATAAACGAACAAAATACTGATTGAGACTAAAAGAGCTAGATCTAAAGAATCGCTAGGTGGCTGCAGCCTTGAGCTGAAGGTTGAAGATACTAAGTTTCTTTTTGTTAACTTTGGGTAACTTCCAGGAGAGAAATCTCAGAGTCCTAAACCACCAGCTGTTGATGCATCAGTAATGCATCTTTTACAGAGTGATCGGCTGTGTGGGCAGTTTCACCCCAGACACAACCAACTTACACTCTGCTCTATAAAAAGAAATATGGGACCCAGATACTATGTAATTTAGCCCTGCAAGGTAGGAATTTTCCCTTGATTTTATAGTTGAAGAAACATAACCTTACCCAGCAGCCACTTCAGTGGTTCTCAGCTGGAGGTGATTCTGCCCTCAGCGGACACTGGCAGTGTCTGGAATCACTTTGGGTGGTCATGACAGGGAATGGGGGCACTGAGGGCCTAAGGATACATATAGAAGAATCTTAATCTTAACCCAGCAGTTACCTGGCAGGCTGGGAGCTGGTGGCAGGGGCAGCTGGCTTGTCCTCAGGAGCCTACAGTCTGCTGGGAGCAGGGGGCAGGCCTGTGTAGTGATCAAGACCCGGCAGGGGGCATACAACCTGTACTTGGGGTTCTGGGTTCTGACTGGAGGGTTGCGTGTAAAGTATGGCTAGGAATTAGGCAGAGGAGGTGGGGGCACGGGACTTCCCGCTGGGGCCCTGGAGGAGACAGTAGCTAGTCCCTTTTGGGGAAGTGTAGGTGGATCATAGTGGCTGGGCCGTGGTGTGGCGTGTGGGCTGTGGTCAAACACCATCTTGGTTACTTTAGAAAAGTCTGGAGGCTGCAGCATGGAGTGGAAGGGAATGGGGTGACCGGTGAGGAAGCAGGCTTGAATGCAGGTGCAGGCGAGGTGGAGGGCAGAGGGTGGAGGGTGGTGCCCCTCAAGGCAGTGCAGTGGGGCTGAGAAGACCCGGCGAGGAGGGGCAGCTGCAGGGAACAGGGCAGAGGCAGTGACTCAGAGGCGGCTCTGAGAGTTACGAAGTGTTGCATAGGAACAGATTGGATAGGCATGCTGCTCCAGGGGCCCCGCTACCGGGCAGTGCAGCCGGGCTGGCGATGGTGCTCACAGCCTGTTCAAGATGCTCGGCAGACTTGGAAGTGATGCCACATAGTGTGGTACAGCAGAGCTCAACAGGCCCTCTGATTTACCTTGAAAACAAAGGTGGAATGGTATCTTTTGTGACAACATACAGGAAAAGGATTTGTAATGAGTTTAGTCCCCTTAGGCCAAGGAGCTAGGGCTTTGGAGTTCTCATGCGATCACCTTTAGGAGCTGTGGGACCCTCAGACAGTTAACCCCAGATCCTGGTCAAGGGAGGTTGGACTTCTAACCATGGAGAAAAGGAACTGTGGCTGGTAGGAAGTGGACAGATATAAGCAGGTGCGGGATGGGGGTCATGTACACGGTGTGTTCTAGAATGTTCTATGGGAAGAGAAGCCACTGTAGGTCCTTTGGACCCATTGGGCCTGTGGCATTCTCTGCAATGAAGGGAACAACTCTGTGTCCCTCTCTTGAAGCCTAAACTTACCTATTCTCTGAGCTGGGCCGCCTCTGCCCATGGACGGCAGCTCTCGGTCTGCGAGGAAAGGCACAGGCCAGTCACCTGTGACTTTGTCCAGCTCCTGTGTTGCAACATGCTCCTTGAGGAGGTGGGCTGGAAATCTGTTCTGTTTTCCTCTCTCTGACTGAGAGGAAGAGGCTTTCAACAGGGGCTTGGTGTGGCTGTGTAAAATTTCCTTTGTTTATTATTCTGATTATAATCTTCAGAGCCAGCATTTCTCCTTGTTTGATCCACCATCGGTTGGGGGTGGGGCACGGGGTGTGGGGTGGGCATTTACGAGAGAAACACATGTAGGTGAGTCAACTTGTGCTGCCCTGGGCCTTTTCCTTGGCCTGGGCCTGCTACAGTCTCTTGGACTCTTAGCTTCCACAGAAAACGGAAATGTTGATCCTGGACCCAGGGTGATGACTTTTATGCCCCTTACCTTTCTGTGCCGAGGAGGCCTTTCCTAGGAGCAGTGAACTCTCTGTGGTTCTCCTAGCATCTTGATTATACCTGTGCGGTCCCAGAAGAGTCAGGGAGCCTTAGCAACCACACACTTGGTAAAGGAGCTCCGCTTTGAGGTCCTGTCTCCACGCCCTGGAATGAATATTTATACCACATCCCATAATTGCTTATAGCGAGCTCCCTGTTCTGTCATCAGAATAATTAAGGGGTGCTTCTACGATGTAAGTGGCTAAGTGCCTGCTGTGAGTGGTTTTTAAGTGCTCCGTGTGACTGATTTCTCCCCTGCTATGGCTGGCAAAGGGCAAGTACCTTTACTTAGCCATTTTCTTGTTGTCAAATATGGCGCTGCATCACATAAAAGATGTACCCTAAAAAAGCACATTTTCTTTTTCTTTTTTATTGAAGTATCTTTGATATGCAAGCTTATATGGGTTTCAAATATACAACACAGTGGTTTAACAGTTCCCCATTTTATTAAGTCCTCACCCCCACTAGTGCCGTTACTATCTGTCAACATAGAGGCTGCAGAATCATTGACTATGTTCTGCATGCTGTATACTATCCCTGTGACCAACTCATATTATGGTTGAGAATTTTTGTGCCCCTTTATTCCCCTCACCCTTCCCCACCCACCCACTCCAAACCCTTCTGCATGGTAACCACCAGTCACTTCTCGGCGTCTGTGAGTCTACTGCTGTTTCGCTCATTGTTTTAGAAAGCACGTTTCTCCTTGCATCAGCTGGAAACTTTACTTTTTAGGTTTCAGAATGAAAAATTGTTTTACTTCCCAGTGAGTATATTTGCTATTTATTATATTATGTAAAGGCTAAAAAAACATGTTAATAAGATTAGGAGTACGTTGTAAACGTATGTTGCCCCAGTGGTATTAATCTGCTTATCTGTGCTAATTGCTGTTGGGGTAGGAATGCATAAACATGGGATATAATCAGTTCTAGAAGTTTTTGGTGCCTTCTGCATCACCGAGATACTTCTAAGTGGCAGGCATTCAAATGAGGGACTTCCTGGGTTATAAGAAAAAGTGGAACGAACAGCAGGTCTGGCATCGTCTGGTCTCTGGCCCACATCCCTGGGAGTGATGTGGTCAATGGTCTGGGACGTCAGTGGAGTCCTTTAATTTTCTTCCTACTCTAGTGCCTGGGGCCAAGGAGCCCCTTGGAGGCTGCGTGTTTCACCCTCTAAGTTTTGAAGCCTTGGGGCCTCACCTCCTCATTCGTGAGGACACCAGCCCTGTCTTGCCGAGCTGCTGAGACCTTGCTGGCCCTCAGAAGTGCAGTGTGGCCCTCCGGAGGCTGCGTGCAGCGGGGCGGGGCCGGGGCTGGGCTGCCACCTGGGCTGCGTGTGTCTGCTGCTTTATCGCTCCAAGCCTCTTTCCCAATGGCCTGGGCCCGTGTGGATGGTGGTGGCACTTGATCTTAGGTGATGTGAAGATAAAGTGCGGTGGGGGAGGTGAAGTCCCATCAGCAGCTGAGCAAGTGTTCGCTCTGTGTTCATTACTGGTAAGATTGACAAGGGAGGCTGTTGTCGCAGACACCGGACCCCAGAGCTGCTTAGTGGCAGAGCAGGGGTGGCACGGTGGTCTCCACTCAAGAGAAAGCTGAGCTCCATTTATAATGATTGCCCGCCCCTGTGTTAAGAAGGCTTCCGACGGCCACTTCTGGGCTCAGAGGGAAGGAATGCCGGGACTGACTAGTCAAGCCTGCAGCGTGTATGGGAGGGCTAATTGCTGAGTGGTTGTCACCCCAGAGGAGAAGCCTCCTCTCGCTTCGGTCCTGCATCATTTCAACAGCTCTGGCTGCTGCTTCCCTGTGTTTGGTGGAGCAGCTAGTTAGTGGTTGGTAACAGTTCTATAAATCTTTTAAAATGTTTGCGTTTGAGTGCTACTGTAGGTATCCTACCTCTGTCCCTCGGTGACCAGGAAGCACTATGCGTGCTCTTTAGAGGTGTGCACTGCCGGGAAATGACGCGCCGGGGAATGCTGCATTCCTGGGATGTGAGAGCGGCTCAGGGGGGCATCGGAGGTGTTCCTGCCCACCTGGGTCTTACATGGCACTTTCTTGCCAGCCAAAGGAATCCAAGCATCAGGCACACCGAGCAGTTACTTAAGCTAGTTGAATGTTTTCTGATTCAAGCTTAGACGTTTTTGAAATCACTGTTCTTGGTTTGGGTCTTAAAACCTTTGTTAACCAGTCAACCAGAATCAGTTAGGGATGTTAGTTTTCCCAAGTAAGGCCATCCTCATCGCCCGCGCCTGTTTAAAAAATTACGTATTTTCATACTCTAATTTTAAAAATTACAATTTCAAAAGATCTAGGTTTTATTCTACTATTAGTAAGTTAAAGAGGATAGGAACTTTTCCTAAGTCCTGGGGCTCACTTGGTGCATGTAGCTTGCTTGGATCGAACGCACCCAAAGCAGCTGTCTGGTGCGGTGACCCTGGCGGCCCGCGGTGTTAGCCAGTTCTCACCTGAGCATGGAGTCGGCCGGAGCCACCCAGTCCCTGCTTTACGTGTGCTTCAGCAGGCTGGGGAGAGGGGAGCACCATTTGCTGTGTGTGAAATTCATTGCTGGTGTAAATGGAGTTTTAGGGACATCTCTCCCAAAGCTTAATTTGAAGTTTCTTCATCCTTTATTTTTTGTTTTGAAAATTAATTTTGTCTTTCAAAGTAAGACCTGAATGAATCCACACTTAATATATACAAGCTTAACCTGAGAAATGAATGAAAAAGTTAAAAGAACAATAATAATAAAAAAGGCCCATGTGGAGTCTACACGGGCCGTGTGCGTGGCTCACTTGTGGGGACCTGGGGTGCTCCGGGCACCTGCTGCCTTATCTCACTTAGTCCTCACGCAAGGCCGGAAGTCGGTACTATGCAGTTATTCTCCTTTGCAGAGGAGCAGAGGCCCAGCAAAGTGAAGTCCCTCGCAAGAGAGCATGCTGCCAGGCAGTGAGATGGGAACCCTGGCAGTCTGGCTGTGAACCGCGCCAACTTTGTACATTGGAAGAATGGTTCTCGTGCGAGTGAGCTCCCGGTCTTGTCCTTCCTGGCACTGAGATGCACCCAGGCCGCAGCAAGATGCTCCAGAGGGGACAAATGAGATCTACTTTGTGCTGATGGACTCGTTGCCCTTTACAGAAGGAAGAAAAAACGCCAGTGGCTTCATGCTGCCCCAGGACCAAGTCCAGCTCCTTGCTGGCCGCTCACAGCCGGCCCGGGTCTCGGTGGTCTCCCCTGTCATCCTTGGCTGGGGGCCCTCAAGTATGATGTTCCCTCTGCTCAGAGCCTTTCTGCCCTTCAGCTTCAATGTCAGCCTCCTGGGCTGGGGCCGCTCTTTGCCCGCTGCATCACGGTGTCCTGCGTGTTCCTGCCCGAGAGCGTTGGCCCAGCGCCCATCGTCCCATCTGCCTGGGTCCCCAGGCCTGGTGTGTCATCATCTTGGGAGATGATGAGAAATACTGGACCCTGTCAAGCCACATGGTGGTAGGAAGTATTCATCTGATTCTGTACCAGTGACACTTCTGATCTCCAGCTGTGACTGTGACACCAGTCCTGACATGTGCTTTTCTCCTCACACAAGCAGTTCTCTCACACCATCTGACTGTCCCACATTTCAACTCAGTTCTGACACTATCTACCCCTGGGTAGGGGCCCAGTCCCCCAAGACTGCCCCCACTTAGATGCCCAACACAAATCCAGGTGTCACCTGTGCTTCTGACCAACAGGGTATAAATCAGAATCTCCCCCCCACCCCCCGCCCTCTTTGAGTCTGATTAGTTTACTAGAGTGGCTCACAGAACTCAGAGAAACATTTTACTTATTAAATACCAGTTTATCATAAAAGGATTAACTCAGGAACCGCCAGATGGAAGAGATGCGCAGGGCAGGGATGTGGGCAGGGGGGGCACCCTGCTCTCCACACTTACACGTGCTCACAGCCCAGAGGCTCTCCGATCCCCTTCCCTTTAGGTGTTTATGGAGGCTTTGCCACATAGACGTGTCGATGAAATCATAGGCCATTGCTGATTGGAGTCCATCTCCGTCTGCTCTCCATTTCTCAGCGGTTCTGGGTGGGACCGAAGGTACCAACTTTCTGAGAGTGTGGTTGGCTCCCCGGGCAACCAGCAGCTGGCCTTAGGTTTCTCCAAAAGTCGACTCATTAACAGAACAAAAGACATCTTTCTGCTCTCATCACTTAGGAAATCCCTAAGGTTTTAGGTGCTCTAGACCAGGAACTGGGATGAGGACCAAATATATACTTCTTATTATAAACCACAATGATCGCAATTCCCAAAATCCATGTCTGATAAAGAACTGGTGTCCAGCATATGTAAAGAGCTCCTAAAACTTGATTATAAAAAAGACAAACAACCCAATAAAAGAATAAATAAAAGGTTTGAGCAGACATTTCACCAAAGATGTAGGAATGGCCGATAGCATCTAGAAAACACCTCAGCGTCGGTCATCCCCAATAACCCCAAGTTAGAACCAGAGGGGATACATTCCACACCTCTCAGAATGGGTAAAACATCACAGCATGACCTGGCCAGGGCTGGAGCGGCGGGAGCTCCCGCACGCGGGGGCCGGGGGTTCTCAGTGGCGCGGTCACCCAGGAAGTCAGTTTGGTAGCCTCTTTGAAAATGTGCATCCTCCCTCTAATCCAGCAATTCCAATGTATTTACTTGAGAGAAATGAAAACCTGTGTCCATAAGAAGCCTTGTGCAAGAATGTGCACAGCAGCTTTATTTGTAATACCTAAAACCTGGAACAGCTCGGATGTTATTTAACAGGAGAGTGGAGAAATGGCGGAGGGGAATTTGCAAACAACACCAGGGCAGCAAGAAGGCCCCACGTACTCATTACAGGCAACAGTGCGATGACTGGAAATCCCTGTGCTTGGCAAAGTCGGCTCCCAGAATACACACTGTGCCACACCATTTCTGTGAGGTTCTCCAATGAACCACACTGAGCTTTGGTGGTTGCCTCTGGGGTGGGGAGTCGGGGTTTGGCTGGAGAACAGCAGGAGGGGATTTTCTGTTATTATGAAAGTGCCCTTGCTCTTGATAAGGGTTTGAGATACACGGTCACGTGCATTTGTCAAAACTCACTGGATGGGCACTTAAGAAGGTGCATGACATGGCACACAGATTTTAACTTAAAAGAAAGGACTATAAATAAATACTGAATTCTGTTAGTGATACTGAAACTTAGGGGTAAAGATATCCTTATGTGCAAACTACTTTGAAATGCATAAAAAATGAGATGCTGTGGTAGGCCAGTTAATGGCCCCCCAAGATGTCCACATCCTAGATTCTGGGACCTGTGACTGTGTCACCTTACGTGGTAAAAGGTGTGTGACCTAGTTAAGGGTGTGGAGATAGGGAGACTGTCCTGGATTATCCAGGTGGACACAAGGGTCCTTCTAAGAGGGAGGCCGGAGGGTCAGTTTAAAAGAGAGACGTGCCAAAGGAAACAGGATGGAGTGGTTTGGAGCTGTAAGCCAAGGAAAGTGGGCTCCTCTAGAGGCTGGAAAAACAAAGGAACAGATTCTCCCTTGCCCTACAGAAGGAACACAGCCCTGTTGACACCTTGATGTTAGCCTGTGAAACCCATTTTGGACTTCTGACCTCCAGAACTGTAAGATGATAAATTTGTTGTTTTTAAGGCACTAAATCGGTGGTAATTTGTTACAGCAGGCAGCACTAGTAAACAAACACAGATGGATTGCTGGACAGATCGAGGGGTGCATAGATTCATAATGGAACAATGACAGAAAAAGGTTAGTGGTGGATGCCTGGCAGTGGGTGTGCAGGTGTTCACTGTCAAGGTTGTTACATGTTACTGTATGTTATGAAAATTTTAATAATAAAATATTGGGGGAAATGCCTGAGCCAGCCACATAATCAGCCCCCAGAGACATTTGCCATCATTGTCATCGTGTGCCCTCATCATCATTCCCACTTGGCCCGTCAGTCAGGGAAGAGGTGCAGGAGAGAAGACCGAGGTATGGGCTGGTGATAAATGGACATAATAGCATAGAATGAGACCATAATGACATATGAGGACAGTTGCTTCCATTTAAGAAAACTTAAGAGACAAGAACCGAAGTGAAGGGACGGAGCTCAGGATAGGTGCTCGCCCCTCAGGTCAGTTGTAATTTCTGCCTGTCACCTGATCAGGTCCAGGCTGCAAGCATTTGCAGAGATGGGATGGGAAGCCAGGCTGCCCGGGAGCTGTGCTGTCACCTTCAGACGTCCCGCCCTGCTGCCGGCTTCTGAGCATGTCTGCACTCTGTTAGAGGAGGACAGTGTTTTAGTTAAGTCTATCTAGAAAACATATTATTAGTATAATGAGATTTTAATCATCGGAAATTTTGTTGGTGCAGCACACAGGATTTCAGCCTTATTGTGTGCAGCTGGGCTTTGCTCCTTATTTTATTTTTTGCTTGGGTCCCATTGCAAGGACACATTCTTACAATTACTATTTAGTTTTTCTTTCTTAGAGTCCTGCTTTTAGGCTGCTCTTAAGTTCCCTGTTTGGAAGATCTTTTGGAAAAAAAGAATATCTTTTTTTGTGAGCACTTAGCTGGCTTGATCAGAACCAGAGTGCGAAGGAGATTTATGTTTGTTTAAGATGTACAATAACACTCTCTGCTCATTATTCCTAATTGCCACCCAGTGGAAGCAGCCCAAACGTCCATCAGCAGATGAGCGATAAATACAATATGGCCTCCCCCTACAAAGGAATATTATTCAGCAGTCAAAAGGAACCAAGTACCGCTACATGCTACAGCATGGGCCCACCTTAAAAACGTGATGCTCTGTGCAAGAAGCCAGACACAAAAGGCCACATATTGTGTGATTCCATTGACGTGAAAGGTGCAGAATGGGTTGATCCACAGACACAGAAGATAGATCAGTGGTTGCCAGCGGCTGGGGGAGGAGGGATGGAGAGTGACTTTCTGGGGTAATGAGCCCGTTCCTTGATTGATTGTGGTGATGGTTACACAACCTGTGAATATACAAACAAAGCACAGAATTGCACACTTAAAATAAGAATGTGAATTCTTATTCTGATAAAGCAGTTAAAAAAAATAGTATGTGTCTAACCTGGAGCCTGCTGTCAATCAGTATCCATGCATTTTTCCAAGGTGGCGTCCTGAACCTGGGGGTGAGGTTGGGGGACTGGGGCTTGATGAGGTTGTCCAGTCTGCCCCCTCTTTGTCTGCCATCGTGCAGTGATGGCTGCTGTCCCATATGAAGCTGGTGCTGCCCGGAGGCTGGGCACAGATGGTCTTACCCCATTCCTCCTATGATGCTTTTGAGGCAGGTCTTCATACTCGCGAGAAGGGGGACCCCCAGAAAGTGGGTGCATTTTTGCTTGACCCGTCCGCTTACAAGGGAGACTTTGATCAGGGTCTTAAGGGACCAGCAATCAGTCAGAAACTTCTGAGCGGAGACCGTGGCTGCTAAACTTGTATTTTGACCTTGACCCATGGGTAAGAAATACAATTTACAAAGAAACATCAGTTCACTCATACATATTTCTCCATATCCGTAAATATATATGCAACTTAAAAGTTTCATGAAATAGTGTCCTTCCGTAAGCGAAGCACATTGACCTTTTCTATCCAATTCTATTTCATTTCATTACTAAGCTGATTTTATGACCCAGTGGGTCAACGTGATAGTTTGGAAGAGTTGCAGGGAGGGAAAATGCACGGGTGGGTGCTCAGGAGCCCAGGTCCTTTGGGGGAATATTACCATTGGGCCTGGTGTCTAATGTTCCAGCCTGGCTTTTCTGTTGTTCACTGTTACTTATGAATCAGTGTTTACAGGCATGCGGTCATTCTCCAGCATGCTTGAGCTCCCCCGAGACCAGGTACCAGGCTGGGGGCAGGAGACCCGTGGAGCGGCCCTGCTGTACATGCTGGCCCGGCCCCCGTGGAGCTGATGGGCTGGGGCGACCTCCCTGGAGGCTCCCTCACTCCTGCTGTCCACTGCCTGTGCCCCACTGCACGATCTTGGCCCCTTGCTGAAAGGCAGTTTACCGTTGGGGTGTGGGTTTATTTCTGGGCTCTATGCCTTTCCTGGGCCAGCACCACACTATCTTGATTACTGCAGCTTCGTGGTGAATTTCTCTCATGTTGACCTGCTTTTTCAAGATTATTTTGACTCTTCTGGGTCCCTGGAGATTCCACATGAATTTCAGGGTGGGTTTTCCTGCTTCTGTAAAAGCTGCCGTTGGGATTTTCATGGGGGTTGTACTGAGTCTGAAGATCGCTTCGGGTAGTGCCATCATTTTACCAGTGCTAAGCCTCCCGGTCGTGAACACGGAGTCTTCCCGTCGATTTGGGTGCCTCTTCTGTAATTCCCTTTCGAGTGTCCTGTAGTTTTCAGTGTACGAGGCTTTTGCCTGCTTGGCTAGACCTCTCCCTGGGTAGTTTACCCGTTTGGATGCTCTTGTAAGTGCAGTTGTTCCCAGTGTGCCTGGTGTTACCCACATGTGAGGCCCGGGCAGCACCTGGTTCCTGCACTGCCAGGCCCCCTCTGCTGCCCGCTTGCCTGGTTCTTGCCACTTTTCCTTGCTGGCGTCTCACCCTTGGGGTTGGAAGTCAATGACAACTAGTGGGAAGGTCACGCTCCTGGCTGGACTGGGCTGATGGCGGTGGGGGCCTGACCGCTGGAGGGAGATGGGCTCATGGTCCCGAGGTGAACAGAGTCGGCTCTGCAGGGGCCACCTGCCAAGTCTGATAGAGGTCGGTCTGGGCCCAAAGGACAGGCAGTTGACAATCACTGAGCCAAGAGGCAGGCTGTCTTGATCATGTCACCTGTGTTTGCAGCACCTCCTGCATACACCTGATTAAAGAGGTACAGAGGGGTGCTTGTTGCTCCGGTAGCATCAGCTGGAGTGGTGTGCTAGCCATGGACGGTCCTGCAGAATCCCAGGCAAGACCCTGTGGTGTTGGCACCAACTTATTTTGTTCACCGGTTCAGGGCTGCCTGGAGGGTGTGGCTGGGGACTTGGAGGCTGAGACAAGAGTTGTTGACCGGAGCCTCCGGGCCCTTATCAGTGGGGTGGGATCAGCACCTGATCTCTGATGGCTTTGAGGATTAAGGGAGGTCTGCACAGGGGGGCTGAGCACAGGGCAGCAGGGGGGTGGCACCGGAGGGCTGTTGTCTCCCATCTGCTGTGAATACTTCCTGAGCCAGCACCGAGCAGGGTGGGCGCTGCTGGGACCCTGTAACTCCAGGGGGGAAATACATTCCCAGCCCAGGGAAAATAAACCTTTGAAGCCGAAATCAGAGTGGAAGAGACCCATTCATTGCTTGCAAGCAGTCGCCTACTCCTGCTGCCCCGCATCTCTCGCCAAGGCCCCACCGACCTCTCTGGTCCGGGTGTGTGCGCACCCTCCACCCCGCTTGTAATACCTGTTGAGGTGGAGATGGACTAAGGCCGGTGAGAGATTCTGGAAATATTGCGGTTTTACCCACAGACCCCATTTCGCAGGTGAGGAACCTCTGGATGGAGAGCGGAGAGGAGAGGGTCCACCCTGGGCCCCACGGCGCCAACATGGGGGAGCTGGTTTCCATGTCAAGTCTGTTCCCAGCCACTAGGCTGCGCTCTGACTTGCCACCCTGCGTGGGTCACAGTCTCCCCTAGCCTCAGTTTCCTCATCTGTAAAATGGACAAGAGGAGGCCTGCCCTGCCTCCCTGAAGCTCGTGGAGAGGATTCACTCCGGATAAGACCTCAGAGGCACAGTGAGGTGCAGGAGGTATTCAGGGCCCCCCAGGTGACCCCAGGACACAGGCTTAAGGACACAGCTGTGAGGGGCGGGGGGCCGGCGAGTGCTTCCCTCCAGCCACCCTCTGCTGTAAGGACTACGTGAAAGTGGAGGGAGTCATTCACCCGCTCCATCGTTTCTTCAACAGGCATCCGCTGGGCAGGACCTGGGAGCAGCCTGGAATGTTCCAGTGCCAACCCTGCCCAGTGAGGAAGCAGAGCCCAGGGATGAGGGGGCTAAAAGCCTGTGCTGGGTGTGGGCCCCGGCCTGGGGCCAGGGAGCACCCACTCCCCTGCAGACTGGTTCTTGAGCTCCGAGCTGGAGGATGAGTTGGACTTGGGGGAAGGGTTGGGTGTAAGTGGAGGGAACAACATGTGCGAAGACCTAGAGGCTGAGAGGCGGGTGGGGAGGAAGACCTGTGAGTTCTGTCCTCCTAAATTCGTGTGTTGCAGTTACAACTCCAGTCCCTCAGTGTGGCCTTATTTGGAGACGGGCTCTTTATAGCAGTGATCGAGTTAGAGTTCAGCCATTGAGGTGGCCCTGAGCTAACGTGAACGGTGTCCTTGTAAAGGGGAAATCAGGCCACAGGCGCACACAGAGGGACGATGACATGAGGATGGGGAGAGGGGTCAGTGTCCGCTCCCCCCAGAGAAGGGCTCAGGGGACACCAGCGCTCGGACACCCTGCCCTTGGACCACAGCCTCCTGACCGTGGGAGAGCAAATTCCTGTTGCTTAAGCCGCCCATTTGTAGTCCTTTGTTAGGGCAGCCACAGAACACAGCTGGAATGCTGAGGCCCTGTGGGGAGTGGCCTGTGGGGCGTGTGAGGTGAGGTGGCGGGCCACACAGAGGTGGTCCCAGTCCCCTCTTTGGTCGTGACCACTGGTGGCAGAGGCCATATCATCCTCTCTGGTCAAGGGTCAGCACCAGGGCCAGTCATGAGCCACAGGAAGCCTGCTTCTTGCCTGGCCTCCTCTTTCAAGGCGTGTTTATTTTTAAGAGGGAGCCTGGTGAAATAGGATGGAGCGACCCAGCTTTGCTGCAGCACGGCAGGAGGGAGGCAGTTCTGTCAACTGGGGGCAGCGTTCAGTGCTAGGATCCCCGGGGCAGAGTGTGGCCCTGGCCATGGGGGCCCATCTCCCAGGGGCCCTTCCCACCCCTGAGACGCCTGTGAGCAGCCACTGCTGAGAACCCAACAAGCAAAAAGCAACCAAAAAATCCCAGCACCAGGATAAATGCCGAAGCGTGGGGGCCTTGCATTTGAACGGGGTGGATTATCGGGAATCCTCTTTACCTCTGTGTGGAGGGACGGTCTGAGCTCTGAGCGGAGTGGCGTTGTCAGGTCAGTTTAGGTGGCCAGTGACGGAGACCCAGCTTGCGTTATTTCAAGCAGAAAAGGTCTGTCAAGGGTAAGCACACCTTGGGAAAGCAGAGGAAGTGGGCCTTGAGGAGGCTGACCCAGGGATTTTGCACTGGTGTGACCCTGTCCTGCGTGTGTGGCACCCGTCCCTGCAGCATCCCGGGGGTGGGGGCTGGAGAGCCTGCACCCGCACTGAGTCAGCCCCAGGAAGGTGGGTGATTGAGGTCAGGTCACACGTGCAGCCGACCTGGGGCGGCAAGTTGTGCTTAAAATCCGATGGCTCCGACACCATGGCCTCCAGGCTGCGTGGCCAGGGCAGCCGGGCTGCAGTCCGTGCTGCCTGACTCCATGGCTGTACTCTGGACTGGGCCTCCGTTCAAGAGAAACGAAATGAAAACTGAGCCTGATTTTGCAGATGAGGAAATTGAGGCCCCGGGAGGAGGCGGGAAGTCAGGTCTCTTGTCGAGTGGTCTCGCGGAAGCCCCCTGCAGACTTGTGAGCACCGCGTATGTTGGTGTCCAAATGAGCAGCGTCCCCTGTGCGCGTGATCAGCAGGCAGCCAGCAGGGGGCTCTCTCTCCAGCCTTTCTCAAGTCAGGCACCAGACTAGAATGGAAGGTCCATTCTCAAGGTTAGCTTCGGTCTGATTAAATTTCGGTGCTGTTCATACATTTTAGCTGGTATGAAAATACCCAAGCAAAACTGTGAGCAGGGGACACAAGCGCACGCGGCATTTGGAGGTCGATTTGATTTCTGCGGCAGCAAAAGATGCTTGGAGGTGGGTACCTATGGCTGGGGTGGCCCCATCGAGTGGTTTGTGTTTTCCTCAGTATTGAAGTGATTAGATTTTAGGCATGATTTCTGAGCATATTGCAGGGAACTTTATGAGCTGCAGTAGTCCTGTTAAAGGCGGGAGACCCGCCCAGGACGAGGGCTCAGCATCCAGGACACGAAGTGAGTGGATTTAGTACCAAAGCAGTCCAGCCTGGGACCCAGCCTCTGCTCACCTCTGGCAGGAACTGGATCTCGATGCTCCCGCCCTCATCAAGCCCCATGCCTGCTTCTGCTTTAGCCTCGATATTGTGGGCATACAAGGCCTCTGGGAGTGTGTCTGTCCTGGACTCACCCAAATTCCTTCCTCTGATTCCCAGTCGTCATATACATATACAGCTTTGACTGTAAAGGGTTAGATGGTAAAGATTTCAGTCTCTGTGGCAACTACTCAACTCTGCCCTCGGAGGCAAACAGCCATAAAAAATACAAAATGGAGGGCTGTGGCTGTGTTCCAATAAAGCTTTATTTACAAAAGCAGGCGAGGGACCACATTTGGCCCCTGAGGTTTTCCAACCCCCAATCTAGGGCATAGGTTCTATGCACTATGTTTGAGATAGTGATTTTAATTCTTTTTGCATCATCTTAAACTTATTGGAAAAGAAATCCCCCACCCCCCAAAAAAGATGTTCTGTACCTCTTAAGACTTTCTATGCTGTGGATGGGCGGGGAGACACAAAACTTGGGTCACTTCAAGCTGGTGACCTTGAGCTGGGTTCAGCCCTATTCCCTTCTCTGAACGAGTATTGATGGCAACCCCTTTCTTACCAATACCAGGATTGTTTTAAGAATTAAATGTGTTCACGTGGGAGAAAAGGCCTCATGAACCGTCAAGTGTCATCTAAGGAAGCACACATTCATCATCAGGTGTGTGGAGGAGAAAATTGGGCAAATAAGTAGAAATGGAAGCCAAAGCCAGGGCCGGGCTGGATACTTACTTCCACCTGTGCCGTGCACACACTCCTGTCAGGTGTGCGGTGTCTGGCTTTTGTCTAAACTGTGGAATGAAGTCCCAGGTGGCCCGTGGCTCTCCGTCGATGCTGCTGACTTCCAAGGGGTGGGGAAGCATAGATCTCCTGTGACACTTTAGCCAGGCAGCCATAAAAGCCTTCCTGCCAGTTAGTGGAAAAGGTCTCATTTGACAGCTGCCATGTAATCAAAGACATGTGCTTCACGGCTGCAAATTCCCATCTGCAGAATATATATAATTCTCATGAGGTGAGAGGCAGAGGCCGGAAGAGCTGTTACATTGCTGGGGCTGTTTATAGGCACTGGGGGGATTAATACAAAGCACAGAATGTTCTGCAGCCAAGCTGTAGCCGCTGATAGCGCGTGACTCCACCCCTGGGCATTTGGCTACTGAGGAAGCCCTGGGGGCCCAGCCTTGACATCGCCGGGTGAGTGGTTCTGTGTCTCAGGGGTTATGTGAGCAGGCAATGGTCCCGACGCAAGGCTGTGGAGTATCCGACTTAGCTGCGCAGGGAGATGGGGAAGCAGCCACCCTATCTAAGGAGCCCTTTGTATAGTTGGTGCTGCATTTAATAAATGAAGGTCATGCCAGGAAGCACTGACGCATGTGAATATTGTGCAGCAGACCAAGAAGGGGCTGTGAAAGGAAGCAGGTGAAGGTTGTATGGGGTGACTGTATCCCCAAGAGAGGTGGTCACGTCCTAACCCCCAGGGCCCATGCATGTGAACTTAACTGGAAATCATGTCTTTGCAGATGTGATTTAATGTAAGTCCCATGAGGTCCTGTGGGGTGGGTGCCTGGCCCCGCGTGATGGGGGCCCTTACAAGGGGACGAGGACAGTCAGACCTGGAGACAGGCCACCTGAAGGTGGAGGCAGTTAAAGGACTTCAGTGGGAAGTGCCACGTGAAGGTTGTACCACCCGGAGGTGGTGCGAACGCCACCCAAGCAGGAGCTGGCCTCGTGTACGTGGTGGCGTGGCAGCCCAGGAAGTCCAAGGACTGCCCCCCACTTTCCCTTCCTGACCCTGAGGGTGTTGAAAGAAATCTGTGTCCCTGCTGTCACCCTAATCCAAAGTCCCCCACCCCTTGAAAATATTAAAACCTTGTGTTACAAATTCTGTCAATCATGGAAAAGTCAGCAGTCTTTTTCCATAAAGGCCCATAGAGTAAATATTTTAGACTTATGAGTCTTCTGGTCTCTGGGAGCAACTTTAGCTGTCATGGCGTGAAAGAGCCATGGACATACAGAAACATAGGTGCAGCTGTGTGCCGATAAAACCTTATTTACAAAAAGCGGTGGTGGGCCAGATGTGGGCTCGGGATGCACCTTGTCAATCCCCAGTTTGACCCCCCAACACGCACATTTGTCTAACACATTCTACTTTCTAGAATGTTCTCAGAGAGATGGCTGTTTAAAGTTTCTGCTGTTGCCACCTATGCCTTTTGCAGTGATCTATTGACGTGAGTGTCAGAGCAGAACATGAACAGTGTAGACAAGCAGTCAGGATCTTTCCCGTGAGAGGACTGTGGCGGGCCTGGCGTCCGGGAGGTGCCAGTGGGTCTGTCCTGTACCTGCTGCTTCCTCTTTCCTGGGCTTGTGGTCCTTAGTGACACGGCTACGCCATACACAGCAGCCAGAGGTGGGAGCAACCCAAGTGTCCGTGGAGCATAAACAAGGTGTGCTCCATATGCACAGTGGAATAGCATTCAGCCTTAAAAAGGAAGGAAATTCTGACGCATCCCACAACACGTCCAAAACTTGGGACATGATAGTAAGTCACAAAAGGACGAATCCTGTGTGATTCCACTCAGATGAGGTCCCTGGAGGAGTCAAATTCACAGAGACAGAAAGTAGAAGGGTGGGTGCCCGGGCTGGGGAGGGGGATGGGGACGGGGTTCCAGTTTGGGAAGATGAAAAAGGCCTGGAGATGGATGGTGGCACTGGTTGCACAGCAGTGTGACGTTGAGTTGAACACTTAAAAATAGTTAAAATAGTAAATTTTATGTTATGTATATTTTACCACAATTTAATAAATGAAAAAAAAATTCAGTGTCTGGGCTGCACGTGGACTACTGTGGCTGAGTTTTGACCTCGAGGCAGGGGGGCAAGGGGCAAAGCGCACAGACTTTGGGGCTGGGTTGCCCAGCTTCCAGTTCTGCCTGCCGCCTTCCCTGCGTCCTGAGTCTGATGGGGCAAATTAACCCCCCCTCTGTGCCCTGGCTTTCCCAGTCTGATGTGGGGGTAACATCAGGTTGTGAGCATGACTGTTAAATGCCCAGAAGTGGCCCCTGGATGTGCTCAGACAGGTAGGTGGGTGAGACCTGGCGGTGGAGTCCTGGCTGGGTGGGGGCTAATGCTGAGCGTTTCTCCTCGTCTCATTTTTATTCTGTGCTTGTCTCAACCTTGGTTTGAAGCTTGCCATTTCATTTGTAGGACAATTAAACACATTTAAGAGTAAATTCAATTAGGGGATTTGGGATCACTAGCTAAGTAAATTATTTTTTTGAAAAAATGTAATGTACCAAGCATAGTGTCATGCTCAATAAATATTTGTTAGAACCAGGGATCATTATATGAGCCAATCAGATCATATATAATGGGATTATTTGGTTCTAAAACTTTGGTTCTAAAACTAATGAGTCGACCATCAAGTGGCACTGGCTGCCAAAAAATAATCTGCATGCTTGTAGAAAACCCGAAGATGAGAGAAGAGGCTCGTGCTGGATTTCAGCCAAGAACACGGCCCCCAGAGAGCTGGCACGCTGCGTCCCAGGAGGTGTCCAGGGGGGCGTTTGTGACCATGGTCCAAAGCCTGAATTTACTGGCAGTCTGAGCAGACCTGTCTCAGGGTTGCACCTGCCTTAGCCAAACTCAGGAGACCAGTGGATAGAAGCGGAATGCCCGCTTTGGGGTTGATGGTGTGTCTGCTGTGCAGCTGGGACCCTGTGCCTCAGCCCGCAGCACCAGGGGCAGTGTGGGGGTGGCTCGGAGTGGGGGGATCCGTTCTGCCTTCTCCTAGTTTCTGATGGTTCCTGCAGTGGTGCCCTCGGCTTGGAGATACATCTCTGCTCTGTTGTCACGTGGTCTTCTCTCTGTGTTTCTATTTCCAAAGTCCTCTCTTCCTATAAGGTGGGCCCGCCCTAGTCCTGTGCGACCTCATCTTAACTCGATCACATCTGCAAAGGCCCTATCTTCAAAGAAGGTCCCATTCACAGGTGCCAGGTAGATGTCAATTTTGGGGGGACACTATTCAACCTACAGCGCCCTGCACTTAGTAAGTGCCTAGATCTGTTAGTTACTATTATTGCTATTGTTATTGCTTTCATTGCTGGGGGAGTGATGGAGATAAGTGGTAAGCACAGCGTTGATCATATTTTTTCTTGATTCCGCACACTCCATGGTTCATTCTGAAGTCTGTTCTTGGTTTCAGAGCGAGGAGAGAGAGGGACTAATTGTTTTATCTCTTTTCATTTGAAAAAAAAACCTGAGAAGCTTGTGTGCACACACAAAGCCCACAGCTTACAAATTGATAAACTCTTCTAGGTTAACTTCTGCCTTATAATTTCATTCTATACATTTTTTCAGCCATAAGATAAACAGCAGTTTCTTCCAGCATACAATCCTCTAGTATAAACACCACTCCCTGTCAGCCTTGGGAACTTTAATGAATTTTAATAGTGTCCCATTTTTGTTCTTAAGGTGGGAAGAGAGATAGCCATTGCCACAAAAATGTGGGTGTTGGGTGTAAATTCAAAATATCTCATACTTGGTGTCGATCAGATTGGCTGAAAATAAAAGGTGTTGTACATCTCTTCCTTTAAAAAGTCTTCCTTAGCTTGTTTGACAGGTGCAGAAGGTGTGTCATTAAATAGATGCAGACAGCTGTCACTTGGTTTTAAATAACCTTGTCATTCTGCTGGCATGTTTGCTAAGCATCACAGAGGGGTAGATGGGAGAGTCCCAGGTCGGATTTCTGTCTTCTGCTATGTTTTCTCTCCTTGTCATCAGAAGAAACCTTTTTGCTTATGTTCTGAGAAGGTGGAAAGGATTCACAAATGAAAGGTGGCTCTTGAACGAACGTTTTATGGCTGATTGTCACGGGGGCATTCTTACCTCCAACCTCTGGGGCGAGAGGAACTGCTTTCAATAGGAAACTTCTCAACATTTGAGCAGGAGAAACTTGGGCTGAGGCAGAAGTGTAAGACATTGGTGGTGGGAAAGGTGGTTGAAGCTGGAACCTTTCGAGGGTCCAAATCCTGGTGTTCCGACTGTAGCACGAAGACACCTAGTGGGACTTAACTGGGTGAATGGCATCTGGGAACACACTTATATGAGACATCAGCACCTAGACGAAAGTTGGAATAAACTCTGAGCACAGACCAAAGGGATGGAGTTTGATGTTGCTCACGAGGACAGGTAGTGGTGGAATTGTCTGCTAGGGTAAGGTGCTCAGTGTACTTTGTTTCTTCTTAAATGTAGTTCATTCTCATTGTTTGCAGTAGTTATTTCTATAAATTCAACACCAACACTGAATTAGCAGACACTGAACTGCTGCTCCATTCTTTAACTTGGTTTGTTTGGAGTTTTTTTGCTATCAGGTTGTATGAGTTCTTTATATATTAATGTGTATTTTGGATATTAACCCCTTACCAGATTTTTAATTTTGCAAATATTTTCCTCCATTCAGTAGGCAGCCTTATCTGTTGATGGTTTCCTTTGCTGTGCAGGAGCTTTTTAGTTTGATGTAGTCCCATTTGTTTATTTTTGCTTTTGGCATTAGGTTAGAAAAGTCATTGCCAAAACCAGTGTCAAGGAGATTACTGCTTAATTTCTTTTAGGAGTTTTATGGTTTCAGGTTTTGGATTCAAGTCTTTAATCTATTTTGAATTGATTGTTGTGTATGTGTAACATTTCATTACACCAGTTTCATTTTAAGATTTTCCAGTTTCATTCTTTTGCTGTTAAAATTTTCCCACTACCACTTATTGAAGAGATATCTCCTTTCCCCATTGTCTATTCTTGGTTCCTTTGTTGTAAATTAATTGACCATATATGCATGGGTTTATTTCTGGGCTCTTTATTCTGTTCCATTGATCTATGTATCTGTTTTATGTCACTACCACACTGTTTTGATTACTATAGCTTTGCAATATAGTTTGAAATCAGGAAATGTGATTCCTGCTTTTTTGTTCTTTCTCAAGATAGCTTTGGCTCTTTGGAGTCTTTAATGGTTCCATACAAATTTTATGACTTCTGTTTCTGTGAAAAATGCCATTGGACTTTTGATAGGAATTGCATTGAATCTGTATATTAGTTTAGGTACTATGGACATTTTAACAACATTAGTTCTTCCAACATAGAATATCTTCCAGCATAGAATATCTTCCCATTTATTTGTGTTGTTTTCAATTTCTTTCAATGTTTTATAGTTTTCATATGCAATTCCTTGGTTAAATTTATTTCTAGATATTTTATTCTTTTGGATGCAATTGTAAATGGGATTGTTTTCTTAATTTCTCTTTCTGATAGTTCATTATTAGTGTATAGAAATGCAGCAGGTTTTTGGGTATCCTGCAACTTTACTGAGTTCATTTGTTAATTTTTTGATAGGGCCTTTAGGGTTTTCTAAATATAATATAATGTTATCTGCAAATGGGGAAAGTTGTACTTATTCCTTTCCAATTTGGGTGTCTTTTATTTCTTTTTCTTGCCTAATTGTTCTGGCTAGGATTTCCAATACAACGCTGAATAAGAATGGTGAGACTGGGCCTTCTTTTGTGCTTTATCTTAGAGGAAAACCTTTCAGCTTTTCACTGTTGAGTATGGTGTTAGCTATGGGCTTGTCATATATGGCCTTTATTATGTTGAGGTACATTCCCTCTGTACCCACTTTATTGAGCATTTTTATCATAAATGGATGTTGAAGTTTGCCAAATGCTTTTTTTCATCTTTTAAGATGATCATATGTTTTTATCCTTCATTTTGTTAATGTGGTATGTCACATTAACTGGTTTGTGGATGTTGAACCATCCTTGCATCCCTGGAGTAGATCCCACTTGATTGCGGTATATGATCATTTTAACGTACTGTTGAATTCAGTTTGCTAATATTTTGTTGAGGACTCTTGCATCTATGTTCACCAGGGGTATTGGCCTATCATTTTGCTTTTCTTGTGGCATCCTTGTCTAGTGTTGGTATCAGGGTAATCTGGCTTTGTAAAGTGAGTCTGGAAGAGTTCCCTCCTCTTCTGTTTTTTTGGAAGAGGTTGAGACAATTTGTGTTCTTCTTTGACTCTTTGGTAGAATTCACCAGTGAAGCCATCTGGTTCTGAACTTTTGTTTGTTGAGAGGCTTTTGATTACTGATTTAATCTCCTTACTAATAATTGATCTGCTCAGATTTTCTATTTTCATCATGATTCTATCTTGGTAGGTTGTATATTCCTAGGAATTTTTCTATTTCCTCTAGGTCATCCAGTTTTTTAGTGTGTAATTGTTCATAGTAGTGTCTTAATGGTCCTTTGTATTTCTATGGTATCAGTTGTAACAGTTCCTCTTTCATTTCTAATTTTATTTGGGTCTTTCTCTTGGTGAGTCATGCTAAAGGTTTGTCAATTTTATCTTTTCAAAGAATCAATTCTTGGGTTTATTGACCTTCTCTATTATCTTTTTAGTCTGTATTTCATTTATTTCTGCTTAATCTTTATTATTTCCTTCCTTCTACTACTAACTTTGAGCTTTGTTCTTTTTTCCCCCTAGCTCTTTGAGGTGTAGTTAGGTTGTTTATTTGAGACTTGTCTTGTTTCTTGAGGTAGGTGTGTATTGCTATGAATTTCCCTCTTAGGATGACATTTGCTGAATCCCATGAATTTTGCTATGTTATATTTACATTTTCATTTGTCTTGAGGTACTTTTTTACTTCTCTTTTGATTTCTTCCTTGGCCCATTTGTTGTTCAGTAGCAATGTTGTCTAATTTCCAGATGTTTTTCAATTTTTTAGTTTTCTTCATATAATTAATTTTCATGCCATTGTGCCCAGAAAAGATACTTGATATTATTTCAATCCTTGTAAATTTATTAAGATTTGTGTTGTGTCCTAACATATGATCCCAAGGAGGCTTAACAGAGAAAAGTATCCCATTGCCCAATCCCAGCACCACTGTGTTTGGAAAATGTCCCATGTGTCCTTGAGAAGAATTTGTCTTCTGCTGCTTTCGGACGGAATGTTCTGCGACATCTGTTAGGTCCATTTGGTCTAATGTGTTGTTCAAAGCCACTGTTTCCATATTGATTTCTTCTGGATGATCTATCCACTGATGTAAGTGGGGTTTTTAAAGCCCCCTATTATTACTGTACTACCAGTTCTCCTTTTAGGTCCTGCTCAAGTCCACATGACTGCCATTGTCCAAGTCATCTCAGAATCCCCAGTTCTGGCCAAGTCAGTCTGCTCTGTATTACCACCTTCTGCCTCCCTTCCCAGGCCTTCTCCTGCTTCCAGTGTCTGTGGCAAGATGTTCAGTGGCCCAACATGTGGTCTCCTGGGGTATAACACCACTGTTGGTGAGACAGGCCTGGGATAGTTTTTGTGGGCTCAGGTAGGCATTCTCACCTGTCTCCTGCTCGCGCTGTGTTGTGGATGGGCAGAGGACCAGTATGAGCCGTGCTGGGGTTGGGCAATGGGATACCTCTCTCTGTGAAGCCTGCTGAGGATTGCTTGCGTGATGCTGGCCACATCAGCACTGCCTTCCTGCTGAGACCACCAGCCCCTGGGTACATAGCTAGACCGTCCTTGTTTGGTGGCCGTCATGCCAAAGCCGTGGTTCTCTATGTGAGTGTGTGGTTCCCCGTGGCTCTCTCTTTCCTTGGTTTCTTGGACTCCTTTTCCTCTGAACATGTTCTGTTGGGAATAACACATGACCTGGGGCTGGCAGTGCCCAGATGGAGGCCATGTTAAAAGAGCAGAAAGAAACTCAATTACAGTGCAGGAAACATTTGGGTGCTTGCATTTGTTGAGGGTCCAACTGGTTTCCCAGAAGCTGGGGTTAGTGTTTAAGAATCTTCTAGAGCTTCAGATCCAGAGGCCCTCAGAGGTTGATGGCATGACTTTGAAGAGGGGCTGACCTCATCCCGGGGCTGAGAGGGTTCCCCGGCTTTGAGATGTGTGACTGTAAAACATCACTCAGCTCTTCCAAGAGTCTGGGTGCTTGGAGCTGGAGGGGCCTTTGCAGGTTATTCTCTGCATTGATTCCTGGGTTTGACTGATTGTACAGACTGACTGGGGCTTTGGTGGAGGAAGGGGAGTGGCATTTATTGGGCTCTTTCATTGTGTGGAGGGAGTGAGGTCTGGGGTCTCCCCCACACGCGGCTTTCAGAGCACATGTCGGGGTGCACCTGGCCTGTCCCACCAGCAGACAAGCAGGGCCCCTGAGAGGCTTACCCGAGGCCCAGCCTGCCCGAGACCTCTAAGAGGAAATGGGAGTCGTGAGACAGCAAACGTTTATGGAGTGACCAACAGTACCAGGCTGGTGGCCGCAGTGGAATCTACACCTTAGTCACCATCCAGGTGACCCTTTGTCCTGAAATACTTTTGTCCTTCAACTCAGTGCTTCGTGTTTTAGAGCTCAGCATGTCAGGATTGCCGGCTCAGGGCCCACGACCGATGCAGCCAGAAGGGAGAGCACAGACATGGCTTTCTCCTGGACGGAACCATTTCAGTAGAGGTAGAATTTGCACTTGCTTAGCTTCTAGCGGTTCACGTTGAGATGGTTATAACCTGCCTATAACAGGAAGAAATGGGTAACTTGTGCATGGTTTAGTTTTAATGACCTTACTAACGAGGTGCCACAGCGCGTAGCGGTCAGTGGAACACTGCATTTATTTAATTGTTGTCTTTCTTCCACTTTGATTCTGCTCCCTTGCGGGTGGGCTCTCTGTCTTTCTCACTCTTATACCTCAGACTTGAGCAATGCCTGGCATGTAGTAGATGCACAGCACACATCTGGGGTGGGGTTCTGACCTTGAGCAGCCTGGTTAACCCCCAAAAACCTCAGTTTTCTCATTTTCTCACAGTTAAGTGGGGCTGGTGGTAGTAATTCTTCCTGTGTTACTGCCTTTGTGGGCTGTGAGCAGAGCCAAATGAAATCATGCACGTGCCATCCCTTAATTTAGTCACGAATGGCACGAAAGGACCTGAGCTTTTCCTGCCTCGCCCAGCATCACAAATCCCCAGGTGCTCCATATGGTGAATAAATGAAACATAAGCTGCGTTAAAGGACAGTGGTTTAAACTGGGCTCTTTAAGTAAGACCAAGGGGCTCCTGATACTTTTATAATTTTTCAAGTGCACTGTCGGTCTCTTTTTATAAGCCAGGCAGTGATTCCTTTCGTGACTGACCCTCTGTTATTTTCGCTGCCCGAGGAGTTGAGCTCTGGCCCTTGGCATCTGCTTGGCCCACTTGAGATGTGTGGGCTGGGAGACCCCCCCGCCCCTGCGCTGTCTCCGTGTGCAGACCGGGCACCTACCATCAGATCCCGGCCATTCTGTTCTCGGGCTGGCGAGGGCCCTCCTTTCTGAGTCCCCGGATGCCCTTGCCCTGCTCCTGCAGAGGCGGCACCTCCTGGGGAGCCCAGTGCTGCTGCTGGCCTGGCCTCAGGCTCTGTGTTAGTGTCAGTTCGCTCAGCTCGTCATAACAAAGCACCACAGACTGGATGGCTCACACCACAGGAATTTATTGTCTCACAGTTCTGGAGGCTGGACGTCAAAAGTCAGGGTGCCAGCCGGGTGGGTTTCCCGCCTTGGCTTCTGAGCGTGTCTTACCTCTGCATGTGCATCCCTGGTCAATCTCTCTGTACCCAAATTTTTCTTTTTGTAAGGATACCAGACAGGTTGGATTAGGGCTCACCCCTCTGACCCAGTTTTACCTCACCTCTTTAAAGGCCCTGTCTCCAAATACAGTCACATTTTGAGGTAGTTGGGGTGAGGACTTCAACATATGAATTTAGGGGGGACATCGTTTAGCACAGACATGAGAACCATTAAGCCAAGGTCAGCCAGCACTGGGACTGCCTCTGCCTGGGGTTTCTCATAGCTGCTGCCACAGGCCCCTGGTCTTGACTCTGCATGACCCTTCGTTTGGACTGTGTCTGTGGGTGGGGTGTGAGAGGGGGCCCAGGGGCCCGGGAGGGTGCGACCTCGGGGGGTGCTCACAACCGCTTGCTGCCCTGAAGCTCCTTCCTCACACCCTGCCCGGTGGGAGGGCCACCTCCGAGCAGGCTCTCTCTGTTGGGATTACGTACTCCTGCTTAAGCAAACCCAGGAATTGGTGTTAATTAAGCAACACCTGTGAGCAGAATGTGTTCCCATTGGCATTTGGGGATCGCTAATAGTTATCATAAATAATAGCTAATAGTGCTTTGTAGTGCCAGGCGCTGTCTAAAGTCATTTATCCCCACGGCAACACCGTGAGGTCAGTTACTGCTTTTAATCCTGTTTTATAACTGAGGAGATAAGGCACAGACAGGTGGCCTGTCCAGGTGGGTCACCCAGCTGGCTTGTGCCTGGGCCTGGTTTTGAAACCAGGCTGTGTGTTCAGTGACCAAGGTGGGGAGAAGCTCTATTCCTGCCCCTGGCCCTGCACTCCAGGAGCTTCCTCGGTTCCTCCGTCAGGGCAGTGGGCACCTCCGAGAGCGAAGTCGGCCTCTGCACTTCAGGCATCCTCGGCCCGGCTGCCACTTCCCGCTGCTGCTGTTTGGTTTGTGTTGTCTTGGGAACGGATGACAAGTGTTCCTTGTTAGCACTGGACCTCGTGAAGAGGATGGGACCAGGAGAGGCTGCGGGGGCTGGGTGGGCCTTGCACGGCCAGGGTCGGGCTGGAGACCAGAGCATCAGACCCGGGCCGCCCTACGACCCCGTCCGCCCTGCCCCGTGGCCGCTCCCTGGGCCCAGGCGAGCTGGGAGGCTTCGCCGAGGCCAGAGTCTGTCGCTGAGTTTCCACTGAGCCCAAAGAAGGTGCCATAGGCCGCACCCCGGAGTGGACAGGCCACTCCCTTCCTTCCTTCTTCATGCACTGTGGGCTTGTTTTCCAGTCTGCTTGCCCGGGAAGCTGCTGGCAGTGGAGATAGAAATAAAATTTGTGGTCAGCAGAGTCCTATCACCTAGAAACAACCCAGTCCCCAGCAGCCCGGTCCTTTGTGGCCTTCCTTTTCCTTCCTGAAGGCAACTCTTCCTCGGATTGCAAGTCACCGCGCCCCTGCCCGCAGCCACATGTGCCCTGTCGCCACCACTCTCTGCTGCGCTGCTCGCGCTCCAGCTGCCACCCGTCCGCAGTGAGTGCCCGGCCTGCTCCCCTGCATTTCAGCAGGGGCTACACCCCTGCCAGCCCCTTGCTTTTCAGGGGAAGGTTGTTTAGACAAGAATGGGCCTGGGCGGCCTATTCCCGGGAAGGTGACCTGGACATCGGTGTGAGGACGACGGGGATAAGGGTGTCCTTGGGCTGATCTCACCTTGGCCCCCGATCCAGGCGCCTGCTTTGGGCAGCGAAGCGTGTTGGGAAGTTTCCATCACTCTGGTGGGTCTCGGGGGTCTTGGGCCTAGGGGGTGGTGTTGGCAGCGTCTCCAGGGGAAGCTGAATGTAGGGGTCTCTGATGAGCTGGGGTTTCTCTTTGTGCTCTTGGTTCAGCCTTTTCCTGTTAACTGGCCGCTCTTGGCCAGCGTCTGGCTTCTCCTGTCACCGCGAGGTATGGTTCGTTCTGCCGTTTTCAGGAGGCAGCGCTTGGCAGAAGGGGCTTTGCCCTGGGCAGCATGGGGGTGCGCCCAGCTCTGCCATTATTAGCACCACCGTGGCACTGGTGCCATCCCTCTGATGCTCGATTTTCCTGCCTGTGAAATGGGGACAGTGGTACAGGTGATGTGTAGTGAGTGTTTTGGGTCCAAGGGACAGTCCCCATCTTTTAAACTGCTTCGTCTAGTGCAATTCTTGTAACTTTACTTTACGGTAGAGAGGCTAACTAACAGGCCCAAGGTCACACAGCAGCTGGGAATTGGAGTCAGGGGTTACTTGGAGCCTCTTAACCTGGGCTTACAGGCCTTCTCCCTTGGGGACAGAGTGAGATGGTGGCTGTCCAAATGCTCCTGTGCCTCTGACACCAAGGAAGCTCCCGGCCAGTGCCCCTTGCCCTCTCTGGTGGAGAAGAGAGCACGCAGTTCCCTGGGCTCTCCTGGGGCACCCTTAGCAGGAGGGACACTGGTGCTCAGTCTGGAGGTGACCAGGACAGAAGCCCTTCCCTTGAGAGCACGGCCTGATTTCTGGCTTGATCATTCATGGTCTTCCAAGCATGCAACTGTGGGTGTGTGGGGACAGTTCTGGAGGAGAAAGTAGCAGTTAAAGGAGGGGTGTCAGGAGATCGACAGCAGGGAGGCTCTCAGCTCAGTCTCTGAGGCAGCTCCTCAGAGACAACAGATCTTTCCACAGGGGCAGAGAGTAACAGACTTGGCACAGCTGGGAGGCGGGCAGTGCAGAAGGGGGGCAGGGCGGTACACTGGGTGTGTGTGGGTGCAGTATGGGAGGGGGCAGTGCAGAAGGGGTGCAGTGCGGGGAGGGGAGCAGTGTGGGGACTTAAGAAATGAATTTCAAAGCTGTGCTGAATGTTTTCTCTCTCTCTTAAAACCCAACTGCTGATGTGAGGAGGGGGCTGGGAAACTTTCTATTAGGAAAGGGACCCCAGGCTCTGAAAGTTGGGGACCTGAGCTGAGAGCACCCCTCCATGGTGGCCCCGGGGCTGCCTACCCCGCTTCCTTGGCCTGGTGGTCAGCCCCCTGCTCTGTCTTTGCATCCAGAGGTCTTTTCTGGAAAAGCTCTTGTCACCAATGTCGGTCACCTCCTCCAGGCTCGAGGTCTGCCGTGCACGACTTTGTGGCTGGGCTCAGGTTAGCCGCTGTATGTTTACGCTGGGTGCACCAACTAGTGGGGTAGGCAGGGAACAAGTCCTGGCTCCATCATGGCCTTGGGCGGGTTTCTTGACTTCCTTGGTAAATGGCGATAATGAGGTAGCCACTCCTGCATTGGCGACCCCTGCGCCGTCCCCGTGTGGACCGGAGCCGCGGCCTCTGTCTCCTGGGCTCTGGCCCTCCTCCCTCCTCCCTACCTATTTCCCAGTGTCCAGGACCAGGAGAACTTAATAAGGTTTCTGCAATGTCCACAACCTCCCCATGTTGCTGTTATTTTACGGATAGGACCTGGTGGTCAGGGGCACCAGACTTGGTCCCACTGTTAGTGTCAACCCCCAGCTACCTCAACTGGGCAAGTCCCTGCCCTCTGCGCCTCTGAGCCCTGGTGTGCAGGGGCACCTGCCCCTCGCTGTCCGGGGTCTGAGTGAGGTCGTGGAGGAGGATGTGGGGCGGGCGGGCCCTTGACAGAGGCGGACTTCCTCCGTCTGCAGAGCCGGGCCCAGGAGTCTCCGTGCCCACCCTGCAGGCCATGTCTCGCTGCCCATTCGGGTCGGGGGATTTCAAGCTGGGCGCACAATGGGACAAGAGAAGGGAACTTGAGTGAAAGCTCGAGGTCTGCTGATCGGAACTTCGGAGGTCCCCTCTCTTCCCAGCCTGTCAGCCCTCCTCCTGCTGCAGAGGATCCAGAGCACGCTTCCCTGCCCTCTGGGACCCTGGGAATGGAGACGGGCACCCTCTCCTTCCACTCTGTGGGCCAGACTCCTCCAAGACTCGGTTCCAAGTTTACCTCCTGCAGGAAGCCTTCCTGGACTGCTACCCTCTCCCTCGTGGGTCCCCAGCATTCTCATGGACCTTGGGCTGGGCCTGTGTCTGAGTCCTTGCCCTGCCCAACCCCAGCCCTGGCTGGTGACCAGCCCACACACCTGCGCACGGCAGGCTCTCAAAACTATTTGCCGAGCATTCTGAGGGCCAGCTCTGGTCAGTCCTGTGGTAGGCATTTGTACCTGCTTCCCATTTCATCTGTACCCCTGAAGGAGGCGTGGTTATTGTAACTCCAGGGAGAGGAAATCCCTGGGGAAAATACCTCTAAAAACCGAAATCAGTCAAAGGGAGAGATAAAGTTTAAAACCTGTTTATTGCTTACAAACTGTGGTCCAGGGCCGTCTCTCTGCTCCGGAAGAAGCCAGCAAGCCAGCCTCCTCCCCTTAACCCCTCAGGTTCAGACACGCCCTGCCCTCGGTTGCCCAGGTAATTACCCATTGACATGGAGATGAACTTCTCTCCACCCCTGAGGATATGCAAATAAATGCACTAAAGCCAGGTGGGATATTCTGTAGATATTACAATTTTACCCACAGTTATGGTGTGCATTTTACTCAGCTATTGAGCGGACCTCCATTACGGACCATCTAGGTACCTGACCTTGTGCAGGGCTTCAAGGGGACAATGTGTTCAAGTTGGAGACAGACAACGGAGTATTAAAACAAAATAGTAACTGAATGTGAGGACGTGGGGGCAGAAAGGAAGCCGGGCGCTGTGATGGTCACCAGAGGACCTTGGGGTGGCTGGCTGGGAGGTGTTTTCTGGAAGCATGAGAAGGGGCCAGTCACCTGGAGCTGGGGTGGACCTTCTGTGGATGGACGGAAGGCAGCCTGCGCAGGTCGGAACAAGCCCTGCCGTCTTGCAGCCCCGCGACCCGTTCTGTCACCCCTGCGTCTGGCTGGGTGAGCAAGGCTGGCCAAAGAAGGTCCCTTGGCGCTGTGACCCTGGGCTCGTGCCTGCGCGGCGTGCAGGCAGCAGCTTTCCCAGCACAGGATGTGGGCTGCCCCTGCCTGGGCCCTGGCCATCCCAGAGCTGCCCCAGAGCATGCAGCCTGCCAGATCCCAGGGGATCCTTGGGGAGGCCAGGGCTTCAGGCACGTGGCTGAGCCTCTCCTAGCCCCAGGGAGGCAGGGGATGCTGGGTGGGGGACGTCAGGCATTACTCACCACCTCCCCCAACTCCTCCCAGCCACCCGGCCAGGCTGTTGGGGTGTGTAGGCAGTGAGCTCCCCCCAGCGTCTGGCTTACAGCGTGATCACGGAGGTGGGCAGGCTTGGCTGTGAGCTCACCCCCTGCCCTCAGGCCCCACTCAGAACAAGCACCTCTTATCCAGCCAGGAGGAGAAAGCAAAGGGACCAGGAGTCCAAGCTGCCCCTCTGTGCCAAGGAGGCCCGCCCTGCTGGCGGTGGGCACCGGGTGGCAGGAGCCTTTCTCCTGAGGGGTCAGGAGGCAGGGGCCCGGCCCCACCTTGGCCCTGTAAGCTGCAGGGAGCCCGGACCCTGCCCCACCTTGGCCCTGTAAGCTGCAGGGAGCCCATGCTCAGCGCTCAGTTAGCACTTCCGGTTTGTAGGATCCAGGACAGCCGGGATGGGCTTAAGCCACATGATGGCTATGAGAGGCGGATGCATAGTCCTGGCCCTCATGGGCTTCTGACCCAAACCAGGGTCCTGTCCTGCCTGCCGATGCCACACCGTTGTGTGGAAATGTCCAGCCTCTGGGCCTCCCACCCAGGTCAGCTCACAGGTTGCACCGGCTGACCCTCTGTGGGGCGCCGCTGGGCACTGCAGTGTTGAAGGGCAGCCTACCCCTCCACACAGGTGCTGGGAGCCCCTCCTGCCTCCAGGTATGACAACACAGGCTGCCTCCAGACACTGCCCCATGTCCCCTGGAGGGCAGGATTGTCCCAGTCTGAGAATCACTGAGCTAGGAGGCTGCCTCCATGGATCTTCAGGACCCTCCCACCCCAGGAGTGGGAGAGCAGAAGGGAAGACCCCCAGCGACCACTGGTCTTTTCATGTTCTCTCTGGTTTCGCCTTTTTCAGAAAGTCGTGCGGGTGGAATCCGACTGGATGTAGTCTTTTCAGACTGGCTTCTTTCACTTAGAATATGCATTGAAGGCCCTTCCGTGTCTATTTGTGGCTTGACAGCTCGTTTCTTTTTAGCACTGAATAATCTCCCATTGTCTGGGTGGACCACAGTTTATCCATTCACTTCCTGGCGAATCTGCTGCCCCCTTGGCACACGGGCAGCTCAGACTCCTTGAATTGGGAGGGGGAGGTTGGCAGGGCTGGGAGCCCAGGCCGATGCCCTGAGGGAGTGGGTCCACTCTGAGGCTCTGGAGGGTGAAGCTGGGAGAGGGTGCCGCAAGGGGCAGGTCGTGGCTGCCGGAAGCTGGGGGCCCCCATGCCTGCCTGAATCCAGGAGGCTGAGGAGGGGGCCGAGGCTGCTGTGGATTCCCGATGCGATGAACCTCATGGGAAGCTGAGTTAGGTGGACGGCTATCCTCACAGGCGCTGCCGTCTTCAGAGAGGAGGGTGGGCCATGGTCCCTAAGGCCCCCATCCTGTGAGCCCCTCCCCCAGCCCACCCCAAGCCCCGTCTGCCTAGAAATCCCTTCTGCTCATTGCACTCAAGGCTGAAGACGGGTGGGCCCCATAAGGGACAAAGGACACCTCCGAGCACTAGTGTGCAATGCAGCCTGCATGGGGTGCCGCCTCCTTGACTGGTTACAGATGCACTTACAGTTACAGATGCACGTTTGCTCACGCCTTCTGTACATTAACCTCTAAATTCCTAGGTGTCTGCCCATCTCGGGACAGATGAGCTAAGGTGCCCACCCCTCTTCAGGTGGGAACACCAAGGTCACAAGCATTCAGAGACACGTGCCCTGGAGGCAGGCAGGCGTTAGTAGGGGGCGGTGTGGGCCTTGGTCCCACTCTGCTGCATGTCACCCACCCTTCTCCCTCTGTCCCTGTGGTTTAGTCGATGACTCATGGGCGAGCCTGGATGGTCTGAGATAGTCGGTGCCCCATCTGGTGGCAGAGCCGGGTGCTGGTTGTGTGTGGCTCAGGGCCGCCCAGCAGGTGCATCCCGTCCAAGGCCGAGGGGTGCCCTGGAGCAGCAGTCTGTGAGTGTCCCGGGGCTGCCGTAATCAAGCAGACCGGGCAGCTTAACAGAAATGTATTGTCTCATGGTCTGGAGTCCAGAAGTCCAAAATCAAGGTGTGAGCCAGTCTGGGGCTTAGGGGAGGGTCTGTTCTGTGTCTTCTAGCTGTGGGGGCTCCAGGCTCTCCTGGGCTTGTGGCCGCATCGGGTCTCTGCATCTGCCCCTACCTTCACATAGTGTCTCCCCTCTTCCCATAGTTCATCTCGATGGATGAAAAGTACGAAAGGAAACTCTTATGTCTGCTGCCTGGTTTGGTACTTGGATCTCATTTTGCAAGAGCCTCCTTACAGAAGTATTTAAAAACATATGCAAAGCAGAATTCTGAAATGAGTACTTAGTCTATACATGCATATATAAAAATAAGTATTTAATAAAGGATGCAGAATAAAAAAAGGATTATTCAGTGTCTCCGTCTTCTCTTAAGGACACCAGTGATCAGGGTGTCCGCCCTAATGACCCCTTCTCAACTTGGCCACATCTGCAAAGACCCCATTTCCAAATAGGGCTGCATTCACAGGCACTGGGGGTCAAGACTCCAACATGTCTTTCTGGGAGATAAAATTCAACCCATAACACAGGGTGAGTTGTTCCAGATCTGTCTGCTTCCAGAGTGTGGGGCAACCCAGGGAAGGGTGCAGTTGGTGCAGGGGGGCCTGGTGGGAGGTCTCCCTGAGGAAGATGTGTGAGGCTCTGAGGTGGCGGGAGCCCCTGGGAGGCGCGAGCCTGCACTGGTGTTAGGGGAACTGCAGAGTTTCTTTGCTTGTTTGCTTTGATGGTAAGGTCGTGCGGATAGAGTGAAGGTTCCTATGGCCAGGATTCTCACCTGGCCCTGGTCAGCTAGCTCACTACGCACGTGTGGGCAATATGTTGTTACTGACTCTATATAAAGAGCTCTGCCCAGTGCTCTGGGCGACACGGTGGCAGCGCCGAGGACAGAGACGGAGATGGCTGCGGGGACAGAGGGGCCCAGAGGCAGAGACCAGCTTGCTGCGTGCAGACTCGCTCTGAGTGGACGGGATTCTAGTGACTGACCTGCTGCCGTGGGAATAAAGTTGGGTATAAAACCTTTCATCCCAAGAACGTTCCATTGTCATTCCTTAGTCTCACTGAATCCATAGTGAACTTACCGGGGCTGAAACCCACTGGCAAGACAGTCATCTGAGCATGGCTTTAAGAATTAGAATTCGGGCAGGTAGTGGAACTTCACAACTGGGCAGGCAGTCATTCAGGGAGCTGTGAGAACACATATGGGCCTCTTGGGCTTGGTGACATGGATACGAGTACCAGGTGCCTTGCAGAGCCACGTGGTGGGGGGAGCACTGGGTGGGAGTTTGCATCCGTATGTCAGGGGGCTAGTGTGTGGAACATGCTTGGGCTGGGGGAGGTTACCTGGCCGGACACCTCACCCAGGTGGGCTCTGCCTGACTCCAGTCTTCTCTTCCCCTGCCAGCATCTCCGGGGCTGTTGGGGGAAAGCAGGAAGGGGGTAGATTTCCTGTGATGAGCACGTTTTCTCCACTGGCTCCCTAATGTGCTCCTGGGCCCGGCTGTGTGGCAGACGGGCATGCCCGGGTCTGCAAGCTGGGTGATGACTGACATCTGGGCTGGTATTGACTGTTTTTAGTGACTTGAAGGATGACCTTGAGCAGGAATGATTTGAAAGTTGCTGGGGCTGCTTCCTGAGAAACTGGAAGGTGGATACCTGGAAGGACAGGGCAAGATTGAGGCCCTGCGGCAGCCGCCCCAGGGGATGAAGGGCAGATGCGAAGGCTCAGAGCCCAGGGGAATGATGGGGCACAGCTGCGGCCAAAATGTTCAGGTGGTCAGCACATCCTGGCCATCCAGCACACCCCTTGAGGCCACTCAGTAACCAGGCCGAGGAGGAGGAGAGGAGAGCAGGTGGGCTGTCTGACCCCCGCACTCAGCGGCCACGCCCAACCATCCTGAGAAGGTCCTGGGGGAGAAGTGACTTCATATCATGCCACCTGTGAGTCTTTCCTGCTCTTTTTGCATATAAGGTAATATTTTAGTGGATTTGCCATTAAGAAGCCAAATTTCTCAGGCCTCGTCCCATGGGAGTGACTTGCGACACTCAGGGACAGTGTGTTCTTGTCCATGGCATTGGTTTGGTGCTTGTTCTCGTGTGACTGAGGCCCTGCCTGCTTCAGTAGTGGTTGGGTCATTGGAGCTCTTTGGTGGCTGGTACCGAGGAGGTGCTCAGTAAAATGGGTACAGCCAAAGAATGTTCCGGGCCTTTGGAAATGCCATGGATAGCTGGGGCTGTCTCAGGGCTGTATGAGTTTCCTGTGGCTGTTGTAACAGTACCACAAATGTGGTGGCTTAAATCAACACAAATATCTTACAGTTCGGAAGGTCTTAAGTCCTAAAATCAAGGTGTCAGCAGGGCTGCATTCCTTCCAGAGGCTCTAGGGGAGAATCTTTGCCAGCTCCTGGAGGTGCCCCATCCCCTGGCACCCAGCTCCGTCCTCACCCTTCAGAGCCAGCAGCATGGCAGCTTCCAGCAGTTACACTTCTCTTGTCACATTGCCTTTTCCCTGTTCTGACCTACCTGTACCCCTTTTATAAAGAGCCCTGCAGTTACACTGGGTCCACCTCGTTAATCCAGACCCCTCTCTCCTTCTCAGGATCCTTAACTAATCACATCTGCAAAGTGTCTTTTGCCTTGTAAGGTCCCAGGGTCCAGGATTTAGGACGTAGGCATCTTTGGATGAAAGGGGCATTATTCAGCTAGTCACAGTGGCCCTAAGAGACACAGAGCATAGCTCCCACGAGTTACAAAAAGAACTTCCAGAATGGAACTTCAGGGTCCTGAAGCACATTCATTCATCACCATTAACTCAGCAGGTGTCACGAGGGCCTCCTCTGGGTCAGGCCCTGAGCCAGACTCCTGGGAGGCAGACTGGCTGTGCATCTGTCCTTCCGGAGCACTGTGGGCACGAATCCAGTCACATAGATGCACACATATTCCTCAAATGTGACAGTGCTTGAAGGGAAGGAATGGTCTGTGGGGTGGGGTGTGGAATCTGGCTTTGTCTGGGCTGGCAGGGAGGCAGCGTCCACAGGCCTTTGGCTGCCAGCCGCTCCTTCAGGGCTTTACCTCTAAAGGTGGTGCCTCTGGGAACCTGGCGGGTTGTGAAGGCCCTGCTCCTTTGTCGCCTTGGGAGTTGCATCTGTTCGGGGTGGGTGAGCTGTGTTCCTGGCAGGCTGCCTGAGATGCCACGTTGGCCCCTTGTGTATCGCAGGTGGGAATGGGGCCACCAGCACCAGGGCCCCCAAAGCCACCTGCTTTTGGAAGGTGCCCATCGGCCCAGCAGGCCGGATTCTTTGGGGTAAATCCTTTGCAGGTTGTGCTGGGCGGGCGTCTGCGGGTGGAGACGGGCCACGAGGGGGCGCTGTCCTTCCGCGTTGGCCGCTCGCCTCTCCGAGTTCTCTCCCAGCTGAGCGTTTCCGTGGCAAGTACACAAGGAACTCGTTTTTATTTATTTTAGTGACTCAATGATTTGATCTTATATTCTCAGCAGAGCATACTTTGGACTTCCCAGGGTACGATGGGACCTTACTGATCAGACTGATGAATGTGAGCGTCGCAGCACAGGGTGCCTCCAAACTTGCTTTGCCAGCAGTTCGGGCCGGCCTCATTTTCCCCACTATCGTTTCTGTTTTCACTCTATTTAAGCACATTTCTCTCCCAGTGTGTTGGCCTCATCGGGCCTTCTTGATGGTTTTGAGTTTCTCCTGAGTTGTCCTTGCCCCTGCCTTCTGCTGCTTTTAGGCTCGTGGTTCCTCGTTAATGGTGACCGATCTCCATGACCAGTGACTGAAATGGTTTTCAGGTACTCGCCGAAAGCCAGCGCGATCGGTAATGAGAGATGTGGCAAACGCACCTCTCCAAACACCAAGACGCAGAGCACCGCTCGGAGAATCCGCCGTCAGATCGGGAGGAAGGTCCTCGCGACTCCAGCGACTGCCAGGTGGTGGAGCTGGGAGGGGCCAAGAAAGTGGGAGGCAAGACAGGATGGCCCTCTTGGGGGCCAGAGGGGCCGCCATCAGGGATGTTCGTCCAGCTGTTCGTCAAGGATGTGGGGGTAACTGGACATGGCGGAGAGCCCCAGGGGAGCACGCATGCGATGGCAGCCCTCGAGGGCCCCGGGGCGTCTCACACGTGTTTGCCCCATGGGGCCTGCCTGGCTGTCCTTGGCCTCAGGCATGCAGCTGCATTTCATTTTTACTCCCGAGTCATGTAAGCAATGCTTCCGGGCCTCCTGCAGGCTCTGCGGCTTCCTGCTCCAGGCCACGTGTCACCATTGAGAGCGGCTGGCCCCACTCGATGCTAGGGGGCGTGGGAGGCACTGAGCACTGTTCAGAATTGGCGTGGCTGGGTCAGCATGTGTTGCTGGCACCATCCAGTTGCCGTCCTGATGTTTTATGTAGAGTTGTGAGGTTCTGTTATGGTTCAGCCTAATGGGAGTCTGTTATGAATGCCTCGAGGCCGTGTAAGAATGTTCCTGGTGATGCCTGAGCAGTAAAATCAGGATCTTCGAGATAAGGTCATACCTGGTTTGCGGTAAAGTGAGTGTTTCAGCATCTGGATTCTTTGAGAATGGGGGACCTGTAGTTCCACGGACCTTGTCATCTGAACAGTTACTTGAAGAGACCGTTCCATACCTGATGCTCACAGGTAACTGAGGCTTTTGGGACCCGGTTCAGGCAAGCACACCTTGTGGGGTCTCCTGTGTGTGCTGGGCCCCCCTTCTAGGAGTTTATTCTAGAAATTTTCTAGGAGTTTATAATCTAGCAGTGTGACGTCCACACATCCCGTAGATCATAAACTATGGGAGATTGGGGGCTATCTGAGAGTTCAGGGCCAGCTCTTGAAGCCTTGTGTGGTGCCTGGTGCCCTGGGCCAATTTGTTGAGTGGATGCTAAATGCTCCCTGTTGCCCTGCACAGGTGCTACTGATGGGACAGGAAGGGGAGAGACCCAACATTTACTGCCTGACTGCGTATCAGTGCACACCATCTGTGCCAACTTGTCCCAACAACCTTATCAGGCCTGGTTATTCTCCTGCAGTGGAGAGAAAGTAAAAGATGGAAAGGTTACAGGTCCCCATGCTGTTGCCAACCTCCAAAGCCTCCCCTCTCTCTACTTCTCTGTCAGCACCAGGACTAACCCTGGGCTTGGGGGCTTTGGCGGAAGGCAAGATGCCTTCTGAACAGGGCCATGGGAGAGGGAGGTTTGCAGCAGACTTTAAACATGTTGGGCCACCTGGCGCAGCTGTGGGGTCTGGTGTTCCTGAAGGGGGCACAGCCTCAGCAAAGGCATGGAGGTGTGGCGGTCCCTGGTCCTGCGCCCTTCTGTGGCGGGTGGAGGTGGGATGCCATGTGGAGGGACTGGGGCTTTGTTTTGGGAAACCTTACGGGATTGGGATGGTCTGTGGGCAGAGGAGTGACCTGAGATGCCTGTGTTCTGGGGACGAAGTCTTGAGACCCTGGGGGAGGTGGACTGGATGAGGGGAAGGACCAGGAGCCCGAGGCCAGCACAGATGGCTCGGCCTTCTGCAAGTCTAACCATTGTTTTGGGCCCTTGAGGATTCTGCCTGCTGTATTTGGAGACGTGAATTGGATAAGCTGACCCACTTGCTTTCCGTCTGAAAAAAACTGACCAAACTGTTGCTTGTCCCTAAAGCATCAGTCATCCTGTGTGAGTGAGAAGCCAGGGCCCCTCCTGTGTCCTGGTTCCTGCTTGCCAGGTGGCTTATATGGTAAACCTGATGTTCCACATTCACCTAGAGATCTTTTTTCTATTCTTCTTTCCACAGACAGTTCATTTTTCTGTGGTTCTCTGATTTTTTCAGCCAGGGCAAAAGGGGAGAAAAGGCCTGATTCTGGGCAAGACAATTATCTGTTTGACATGAGCTTCTGAGCTCCAGCTTTTTAATAAGTACATATACTTCAGCAACCTTTGGTATTCCGAAGACCTGCTTTCCTGGAAACGGTGGATTGCTTTGTTCTCAGTGGTCTCTGTTTCGGATACCTGCAGCAGGTGGCTGGGCTGACGTGCACGCCAGCAGGTGAGCCCTGGGAATGTGGCACCCGAGGCAGCTTGTCCCAATAAGTCCCTAATTGCAGAGAAGAATTCTCCATCTTGAGTCCTCTCCCTCCATGTGGCCACATTGCAGTAATTGGGTTCTTGGTGACCCGCGACTGCCAGGATAATGTAAGCCTTAATGGAAAGTCTCTTTTCCACCCAATTAAGTGGCTGGAGGTGGACTGTTTTGCCAGAATAGTCTGTTCCCAGTCTTCTGACTTTAAATCTCTTACCTGCATTCTCTATTCAGCTCAGTTTTGCCTGTGTAAACATGTTAAAAGTCATTCATTCTTTCCACCAGTACTTATTGAGTGCTTATCATGTGCCAGGTTCTGTGCAGGAACAATGCCTGGCCCCCTCACTCCCCGGTGGGGGCGGGGAGGCGGCCCCCACAACCACACAACGGGGATTAGGTTTCGTCCTTGTGTGCATGGCAAGCTGTGGGGACCCGGAGGAGGAGTCCTAACTCCCCCCTGGAGGGGGTGCACAGAGAATGCTTTCCTGACACACCTGGGGGAGGGGTGGAGTTAGCAGGTATAAAGGGAAGGGCATTTCAGGTGGTGGGATGATTGGGGCAAAGGTGTGACAGGCGCGAGTGGTTTGGAATGGCTTCATTGGAAGGTGCGTGCAGGAGCTTGGGAGGTGCATCTGGGTCAGTGAGCGCTGGGGTCTGCTCATCAGGGGCCTTTGGGTACGAGTTTGGGTTTTATCCTGGAGCCATGGGTGATCTCCACCAGGAGTGAGGTGGCCAGCTTTGTGCGTTGGAGGAACCTCTGCATCAGACAGAAAACTCAAAGTGGATTAAGAACATAGTGGAACTCATTGGTACATTTGACCAAAAGGCCCAGAGGTGTCCAGCCTCAGGTTAGGCTTGATCCAGCACACAAATGGAGTCACTAAACTGGTCTCACTGTTTTATTAATCCAATGCCTTCATTTCCAGGTTCTGTGTGGTGGTAAGAAAATGGGGCAGCTTCTACCTGCATCCTTTCTGGGTCAAAGCCAGTAGGAAAGAGTGCCTGTCTCATTCTGCATTCCTAGTACGGTATCCTTCAGCTAGCTGTTGACTCTGATTGGGCCAAGCCCATCCCTGGGTCTGGAACTGTGTTCTGGGGGGTGCACTGTGCCCATTGGCTGCCTGCTCCACCCTGGGGTTGGGCCCCACCTGGAACATAAGGCCTGAGAACAGGGGCTGGAGGGGCTGGTTCTCTCCAAGGAAATGCTGAGTCCTGTTTGACCAGTAGAGGAGTGAATGGATGCTGGGGAGGAGAACCAGTGGTGACAGCAAAGCCTCCTGCAGCAGAGGAGAGCTGGGTGGGAGTGTGAAGAGGCCGAGGCCGAGCGGCCATCCTGGTGAGCGGATCCACTCCCTCTGCCAACTGGCTGCCCTGAGGACAGGGCACGTGATGCAGAATCTGCGGAGGTGGTCCTAGGTCCAGCATCTTTGCACTTGCCCACGTGCTGGGGCCTTTGCTTTCAGTCATGGTCCCAGACTCGGGTTACCATCTGCAGTGGTTCTGTGTGGCCAGGGCTCTGCCACATGCTTCCCCCTCCCTCCAGATTGCTTACTGGGTCTCCTGAGGCTGGCAGTGCTGTCAGGAGAATCCTCAAGCCCCCTTGTGCCTCTGAGCCCCTTTTGCTGGGGTGTGGAATCCAGCCTTTGAAGTAGAGGGTCTTGGGAGAGGCCAGGGTGGCTGGTGAGCTCATTAATTGCTGCTGCTGAGGCAGGTGGCTGTGCATTAGCTCAGGATGGGTAATGGATTCACGGAGGAAGAATCAAATTCTGGGTTCTCCCCATGGGCAGGAAATGGTCTGTGCTCCCCCTTGATCCTGCCGAGAGCTGAGAGATCGTGTGGTTTTGGGGTGCTGCAGGCCCTGGGTGGGTGGGCTCCATCTGTAAACAGACGGGGCGGCTCGGGGGTGATTCAGCCTTTTAGAGACCTGATCTGCAGCGGGAGAGCAGGTGTGGGGTGGGGGCCCGGTAAATCACCTTCCTGTCTGGGGAGGGAAGCACCTGGTGCGGGTGCTGGCCAGGTAGAAGTTGTTGAAATGTCGTCCCTTATTCATCTCTAAGAGGAGCGTGAAGAGTTGCTCCCTGGCTGGATTTCGGGAGCAGGCCGCACGTGGTGATATGTGCTAAGTTCTCGCTACTCCGGATGTGGTCCGCGGACCACCATCACCAGCATCGCCCAGGAGCGGGTCCAGATGCCGAGTCTTGGACACCATCCCGCCCTGCTGGGTCAGAAGCCTCCCGTCAGCCCAGGAGATCCTAGTGCATTCAAGCTTGGGAGCCTGGGCTGAGGGTTTGGGAGGGGAAGCAGTTAGCAAACTAACTCCTCCCGGAGGGGGTAGTGGGAAGGAGGGGACACAGGGAGGCCCTCCTGGTGATGGGACTGTGACAGGTGTTGTCTCAGAGCCCAGCCTTTTTCAACAGAAGGCCACCCTGCTGGGCTCCCTGAGGGCACAGGCCCCGCAGCTCCCCGTGCACATCTCCCCAGGCAAACCCAGGTGGCACTGTGCTGCCCCCGTGTCGCCCGAGACAGGTGCTCTGCATTGATCTGTTCGTAAAGCATGAAGGAGCAGGCAGACGGGCTTAAAATGGTCCCAAGAAAAGGTGATTCTGAGTTCTGAGCCCTGTGGATCCCCTTGTGTCCAGCAGAACGTGATTTTCCTGAGCCTGGAGGTGATGGCAGAATTACCTGGGGGGCAGCGGTGACTCTACCCCCGGTTCACTGTTCCTCCGTTGCCTGCACACTAAGGGTGCAGACCGTGTGCCCTCCGTGACTTACTCAGGGGGTCTGTGGCACACGCATGGGCTCTCTCCATGCACACCGCTCGCGAGGAAGCCCAGGGTTTGAGGGCTCCAGGCCAAGGCTTCCCCCAAGGTGGATGGGAACCCCCTGCAGGCCTGGACCCTCAGCAGCCCAGGTTCTGGGTCCTGCATCCCTGCCCTTGCCCCAAGGGCTGAATGCCTCCAGACAGGCTGAGCTCCGGCAGGCAGCCTCGCCTCCTTCCCTGTGGTCAGCTCCCCTGTGGATTGGCTGCCATCCCCTTTGGGTCAAACCTGGCACATACTCCTGTGAGAGCCTCTGTCGTCCATTCTTTTAACTTTCTTTTTATTTCACAAGTAACCTGTGAGCACAGTGATAGCAAAGCCTCCCCAGTCTCCTCCCTTCCAGAGGTAATGCTACTCTTGTCGTCTTGGAGTGCATCCTTTCATTCTTTTTTCTGTGAATTTAGGTGTGCACACATGGAAATACATAGTTTTGAGTTTTCATGTTGTGTTTTTATGTACATATCATTCTGTGTTGTTTTGAAAGCTGCTTTTTAAAACTCAGCACCCATGATTTTTATTTCACTTACATGTTTCTTTACAGCCTTCTCTGCACCAGGGCAGTAGGCTAGGCCGTTGGCTGGAAGTAGTCAGGACGCATTTTTTCCCTGCATCTACTGCCCATACCAGACTCTACAGCATGAGGGGAGCCCTGCCGGCCTCGGTCTCTGTCCCCTTAGTGCCCAGCCAAGTGCCCAACATGCAAGTGGCCTTTGACCAGCGTTTGTCAGAGCAGCAGGCTGTGAAACCCCAGGCTCACTGCTGCCTGAAGAGGACAGGTCTTTCGCTGTGAGCTCTTGAGGTGGGGTCAGTAACGCCTGTTGACTGTCTTTGGGTTTGCTTTATTGAAATGCTCACACATTTATTTTGGCCTCTAAGCTTATTTCATCTCAGGAGTTGGGATGGAGACTCATGCGGCAGCAGAGCGAACCCCATGAAGCAGACGTCAGGCTGAGTGACCCTCGGGCCTGGGCAGCAGTCACGGCGTCTGCTCAGCCCTGTGCTCCTGGCAGCCCAGTTCAGAAGCTCGTCCTCCGCTGAGAAATCACAGCAAGCGAAACGTGCATGAATATACCAGCTCATCAGGTGGATGGTTCCTCAGGACAAGGCCAGATCCCTTCCTCAGCAAAAACGAACCAAATCCACCACTTAAAAGGCCAAGAGGCTCTTTCTTTTACCTTTCGCTGAAAGGAATTCCTCTCTTTGCTCACATATCCGGTCAGGAAGGGTAGCTGCTCTCTCTGGGGTCATTGGAGCTCACACTGCCTTTTACCCAAGACAGGAGGTCACTGTCACCCATCTATTGTGGTCCAGGGAATTGTGCACATTGAACCTGGAGTTCAGAACCAGCTGAGAAGGGTGGGCTTCATGTGTCAAGGCCTTTGCAAGCGAGATATGCCAGAAGGACCCCATGGAGGTCTGTCGCCTCATCTTCGGATGTCAGGAAGGGCTGCCCTGCAGCGAGGCCTCCCAGCTGTTGAGTCTGTGGGTGTTATTGTTCCGATCTGTGGGTTTCGATCTTATTTGGGCCTTATTTTAACTCCACTGAGCTATGAGATCTTCACATGAAGTACAATTTGATGTATTTTTAGAAGAACCACTCTGTTAAGACCTTCATGGCTGATGAATTTAATTATTCCAATAAATTATAACTTCTGCAAAGAAATGATCCCTCTGAGTGCAGAGGAAGCTGGAGAATTCATAGAAAGCTCTCACTTTCCTGCAGAGGCCCGGAAAGCCTCTTTTAGCAGATTTTGTCAGGTCCTACTCAACACGTGGTGTTGACAGTGCCCATTTCCCTTCCCCCAGCCTGCAGGGAGACGGGAACACGGATGCAGAGAGGCACCCTCATCCCCCTTATCCTTCTGGCAACTGGCAACTATGAGGGCTGCTCAGTGTCTCTGAGGAGGGCCAGTTGCCACTAGAAGTGGGTATGTCTTGAAAAGGGTGGTTAAGTGTCCAAAACCGAGGCAGCTTTCCAGCCATTTCCAAGTTCTCTTATTAGATGCAGCTCAGGGGAAGAGCGGCTGTCTTTGCTGGGGTTTCTCTTTGATCCTGGTTCAGACAGGGCCTGCTGAAAACTATCCCCCTGATCTTTTGTTCTCTGTGAAAACTAGGATGCCTATATAGGGGGTAAAAAGTCCCCATAGGTGGCAAAATGTCTGCTGTGTTGAAAGAACACACTCAGAAAAATGTCAGAAGATGGAGACGCCCTGTATCAGCCTCTGAGGACCCGCCGCAGCTCAATCCCGCCCCGTGAGGCTTTTTTATCCTTGCTGAACCCCTGCGGGTGAGCCCCCAGTGTGCTTCCTGCCCCTCGTCTTTGCAGGGAGGGTGTCATGATCCCCCGTTCCTGCCTTGGGGCCCCTTGTGGAGCGAGAAGCCAAGAAGCCTTATGCTTTCCCCTGTGGCGACCTGCCCTGTACGCCACCCTGCCCTCCAGGTTATATTTTCCTAATAATGTTAAAAGGGAGAAGGCAAACTACCTAAAAGCATTTTTTGGGGGACAAGAGCTTGGGTAAAAACTAAATAAATACATAAATGAAACCCATATATAGAAAAAGATAAAAAACAAAACACACAGGACCTTTGCATTTAGCCTGGGGTATAAATGGCAGGCTCTTTATGTGAAGTTCTCAAGTGTTGAGGTTTAGTTTTTGATGCTCTTTCCGCCTTTTAATTTGCTCCTGATTCCAATTGGGAGAGGTATATATATATATTTTTTGGCCTTGCCCTGTCTTTGGGTGGAGTGGTGGGAAGAGAATGGGCTTTGGAAACATGCCTGTATGCCTCCGCTCCACAGATGCCAAAGGCTAGCACTTATTGCGTGCTTACTGCATTCCAGCAACTGTTCTGCGTGTTCACCTTCATGAGCTCTCTGTGAGGTGAACCAGGCCCCATTTCACAGATGGGAACTGGCACAGGGCAGTAAAGTTGGTTGCCTAGGATACCCAGCTCATCAGTGGCCAAACCAGGATCTGAAACCAGCAGACTGGCTCCAGGGCCCTAAACCCTTCAGCGCACTGCCCCTCAAATACAAGGATCTGGGTTAGCACTAGTGTGGGCAGATGGTGGAGAAAAGAGAGTTGCTGCGCTGTGTGATGTGAGCTGGGGAGAGTAGGGGGGGAGCACTCAGGAGGGCTTCCCGGAGGAGGTGGCCAGTGAGGCTTGATGATGGATAGGACTTAACTGGGTACAGTGAGATGCAAGACCGGGTAGAACCATGTTCAGTCCTGGCTCTGGGGCTCACTGTGGGTGTAATCAGGTACCTTCCCTTCTAGCAGATGCTGGCCCACCTGGACCCAGCCATGACCAGCCACAGACTTGTTAGGAGATGAGATGAATGGATGGCATGGGAGGCACATAGCAGGTGCTCAGGAAATGCTGATGGCCCTCTCCCTGCTTCCCACTGACAGGTGGAACGTGGGTTGGACATTCACTGTCACATGGAGTGCAGACCGGTAGCCCTCGGCTGGCCCACAGAATCTGAAGTTTTGCTCACCTTTATAAACTGGGGGAGTCCAAACTAAATCCCAGGTTTTCATCTTTTTTCAAAAGCTCGTAGATTTGTCAGCTGTGGTCTGACCACCCCACTGTCCCCCTGGGCTGCAGGAGGCATGGCTGTCCTGCCCCTCAGCTTGCAAACCTTCTCCCTCTGCCCTGTCTTCTGACCTACCTTCGACCCCTCTCTCTCGCCCTCCTGGCATTTCCCCAGTTCTCGGTCCCCTGTGTGGCCCTGGCCTGGGAGTGTCACCACTGGAACGTGACCTTGGTGCAGTGGGAACAACTGGCACCGAGACCCTGTGGTTGGCTGCGGGCTTAGTGTGGGCGAGGGCATTCATCCACACAATGGCAGACGCGTGTAGGAAACAATCCTGGCCCCGTGACATCGAGTGCCAGCCCTTTGAGCACCCACACCCGCCGTGCACGCCAGACGCCAGCTCTCCCGGGCCAGCGATCTTTCTCAGTAACTCAAGACAAGCCAGCATTTTGCATCTTTGAAGTGTTTGACCTTCTGGCAAATGGGACCAATACTTTAAAAACCAAAACATTCCTGGAGTTAATGGAAATCCACTAAGCTGGCAGAATAGGGTCCTTAGGGAAAAGCATGGTTCAAGAGGAGTCCCTCCTGCCGAACGTCTGGCTGACTCCTCAGTGCAGGGGCTGTGCCCCTTACAGAAACAGGAGTCTGTGGAAGCCTCCTTTGGTTCATCATTGATGTGGCTGCCACATTGGGTTTCTGGAATCGTGACTCTGATCTGTCCCCGTCTGCTTTGCACAGAGCCCCAAAGTCCATCATCTGGATTCTTGCCATCTTTCAAGGTTGTTGTGTCCAATTGCTTCCTCCTCCAGGAAGCCTTCTGTGGTTCTCCCCGGCATGAGGGAGAGCCACACTCTCCTTTCCATCACTCATCGCTCAGTTCACACCTCGCCTGGAGCCTCATTGAGGAGCCGTTAGTCACCCACACCTGTCCACCCTCTGCAGGGTGAGCGCTCTGCACTAGGAGCTGAACACTCACAATCTCTTACTCTGCAAATCCTTTTGAGGAAGGAACTGCTGTCACCCTCGTGTTACAGATGGGCAAACAGAGGCTTAGCGAGGGGAAGGGATTTGCTCCAGGCCACATGCCCGTGTATGGCAAAGTGAGATTCGAACCCGAGACCATGTGGTTACAGACTGGGGCTCCTGGGTGCTGTCCCTGCCCTTGTTTCCCTCAGGCTTTGTGCATAACAGCCTCTTTGGAATGTGCCATCTAAAGGGGCCTGGCAGTCCTGCGGGTGCATTTCTCATTCATTAAGGTCGTTAAATCCGAGGCCCTGTTTAGTGTTATCTTTGATGTTCAAGGGCGGTGTGGAAATTTCTGTTTTCATGTGACCCAATTTCTGTGCTTTGAAAATGCCTTTCCTTCTCCGCCCCCAATCTTTGTGTTTCTGAGACCAGGCAGCAGGACCCCTGGAAGCATTTCTTTAGCTCCCCGCTCTGCCCTTGCACAGGTCTGTGCCCGGGGGCGTGGACAGCCTATATGGCCGCTCCGGGGCTTTCTGAGAAGCATTATGGGCTGCCTGTCATGACTCACCTGCATGGCCTGCCTGGGCCCGAGGCCCACCTGTGCCACCCGCCCCTCATATGAGTCCTGAGTCTCATACTTCCTGGGCTGTGAACATGACCATCTCAGAGGATCTGGACCAGGGGGACCCCCTGACCTCAGCCCTTCTGTGATGCTGGCCCAGGAAACGGGACTCAGCAACCTGGGTCTTCTGCAAACACCCGGTGGACCAGGTCATGTTATACCTCGTGGATTTGTGAGAACTTCTGGGAAAAAACCCCTTTTCCTCCTTCCCTTTATGTCTTTGAAAGCTCTTTGCTGGTTCAGATACTCTTTGTAATTCATTACATAGACAAAATCATTGCTGAAAATTGGTCTCTTGTTTTCTAAACTGACCTGGGCGGGCTGTGGGATCTTTGGGATGCTGTTAAGAAGTGAGGGGGGGTGTGCCTCAAAAGTTCACACGTTCATCATGTGCTCAGGAAACTGGTCTACACTGGTCTGCTTCTTGCACAGTTAAGCTAAGGATTTGGGGATGAGAAGATGGCTCTGCGTGGGGTTGGGTCACAGGATGAACACCTCTCCGGGGGACGAAGGTGGTTTGAGGGCGGCCTGCTGCCGGCCTGGCCTCCAGACAGGAGCGCCCTTGGGAGACCATCTGCTTCTGCTTTTCTTGTCCTGTTTTTATTGTGCTAAAATAACTATAACATAAACTTACTGTTTTGACCCTTTCTAAGTGTGCAGTTCAGTAGCTTTAATTCCTCCGCTCACACTGCTGTGCGCCGACCCATCTCCGGAACTCTTCCTTCCTCCCAGTGGAAACTCTGTCCCCAGTAACACCCGCTTGCTGCCCCCGCCCCCCCTCTGCGTTATGTCTGTGGATTGGATGGGTCTAGGGACCTCGCCAGAGTGGAGTCTACAGGATTTGTCCTTCTGTGAGTGGCTTATCTCACTGAGCATCATGTCCTCAGGGCGCATCTGTGTTGTAGCCTGTCAGGACAGCCTTCCGTCCTTTTTTATGGGTGAGTAACTTTCCACTGTATGGACAGACCACATTTTGCCACCAGTGGACCCTTGAGCCCTTCCCACCCTCTGTGAATCACGCTGCTATAGAACATGGATGTACGAGACAGTTTGCTTTTTAAAAAGCCTTGTATCAGTGCTTTCAATGAGAAGCTGGTGTCCTGGGGCCCTACTGCTGTCATCCTTGTGAGGGGTGGGCGGGGCTGGAACCCCACAGCTGGGTCCACAGCCTGGTCCAGAGAGCTCTGGATGGTCCTGACATCCATCATTTTCTCTAGTCCTCTTAGGGGCCCTGATATTTGGAGGAAACAGGCCCAGAGGGGTTACTGGGACTTGCCTGGGGTCACACTATGAGGGGTGATCACCCAGACCTGCCTGCTCCAAAGCCATCACACGATGTCCCCTTGACAGTCTCGCCACCTACTCCAGGTGCCTGGAATTGGACATGTTAAAGGCTTGAGGTGATTGGGGCGTTGGAAAAAGAAACAAGTTTTCTTAGAACGTTTTGTTGAAGGGAAGGTGTGGGCAAACTGCTGACCAGAGACTGGCGATGGAGAAGGCTGGTCTAGTGGCGTGTGATCGGAGACATTGCCCAGCCTTTCTCAACTGGACTTAAAAATGCAACGGGTGCCCAGGACCCCCTGCCCCCCCACACCCGTAAATCAGATCTTGAAGCTGGAGCCGGGAATCCCACAGGCAGCAGGGCCTGAAAGTGCCAGTTATGGCCAGTGTGCCAGGCAGGATGTTACAAGGGCGAGGGTGTCTGTGGGGCTCCCCGTAGATGGGGCTCAAGGCATTTCCCTGGAGGGTCTCCAGTGCTGGGAGCAAGGGGTCCCCTCTGCTCCTGTGGGGCCCTTGCTGTGCCTCTGCTCAGGTGGCCCTCTGAACCCTGGGACTGCCCAGTGCTCCTTCCGCCCAACACACGCTCAGCTGGAGCTGCCTACCTGGAGGCCTTGTGCTTCCACTTGGAAGCTTCTGGTCTGGTTAGTTAGATCCTGTTGTGTGTTGTAGTGCTCCCAACCCTGGGCTTTATGTACCGTCAGTTTCTGTCCCCACGAACGTGGCCTCACATTCACGTCAGCAGTGGCATCGCTGGGAGTTCTGGACTTACCCATGCAGGTCCTGGGAGGGGCCTTCCTGCCGGAGTCCCCCCGCTGAGAACACAGCTCTCCAGGGAGGGGAGGGGAGCCCGCCTGTCCAGGCCCTGTCTCTGGGACCTTCTCTTTGTCTGTCTCAGCAGCCTTGGGCAGATCTGGAAAGCATCCAGAAGCTTCTGTGTCCTATCTATTCCAAAGAGATTGGCAGGGCTTGGCGAGAATTGGGAAATATTTGGCGAGGGGAAAGAACTTTAGAACGTATTTTTGGTTTGGAATATTTTTCTTTGGACTCTTTCTGGGCCATAAGCCATTTAGGAATGTTTGCTAGATGCTTAAAAACCAAGTTGATTTCCCTCTGTTTCCACTGCCAACATGTGAGGCTGTGGTATTCTGTTTATACTAACCTGTTTTGTCCTTTGTGCTTGACAGTGAGTGACCTGCAGGAAGAAGGCAAAAATGCCATCAACACACCACTGTCCCCTGCCTTCGTGGATGTTCACCCGGAAGACACCCAGCTAGGTACTGGTACTGTCACCCCTGCCAGCGTCACTTCCAGTTGTGAGAGCCGAGCTTCCACCGCGTGCAGCCGGATTATTGAGGCTGCTGAGGGGCACGGTCTTAGGGCCTCTTGATCCGACAGCACATGAGCAGCATGTCAGAGTCCAGGCTCTTAGCTCAAGGTCAGGTTTAGAAAAGTTTATAGGAAAAAGCAAGTCATCCCTTGTAGGTTTCTGCCCTTCCAGTTTCAAACGTATTTTTCATTGTTCTGTACGTCTGGTGAGGCCAACAGATCAGGAGGTGACTGCCACTGAGCGGGTGGTTTGTCTCAGTCCCCAAGGGGGTAGGGCAGGGCTACGCGGGGCAGCACCAGAGTCGGGCAGGTGGCAGAGGGAGTGAGGGGCAAGTAGGGCCCCAGCCTTTACTGTGGTTTCCGCAGGGAGGCACGGGTGAGGCGGGGGAGCCGGTTTGGACGGGCTAGTTCGAATGCACTCAGTGGGCTCTGGGCTGTGGAGGCTGTCCTGTGGCTCCAGGGTGTCGAGGGCAGGTGTACGGGAGCCCTGGGAGAGCCCCGTGAATGAGGAGGCTGCGAGGGGCAGACCGCGGATCGGCTGGTTGGCACAGGAGGGGCACTCACGGGGTGTTTGATATCTGGGGGGATTAGCTCGCCTTGGGAATGGCATTCTCCCTGGGTCTCCAAGGCCTCAAGATGACAAAGTAACAGAGTAAAGAAAACAGAGAAAGGGAGAAATGCGATTAAATAGAACTCAGTGCACGAGCTGGAGCTGCCCCAAGGCCGGGGGTCTGCTGGGTGGGACCTGCCAAGTGGTGAGGCCCCTGTACTCACCTTTTTTGGGACCACGTCGCAGCCAAGTCTAATGAAGTGACAGCCTGGACGTGTTTTCCTTGAAGTGTGTTTTGGGATCTGATATCTGGAAGGCAGTTGTGGGACGTTCTGCTTCCGCCCAAACCCTGGTTCAAAGGGAAGTCCCCGTGGGTCCCTCTTCAAGAGCTTGGTTTCCACTTCAAGAGCTCGCGGAGAAGAAATGCCAGTGAGGGTCAGCCCGGGGGGCCTGAAGCCAAGGGCCGGCCAGGTCCCTGAGCTCCCGCGGGGGTCCGCGGCAATCTCTCTCCTCTCGGAAGAGCGTCACTCTTCGTTGCTGCCGCTGTTGTTGCTTTCAGCCTGAAGTTGCTGTCCAGGCAGAGGTTCCTTTGGACTCTCTCTCCAAGGGAAAGCTGGGGACCAGCATGCGGGTCTGTAATTAGCATGACTTACGGCAGGGCTCCCCATCTCATGTGGCACAGTGGACATTTGCACTGGGCAGTTCTTTATTGTGGGCGTGTCCTGTGTATTATGGGGTGTTGAGCCTCCCTGGCCTCTATCCACTAGATGCCAGTAGCATCCCCCAGCAGCTGGGACAACCAAAAATGTCTCCTCCACATGTTGCTACATGGAGTGCTAGAGGGGCACAATTGCTCCTGGTTGGGAACCTTGCTTTAGACCAACAGGAGCTAGACAGTAGACTTATTTTAAATGTGTGGCAGGCTGTTGTTTTGTCAATAATGCCTCGAACCTGCCTTGCCCTGGACCCTAACCCTCTTTATCTTACCACCTTTCTAAATAGCTGCTCTTGGGTCTGGGAGTTGGTGTTCTTCAGTTCACTCCAGAAGGTTCAGCTTGTCCCTGAAACTCATGTGACCTTAATAAGGACCGGCCTGGTCAGCACCTGAAACTGAGAGCTGAAGGATGAAGGGGATGTGGACTCAGGGGACAGGGTGTCAGACAGGGAGCAGCATGTGCCAAGGCCCTGTGGCCAGCAGTTGGTGAGGCGTGAAGTGCCAGGGAGAGCTGGGGAAAGGAGGCTGCAGAGGGCCTCAGCAAGGACATCATAAGGGACCCCAGTCTGGTCCCCTGTGTGTTACCTGAGCGTCTCTCTCAAGCATCAGATCTGCACAGCTCCACCTGCTAACACTACCGCCTTTGCTCCCTGCAGAGGAGAATGAGGAGCGCACGATGATCGACCCCACCTCCAAGGATGACCCCAAATTCAAGGAGCTGGTCAAGGTATGGATGCTCTTGTTAGGGCAGAGCCTTGGGGTTCTGGCTCTTGTGGGCAAAGGAGCAAAGCCTTGGGCTGGTGCAGGGGAGCTCAGTGCTGTGGTAGGTGCAGGGCTGGTGGGGAAGGGGACCAGCCTGCAGCTTGGGGCGCCTGCCTGCCTAAGCTCCCTGGGGCCTTAAACCGCTTTCTTGCACTCCGTGCTGGGCTGGGTTATGAGGGGGGGTCTATTTGGAAGATTTGGAACCAGCAGCTGGAGTGAATGAACTACAGAGCACCTTGCACATTGGGTTCATACTCTTTCTGGAGCACGATGGGTGGATTTGGAGACAGTTCTGAGACACGAGCCCGTGTGACCCCTCCGGCTACTCCCGCAGAGGAACCGTCGATGCTAGTGGCCTGCCCTGGGCGGCCGGCCAGCGTCTGCAGCATCTGGAAGTGCAGATTCCAGCCAGACAAGAAGATGGCTGTGTCCTTCCCCAAAGCCAGGGAAGCAGGGACTGGCAGGTGGCTCTGCGGCTCCTTCTGAGCAAGAGCAGCAGCCTTTCTCTCTGCAGCCTGGTTTCTCCGGCTCCGGCTTAGCGGTGAGGCTTCATTTGTAGCTTTTGTCCGTGTCTACACTCAGATTGCAGTTTTGATTGCTGTGATCTAAGCTGCAATAGGATTTTAAACGATAATCCCCGACGAGGAGAGGCTCTGGGCTCTGGCAGCACCCTCACCCTGATAGACCCAGCGTTTCATTTCCTAGGCCCGCGGCCGGCTCAGGACATCCCAGGGCTTTGAAATTGCTGTTTCTGACAGTGTGTGCGACAGACACGCACATTCTATTAAAAGTGTGTTTTTAAAAGTTTCTGCACCTTCACCACTGCTGCTGGCCCTAACATGGTGCACAGTCGTGGTTTTGTGGGGGCTCATTCATGATAAAGAAAACCTTTACAAGTTGTATCCTTTTAAAAAGTGAAATTGAAAATACCAGTCTTAGGGCCTATGCCAAAAATGTTAGTTCTAAAGAACTTAAATTACCTAGTTTATTTTATAAAGAATTTTTTTTTTTCCTGGATACCCACTTTGTTATTCTGAACAGAAGAACGTCAGGGAGGAAAGGGGCCCGTCTTTTAGGCACCAAATGTTATTCACAGGGGATATTTTAGTAGCAGAAGGCGGAGGATATGCACTCTTTGTCAGGATTCTCCAGAGAAACAAAACCAGTAGGATATGTACATCTGTCTGTCTCTAGAAAGAGGTTTATTTTAAGGAACTAGCTCACGTAAGTATGGAGGCTGAGAAGTGCCATAGTCTGCCCTCTGCAAGCCAGGGAGCTGAGGATAGGAGGTCAGCGGCCCAGCTCAAGAAGAGGAGAGAGAGGGTGAATCCAGCCTTCCTCCACCATTTCGTTCTACTGGGCCCTTCGGTTTGCGTGGCTGCCCCCACCACACACACCCTTACTCACTCCACCAGTTCAAATGATGGTTTGTTCTGGAAACGCCCTCACCCACACATCCAGTCAAGCTGACACTTGAAGCTGACCATCGCACGCACCTTTCAGGTTTTCCCTCCTACACTTGAGCCGTGTGTGAGCCCCCACAAGCTCCATTCACAAGCATCATCTCCTTGGAACCACCCCCAGGGAGGCCAGTGTCGCTTTCACGTGGGGCCTCGGAGCTCACTCCCTGTCCCCAGGCTGCACTGTGTGTCAATGAGGGGTGGTGGCTTCGAGATCTGCACACCTGGGGGCCCCCTGCCGAGCTCTGGTTGGGTGCCGGCTGCTGTGCTGGGCTCTGGGCCTGGTGAGATGAGCAGGTCGCCTGCCCCACTATGTGGGGTCTGCGGCACACTCCGATTAATTTGGCCCCTTGGGCGCCTGTTTGGCCGCTTAGCCTCTAAAGACCACAGGCTGTTTCTGCCCTCATGGTCAGCTGCACATCATTCACAGCCCACGTGGAGGGGCCCACAGCGCCCCACACCAGGGCTAGGATCCCTGCGGCTCCCGCTGCTCTGCCTCCTCCAGATTCTGGAGTCAGGTGAAGGGCCTCGTCGCCAGGTGTGGGGTGTGCCGACTGGAGGCTCCGGAGGTGCGTGGAGGGTGATGCCTTTGGGACTGTGCAGGACTGCGGACCAGAGAGTACCTCTTCCCTACTTCCCCGATGGGCCGGTGGGAGGGGTGGCTGCCCAGGAGACAGGCTGCACGGCAGAGCCTGGACTGGCCTTTCTGCGGACGCTGCGGTCAGCTCGGCGAGCTGTGCACCTGCCCCTCTCCCCTCCCTCCCGGGCGCTGGTCTGGGGTTGTGCCCCCCGCCCCCTGCCGAAGCAGCAGCAGCGAGCCTGGCCCAGGCACCCAGGTGTGGTGGGCTGCGTCACGGCCCCCAAAGATGCCCGTGTGCTAATCCCCGGAGCCCATGGATGTTACTTCCAGATGTAGTTACTTTAGGAATTTGATGTGGGGAGATTCTCGGGGAGACCCCACTGTTACCACAGATGACCTTATAAGCGGGAAGCAGAGGGAGACCAGGCTGCAGGTGGTGACGGCAGCATGCTGGCAGAAGCAGGGTGGCACGCTGCTGGCTCTGAGGATGCACGTGGAGGGGCCCCATGCCACAGGCTGCAGGTGCCTCTGGGAGCGGGGGCGGGGAAAGGCAAGGAAGCAGCCCCCCTGACAGCTTGGCATTAGCCCAGTGGAAACGATTTGGCCTCGGGGCCCCCTGGCTGTAAGGGGGTACACTGGTATTGCACCAGAAGCCACCACATCTGTGGTAGTTGGATAGAGCAGCCACAGAAAACAGACAGCAGGCTGTCCCCGCCCTCCCCCAAGCTGCCGCCTCCCTTGGGCTGACGCTGGGCTGGGCAGGGTGGGCCTTGCTACCGTGCCAGTTTCCTGGAAAGGCCAGCTGTGAAGCCCCTGGATGTCTGCTCCTGCGGCTGTCCTGCCGGCCTGGAATGCCTGTGCCAGGAGACAGGCAGTTTCTGGATGATTCTACCTGCTCTCAGACTGCAGGTTGCACCTCCAGGCAGGCTGGTGACATATTTCTTGCTTTGTCAAGCATTTTACAAGATAAACACAGCAGTCAGGACAGTGGCATCGTGTTGGGTGTCTGTGGCTTGCCTGCCGTGGTGGGGGTGTGGAGGGGAGGGACGTGCAGTGTTCCTTGTCGCTCACTTTTTTCTCACAGCCTTTTTAAGCAGAGACGCGTGTGGGTGGTGGCGTGGGCAGTGCCTGTGCCGAGCCTCTGCTGCATTTGGTTCATTCTCGTTTGCCAGGTGGGGAGGCTGAGAGCGAGGCCTGGGCGTGTCCCCGAGTTGGGCTTTGCTCACATCAGTAGACGGTCAGCACCTCCTGTCCCTGGCTTGGAAGGACCTGGTTCCAAGGCCAGAGCAGCCTGTGTGCTCAGAGAGGGGTGAGCCGGGAGGCTCTGCCTCCAGCTGCTCCCCGAGCTGGAGGCCAGCCCCCTGGCCTGGCCTTGGGGGTGCTGCTGACTGGGAAGCCTCGGAGCAGCCCGGGCACGCATCCCTTCCTGCCTCCCTGCTATGCTCCAGCCACCAGGCCTTCCTGCTCTTCTGGAGCAAGCGGAGCACATGCCTGCCCAGGTGGCAGGTCCTAAAAGCCAGTGCCCCAAGTTCATCCTCACTTCTGATACCAATGTCACGTTTGGGGTCCCCAAGGTGACCCGTAGGTTTGCTAGTTTGCCGGGAGGGCTTCCAGAACTCCCTGAACCCTGTTAACCCCACAGTTAGGGCCTATTACAGTGAACGGTTAGAATCAGCCAAGGAAGGAGGCACGTGGGGCAGGGCCCAGGGGCACCGACGTGGCGCTCCAGTTGTCCTGTCCCTGCGGAGCGTGGGGGTGTGGAGGGGAGGGACATGTTGCGTGTTGGCAATGCTGTGCAGTATCCTCTGAGCATTGCCAGCCAGGGAAGCTCCCTGAGCCTTGTGGTCAAGGGTGTTTTGGGGGAACACCATCTCCTGGGCACAGCTGACTGCCCTCGGGGCCGACCTGTCTCCGGCCCTCTGGCCGTGACAGACCCAAGGCCCCCACCGCAGGCACGTTGGTCCTCTCCAGCTGGCCCAGGGCCCCCCGTATCAAGCAGGATGCTTCAGGGGCGTAGAGGTCGCCTCCCCAAGGCCTAGGCCAGGCCCAGGCCAGCATGATGTGGGCAAGGTTAGATTCTGCAGGGGAGCGTGGCCTGTGCACACACAGTTCCCGCTCACAGAGCTCGGTCCGTGGCTCAGTTTGCTCCTGACGTTTCCTCCCCCGACACAGTCTCTGGCCTCCCCACCCCCACTGCCTTGGCCCCCACCCTGCCCTGGCCGCTTTCATCCCACTGCCATCCACAGTCCACTGCTGGTTGGTCTCGGTCTTTGTCCCGTTTCCCGCCTCCCCGCCAGTGTAATCCCAGTGAGGTCAGGGACCATCAGCATTTTGCCCCCAGCTGGGGCACGCCCTGCACACAGCCATGCTGATCCGCACTTGGGTGAATGGATGAGGGACTTGGGCTGCAGCGCCAACAGGAGGTTGCACAGAGAGCCACCTGAGAGGGCATATGGTTCTTGCCCGCCCCAGACCTACAGGATTCGAATCTTGACAAGGGCGGTTCGGGAGGATGGCGAGGCAGAGGCCTTGTGAGTTTGATGCTGATGTGGGTGGTCCCAGCAGCACCCCTTGGGAATCGGGTGCACATGGTCAGTCTTGGTGATTCAGGGAAAACACTGCCAGCTGCTTCACCTGCATGACCCTTGCTCTTTGCAGAATACCCACCTGCACTGGAGACTAGTTACTCGAGCTTCTGGGTGAGTAAACCTGAGAAGACCTCGGCAGAGGCCGCCTCCCAGTGGCCCTTTGTAGGGATTCAGCTCAGAAACAGTTGTTTTGGGTGTGAAGTTTGGACCTTGCATAGGCTGAGCAGGTTGGGTGAGGTCTGGCTGACGTCCTGACCCCTTGGACATGTCCCAGTTTGGGGACCAGTGGGACATTAATGAGGAAGCGTAGTCAGTGTCCTTGTTTTCTTTCTCTGTCCTCCGTCATCTGCACATTTTACGTCTTGTCCCGGCCCCTGCCCTGTCTCCCTCAGTAGACTTAGCCCACTGACCCTGCTGCCTCAGGACTGTCGCTGTAGAAAGGACTGTGCGACTCTTGCCCCCTGTGCAGGAGCCCTCGGCTCTGGCTGAGCCTGGCATGAAGGATGAGGCTGATCATGTAAAAATTTTCTTTGCATGATCTCTTGTGTATAATGTCGTGTTAGGGGTGAAAGGGGCACAGTGGACCCTGGGGTCAGCTTCCTGGATTCCAATCCTGGTTCAGGTAAAGTGGGCGAACAATAGTACCTACTGCCAAGTGCCTGTGTGAGGAAATTGTAAGATCACGTATGTGATTCCGTGTTACTGCTGTCTGGCAGGCACCATGGAAGGTGCTGGAATGTGAGCAGGGTAGAGCAGGGGTGGTGGTGAACAGGCAGGTCTATAGTCCAAATGTAGAAGTGGGCACGAGTGTCCTGTGGGTTCAGAAGCCCGAAAGACTTGCCCTCATACCTTCTCTGCTGGGGCTCCACACTGTGGTCATTTTCCCCAGCATCTTCCAGAAGCACCTGAATTACTTCGGGGTGAACAGCATTGCTGCCTGGATAGCATTTTATAGATGAGACGCTTTATATTTTTAATGATCCTCAAAAGAGGTAATGGCGCTACTTGGGCTTTCCAGAATGGAGAGCCAGGGGAAGGCTTCCACTGTGAGCGCGGCGGTCCAAGGCGCGCTGGCCGGGTCATCACTGGGTCCGCATTGCTGCCGGCGAGCAGATTTCACATCTCACTTCCCAGTTTATTGGGCAAGACTTCCTGGTTGTTTAAGTTTTCTATTTTCTTCCTCCCGTTTTTCCCTATGAAGATCAGCTACATAAAAATCATCCTCTGGGCAGAAGACCGTGCTATTAGAGCCACATGGAGATGCCCCTGTGACACCGTCTGGCACGGCCCCCGGCTCAGGGTGGCCTCCTGCCTGTTGCCATCAGCCCGAGTCAGTGGATTAAGCAGCGATGGGCCTGTTCAGAAGTGATTAAAACATAACTGTCATAGCTCTGGGGGAAACAGGCTGCAGAGCCTCATTATCATGGAGAAGGAACTAAAGGGAAATAACTTTTTGTTCTGATAAAGCAAGCTTGTAAATCATGTGTGCAGAGAGCCCTGTGCCGCAGGCATCATTAATACATGTTCTAGGCGTTTGCCTGCAGGATTCAGGGCCTACAGTGGAGTGTGTCCCTAAAAATAGTGACTGATGCTATCTTTAAAAAGTCTTTTGTGAAACAGAGGATTAAGATAGATGACCCAGGAAGTACAGGGCAGGGTGATTTGTGGTGTCCAGGAGTAGATCGCAGCTAAAGTGGGCGGTCGGTTGCTCTGGCTTCCCCGAGCTGACCTCTGTGGCCTGTTGTCAGGAATTTGATTTTCATCCTTTTCTGTTGTTTTTATATTTGGACTTTGACCAGGTCAGAGATCCAGATTGGATTTTGTTTAAGTTTTAGTTTCCTCAGAGCAGAAACATCTTTCATGTATTTTCTAACAGGCCTGTGCTCTGGGCAAGGAGCCTCTGGAACGGAATATCTGTGTGCCCGAGAGAACTTTCTAGGTATGTAGGCAGTTCTGCAGTTTGTTTGAGTGCCTTTTGTGAGTCTGTTCTAAGGTTAGGTGCAGGGGATACATCAGTGAGCAAAATGAAGGCCCAACCCTCGCAGAGCTGACAGTCCAGCTGGGAAAGACAGGTGTGTCAAGAGATAAATGTACATGTGGTCAGGTGGCCATGAGTGCTTTGAAGAAAACTACGATAAGAAGCAGAAACGTTTCCTCCCCACCCACTGTTTTAGGTAGGGTGGTCAGGGAAGTGGCATTCGAGCTGAGTCCTGAGAGTCAGTTCCTAGGGCAACAGCATGCCTAGCATCGGCACCAGCAGATGCAAAGGTCCTGTGGCCTGCACATGCCTGGCGTGTGTAAGGACCCATGAAGAGGGAAATGTGGCTGGAACCTAGTGAGCAAGGAGAGAGTAGTCACAGAGATCAGACAGGCTGGGGTGTAAAATGGCTCAGTGGGTGAATCAAGCTCCTTCTGGTAGCCATGGGCGGCCTAGGTGGGCCTGATCCTGGATCCTTCCATGTGTGCCCTTCATGCATATGCCCTTCCCACCTTAACTGGCCCACCTGGGGTGGAGACTGGGTTGTGTTTCTTACATCTCCAACACCTAGGGTGGCGCCTGGCATATGCTGGGTTCTGCTGAATAAATTGGAAAGGGGCTTTTGGCATGCAGAGAACCCCTGGGATGGTAATGCTAACATCTGCGTAGATCTGTGTAGCTGATTAGGACTGCCAGCCACGTCCTCTCACCAAATCCTCCAAACAGCCCAGCAGCGGTGGATCATTACAACTGCATTCTAGAGATTAGTTTTTTAATGGCAGCTTTATTGAGATAGAATTCGCATGCCATTCAGTTCGTTGGTTACTGGTGTGTGCCCAGATTGTTCAACTATCAGCTCAATCCATTTAAGAATATTTTCATCAACCCAAAAAGAACCCTATACCCGTCAGCAGCTAAGCTGTATTCTGCCCTCTCCCAGCCTCTGGCACCACTCTGTGTCCTTAGAATTATTCTGTCCCTGTAGATTTGCCTATTCTGGCCGTTACATGTAAGGAGAATCCTACAGTACATGCCCTTTGGTGACTGGCTTCTTTCACTTGGCACAAAGTTTCTAGGGTTCGTGCATGTTGCCGCATGTGTCCACACTGCATCCCTTTTCATGGCTAAATAATGTTCCACATTGTACAGACAGACCATTTTGGTGCACCTATTCACCAGTTGATGGACATTTGTGTGGTTTCCACCTTCTGGCTATTTTTTTGAATAGTGCTGCAGTGGACATCTGTATATGAGGATTTTTGTGGACATGTTTTCAGTTCTCTTCTACATAAACCTGGCATTGCTGGGTCCATGGTAACTCTATGATTAGCCTTTTTTTCCAAAGTGGATGTACCATTTTATGTCCCTTCAGCAAATTATGAAAAGTTCCAATTTCTCTACATTCTTTGCAACACTTTTGTCTGATAGCTACCCTAGTGGGTGTGAAGTGGTATCTCACTGTGGGTTTGATTTGCATTTCCCTAATTGCGAATGATGTTTGCACATCTTTTCTGTGCTTATCGGCCGCTTGCATATCATCTTTGGATAAATGTCTATTCAGATCTTTTGCTGGTTTTTTAGTTGGTTTTTTGTCTTTTTATTATCGAGCTATCAGTGCTTTTTATATTCTAGATACAAATTTTTATCAGAGGAATGACTGGCAAAACCTTCCCTATTCTATGGGTCGCCTTTTCACTGTCTTAATGGTACTTTTGAAGTACAAAAGTTTTGAATTTTGTTTTTTCTTCTGCTGCTTGTGCTTTTGGTGTCCTAAGAAATCATTATTTAATCCAAGGTCATGAAGATTTACCTCCACGTTTTCTAAGGGTTTTATGTTTTGGTTCTTACACTGAGGTCTTCGCTCCATTTTGAGTTAACTTTTGCGTCTGGTGTAAAGTAAGGGTCCGGGTCCCTGTGCCTGTCCTGTTGTACCTGCACCGTTTGTTGAGAAGGCTGCTCTCTCCCCGTGGGACTGTCTTGGCGCCTTACTGACATCAGCTGACTGTCACTGAGGTTTGCTTCTGGCCTCGCAGTTCTGTCCCCCTGGTCTCTGCCTGTGCCGGTACCGTGTGTGTGGTGAGCTTGAAATCAGAAGGTGGGACTTCTTCAACGTGGTTTCTTTTTCAAAATTGCTTTGGCTCTTCAGGGTCCCGTGAATTCCCATGAGCATTTAAGGGTCTGCTTGTCAATTTCTGCAAACAAGCCATCTGGATAGTGATTTTTTTAAAACGGTATTTAATATTATTTTTGCTAACTACCGAAGTAATATATACTGCTAAAAACCTAGAAGACAGAAAAAGTCAAACAGAAGGCAGTGGTGATTTTTTCTGTTTGTGTCCCATCAGTCTTTTTTCTCTTGTGTATATATACTTTCCTATGCAAAATTTGGACTCATTCCGGAGTTAGTAAATATCTAGGGACACATTTGGATTTGTACCTTGGGAGAAACCTCTGGAACTGGAATTGCTGGGCCACATAGCACACATACTGATAGGAATCGACTTATCTTCTTTTTAACAAAGACTCTGAGGACCAGAGAAGTTAAGTGATGGCTCAAGGTCACACAGCTAACTCTGGTTAGAGCTATAACTCGAGTGTAAGCCCCAGCAGCGCACTGTGGTGTTTCAATACAGTGGTTGTGGTATTACCTATGAAGCTGATGCTTGAAATCTGTGGCAGCAGAATGCTGTTTGTATTAATTTTCTATTGCTGAGTAACTAATTACCAATCCAGTGGCTTAAATCAACATCTGTTTGTTAGCTCACAGTTCTGTAGGTCAGAGGTCCGGCACGGCGTGTCTGCGTTCTATGCTCAGTCTGACGAAGCTGAAATCAAAGTGTGGTCGGGCCGAGTTCCCTTCTGCAGGCTCTGGGGAGAGTCAGCTCTTTGCTCCTAGAGGCACCCCCTTCCTTTCCCCGTGACCCCTCCATCTTCAGAGCCGGCCTCTCTCGCTGGATTCCTCTTGCGCTTCAGCTCTGGTTGCCGTCCTTCCTCTGACCTCCAGATCCAGATTCAAAGGGCTGTCATGACGGGGTCAGGCCCATCTGGATAAAATCTTTGGCTTGAGGTCAACCGTGTCCTATAACAACCTAACCAGGGGGTGTAGTCCATCGTCCTCCCAGTCCCGGCGATTCCAAGGATCTGTGTACACCAGCAGCCTGGAAGCTTAGGGCGCATTTAAAATTCTGCCTACAAAACACTTGCAGCTATTAGCCAGGAATCACAAATGAGCCGTGTGGTGAGGTGGTTCTCCTGACTCTGGCCCAGTGGGGCGTTGGGGCCGCAGCTCATCCTCCCGTGGGGCACCCGCCTCTCCTGCCCTCCCGTGCTGGTTCATGTTCAGAGTAAGTCCACCCGCGCTGAGACATCAGCACCCGTGTCCACTCCCCCAGCCTCGACCTCCCCACTCCCTCTGCCGGGCTGGCCCGGCCCCTGCCCCGTGCACCTGATTTCTGTGTTGGCATTTCCTTTCTGGTCCCAAATGCTGCCTAGTCTTCTCAGACTCCATGGGGTCCCTCTGCCCCCTTGGCTGGGAGGCCCTCCTTTCATAATTCTGTTTCTTGCTCGTGGTTCATCTGTCTCTGCCCTGACTCCCAGTCCCCGTTGCCCCCACATCCTGGCACGAGGCAGGTGCTGTGGTAGTTGTTGAGTTGAATGTAATGCCGTCACTCGGTTCCAGTAATCACTGTCCTGGTCACCCACCTCTGCCCCTGAGGTTTCAGGGCCCCGCGGCCCCCCAGGGGGTGAGGGTCCAGGGCTGGCTCCGCACTCCCCTCCCCTGCCGTCGCTCTCGGGCCCCCGCCCAGCTCCCTCGCCCAGCTCGTCCCAGGCTGCTCCCTGTGGGCCCCCTGTTCCTCCCATCTTCCTCCTGCCTCTGCTCAGGTGCCATCTCCTCCAACAGGCCTCCCAGTCCCTGATCCCCAGGGGCCCCTGATCTCTGTCCCCAAACTACCTTTTTTCAATAGACTTTTCTTTTTTAACAGCTTTTTTCTATTGATTTTCAGGAAAATAGCAAAGACATTACCGAGAGTTCCTATATGCCCACACCCGTTTTCCTCTCTTAACATCTTACATCAGCCTGGTACATTCATTATATTAACAACCCAACATTGACACGTTATTAACTACGTCCCTGCTTTATGCAGACTTCTTTAGTTTTTACCTGCTGTCCTCTCTCTGTCCAGGACCCCATCCAGGAGCCCACATGGCATTTAGTTGTCATGTGGCCTTAGCTCCTCTGGACTGGGACAGTTTCTCAGATTTCTTTTGTTCTTGATGACCTTGAGTGTTTTGAGGAGTATTGGTCAGGAATTTTGTAGAATGTCCCTGTATTGGGATTTGTGTGATGTTTTTCTCAGGGTAGCCTCTGGTCATGGATTTGGGGGAAGACCACAGAGGTGAAGGACCCCTCCCAGCACATCACATCAGGGGCCTGCCATCTACATGACTGATCCCTATGCCATTGACCTTGATCACCCAGTGGAGCTGTGTTCATCAGGGTTCTCTCATTTTTCTCTATTTTCCTTCATAACATTGACTATAGCCTGAAAATGTGTATATTTGTTTGTTTTGAATGTCTGATTAGAATGTTAGGGCCTCAAGGACAGAGGCCCCCCTCTGTCTTATTTATTCCCTGAGTCTGGCACATAGTGGGTGCTCAGAAAAATAATTAACTCAATGCTTGCTGACAGAACTCCAGTGCCAGGCAGGGAGCAGTGGGTACTGGGGACAGAGCTACAGACTGTGACAGAACAAAAGCTCCTCCCCATAAGGAGCAGAGAGTCCACTAGGAGATCATTGCAAACAAAGATGCGTCCCCCTTGTCAATGTGAACCAGGTCAGGGAAGAGGAGCCTCGAATACAGTGGCAGTCATGATGAAGGATGAGGCCTGGGTGGGGTGAGACAGTCCCAGAATGATACAGCAGCTTGAGACCTGCGGGATGAGTGAGAGCTGGGGAGGCAGTGGGGGAGGGGCATGTGTTCAGGGTGGAAGGAATAGCATGTGAAAAGGTCCTGAGGCAGAGAGGAGCTTGGGGTATTTGGAGAAGACCAGCAGGGAGGCAGGATGCTCAGTTTGGGGTTATGACATTGGCTCAGGGAGGTAGTTTAGGCAAGGACAGTCATCGCAGGGAGGGTCAGAAGTGGACCCAGTTACGAAGTAGATAGAAGTAGGGTGAGGTGGTAAAGTCCAGGTTCCTGAAACTGGTGGACTGCGTCCTCCCTGGAAAAGGAGCAGGTTTGGGTGATGAGGAGTTCTTTTACATACTCCCATAGAATACACGGGCATTGAGATCATGCAGAAGTGGGCCGTACGTATGTTTAGGGGTTTAGGAACAGTGTTGGAGTTGCAGGAGGGCATGAGCTGGCCTTGGAAGAGAGTGGAGGGCGAGCAGGGGAGTTCTCCAGAGTGAGGCCTCAGGAACATGCCCTTTAAGGTCAGGAGGCAGTGGCAGTGTTGGGGAGGACCCCCAGGGAAACTGGGAGGGTAGTCGAGGAGGCTGCGCGCCAGGTGAGCGTGGCCTCTGAGGGTGTGCGCCTGAAGACAGGAGGGGGCAGCCTTCTGGGAGCGGTGGCGTCCTGTCGCCTGTGGAGGGACTCAAGTCCAGCTGCCAGGCTCCCAGGCCACTGCTTTCTCCCCACACCGCCCACCTGAGCCTCGGGGGGGGTGACGGGACAGGGAGACAGATGGGACCGGGAGGCAGACAGACGGCTAGAGCAGTGGGGCCGGCTTGTCCTGCCGATGGTTAGGGATGGCTTTGAGCAGACCCAACACCACGGCTGCTCACCTCTTTCCTCCTCCGATCCTCTAGTTAATGTTTGCTCCTTCTCTTCACGGGATTGTGTGTCTGATTTAATGTTTTTGAGTTAATGGGAAAATAGAACATACTTCACAGAAATTGGCTTTGTGGCCAATTTTGCGGGTTGTAACTATTTCAAAAAGTGACAAAGAACATTATATTCTGGATTTGTGTCCTTTTATTCATCTCAGAGAGGGGCAATTAACTCCTACATCCATAAGATTATTGGGACCAATTAGCTGGTTTTATTAGTTTTGTTCAGGAAAATCATGGACTGTTTTTGATCAGGTTTGTTCAGGTGTCCATTTTATTTTGTGGAGAAGTGCCTTAAACAACATTGGCCACATGGAATTCTGTTCAGTGGGGAAGCCAATTTCTCCATAGGTGTTTTCATAATTGAACTGTCTTTTTTTATGATACGTCATCAGTGAATTGAATGGAAGGCTTTGGAGGAAGGCTCGTCTGGAGAAGTGAGCGTGTGGCCATGTAAAAACCTGTACACCCATGGTCACAGCAAGGTTATTTGCAATTGCCAGAGAGGTGACAACCCATGTCGGTCCCTCCCTGCTTCTGACCCACAGACAAGGGAGGAGACGCGATGGGATAGTGAAGATCTGAAAGGGTCAGCCAGCCAGGGGACTCGAGGCGTAAGAGCACAAGAGCGGTGCGGAGAGGGCACCCTTCGTATTTATTGAGCACATACATGTTAACAACAACAGAATTCTGTGGGGGGGACTTAATAGACAACCATTAACTCTAAACTTAATCCTCAGAGTCTCCAGTCTCCTGGGGCGCGACGTCTTACACGGTATTGAAACAATAGCAAGGGCAGTTAGGTCACAGAAACTGTTTTGGTCTTGTTTGTTCTGTTCCTGATCACTTATCAGGAGTTACAGGAAAAATAATCAAGTCATATATGATTATGCACTTGATTTCTATACTTGATTTATGTATTAATCCCACAACCCGGATGTTCACAAGTGGGTCAGTCAGATGTGGTCTCTGTGTACTGTGGAATATAATTCAGCCGTAGAAAGGAATGAAGCACACAGCCTCATGGGTGAGCCTTGGAAGCGTCATGCTAAGTGAAAGGAGCCAGACACAAAAGATCATATATGATTCCATTTATACACAATGTCCAGAATAGGCAAATCTGTAGAGAGAGAAAACAGCTTAGTGATTGGAAGGAACTGGGGAGGGGGGAAATGGGTATGGGGTTTCTTTCTGGGGTGATGGTCACACAACTTTGCGAGTTACTGACAATCACTGAACTGTACACTGGAAAAGGTGAGTTGTGTGGTATGTGAATTCTCTCCATAAAGCTGTTAAAAGAGTAGGTACTCAGAGCTTGTTGCTGACGGGCCACCAGGATCCCTCTCTGCAGCTCAGGGTGACCAGGCTGTTTGGGTGCAGGTCTCACGGCAGGAGAGCGAGGGACATTTATGGCTGCCTGAGCTCCCGCGGCCCCGCGGGCAATGCTACTCACATGTACCCATTCTCCACCCTCCTCCAAGCCAGGGGAGCCGTGTCGGCATTTCCTTCTCTGGAGTATTTCCCCAGCTCCCAAGTCTGCTACGAGGAGGCCTCTTCTCTCAGGAATCCCCAGTCTGGGGTGGGAGAGGCCCCTCGCCTATCCATCCCCTCCTGGCCTCTGAGCCCAGGGCACCTCCGGGTCCGGATTCAGTGTCCTGTGCTCGCCCTGGTTGTCGCCTCGGTCCGCGCGGTATGGACGAGCAAGGCCCTCACTCCTGCCTCTCCCCAGGTTCTCACGGACTGGGTCAGCGACGTCCTGGTGGAGGAGAGGATCATCGTGAAGCAGCTGGAGGAGGACCTCTACGATGGCCAGGTGCTCCAGAAGCTCTTGGGTGAGTCCACAGGCCGGGCGGCACCCCAGCCCCACAGACGGCCACAGCTCGGGGCAGCCCCGGGCCAAGCCTCACGGCCTCAGAGCTGACTCAGCACGCAGCCCGGATCCCACAGCTCCCGGGTGGGATCCCGGGCCCTGGGCTTCAGGTCAGCCGTCCCCATCCTTTCTCCAGTGAGCGTTCTCATAGCGCCGCAGCAGGTCCCCCACAGCCTCCAGAGCTGCCTGTGGCTTCTGTGCTTTTGGCTGCGTGTGCCCAAGGGGGCACAGAGATGGGGCAAGAATGGGTGCTGCTTCCTCTCTGGGCCAGCCCTCCTGCCAGCCCTGCGCCATTCCACGTCCATCTGTGTGCACCTGCTGGCCTGGGCCAGCTCATCCGGGATCAGAGGTGGCAGGAGTGGGTAGGTCCCCAGCAGGTGTTTTGTGAGCAAGCTGTGTACTTGGGGGTGTGACTTGGAGGGAAGTGGGATGTGAATACAGGCAGCGTTTTCATGTTTGTGGAAGCTCGTTACTGGAATGATGGCCGCAGGGCCCTGAGCGTGGTGCCCAGCTGTGGTCTGGAGTCATTCTGTTAATTAAAAGACAAAGAGAAGAACACTTAGAGCGGGGCTGCTGAGTCCTCCGGGTCCCTCGGAGCAATGACAGGCAGTAATCTGTGCCGACCAGGTCTGGGAACAAAGCCCTGCGGTTTCCTTACCTGCACAGATTGGGGCTCCTTCTACAGCAAGTGAATGAGTGTTTGTCGGGATCTGTTGGGCACCATCTAAAGTCTCCAGAAGGGCCCAGCTGTTTGCTGAACCATCTCTCAGTCCCCAAGAAGCTCTGATATACTTTCAGGGTCCCCAAGTGCCCTGTGAGGGTGGCCTCAAGGACTCAGTGCCCCCTTGTACCAGAGATCACACACTTCCGAAAGGTCAAGAGGGGATCCCACCCTCAGCACTGGGGTTGGCAGATCTGCTCTGGGCACGAGACTCGGGTGGGCTCACCTGTCTCTCCATCGTTATGATGGTGGGCGAGCCGAATGCAGGAGGAGTGGTGGTGAGGCTCAGGGGTGCTGTTCTGGCGGGAGAGGTACTGCGGGAAAGCAGACAGGAGGGGCTGAGACCGGAGAGGGATGACCCCGAACCACGGGTTTTAGCACCTGCAGACATGGAGGGCATGGTCCTGTCTCCTCGGCTTGGCATCTGCATCATTCCTGGACCCTGGGCAGGGCCTGCGTGCTCTGTCTGCACAGTGGCTCTCACAGACCATCTGATCTTGGAGAGAAACCTGTGGGGTTGTGCAGAGGGGAGCCGGGCCGCCTCTCTTGCTCTGAAGGACACGGTGACGGATGGCCCACACATTGTTTTGTCCTGATTCAGCCTTGTTCTCAAACGGCACGTTTGGAGGAGAAACGGTTTGTGTTTGTTTTGGTCACTCCTTCGTTTGCCGAATGAAGGCTCACTGGTGTGCTATGCGGCAGGTGCGGGTCCAGACTCGGGAGATGCTATGGTAACGAGAGGGGTACCCCCCGCCCCAGCCCTGTGTGTGTTCTGGTGGAGGGAAGACAGAGAAGCCTTGTGGGGTGGTCCAGCCGACGACCTGAAGAGGGGTTTTGAGAGTGGCAGCGCTAGGAAGATGAGCGAGTTCTGGGTGGAGAGCAGTTAGGTTGGGTGGAGGGGCTGGGCCCTGGGGAGGTGCCATCTGAGCAGACAGCTGCACAGCTAGCCTTGGAGAAATGTTCCAGGCTGAGACTCTGAAGGGAAGGAGAGTCTGCAGTGTTCTAAGAGTGGTGAAGGGAGACAGCAGGTGATGGTCGGGGAGGTGAGACGAGGCCAGACCGTGTCCGGCGCTGGCAGACAAAGGCTTTTATTCCAAGGGACAGGAAGACACTCGAGGTTCTGAGCAGGACTGTGAAGTGATCTGAGTTAGGGTTTAGAAGGTCCGTTGGGCTTCTGGGTGCAGAGTGGAGGGGAGAAGGTCAGGGGTGAGAGCCAAGAGATCAGTCAGGTTGTATTACAGCAGCCCAGGCATCGGAGAAGCGGCTCAGACGCAGGTGGAAGTGTGGGTGTGGGGAGGTATTTTGGAGGTTAGAGCTGCCACGAATCGAGACTGATGGCCAGGTGTGTGGCCTGAACACCTGGTGAATGATGCGGCCCCAGTAGTAGTGCCGGGGCAGAATGAGGGGTGAGGGCTTCCTCTGCAGCGGCTGAGACCCATCCCACTCAAGTCAGCGCAGTCAGGGTGGAGCTCAGCTGCACAGACGTGACATTTAACGCTACGGGACCAAGGGCCTCGCCTGGAGAGGTGTTCATAAGGAATGTTCAAATTCATTGTCCGGCTGAAAGTGGAGTGACTGAGCCCTGGCAGTTCTGTCTGGCTGAATCAGGAAGCCCTGTGGTACGAGAATGAACTTCTGTGGTATGAGAATAAATCTGAAATGTTATCAAGATTGTTTAATAACTATCACAACTGTATTATGAAAAACGTCGGTCAGAGGTTTGATGTTCCCATTGGTAGCACTGGTGTGGCCGTTCTTGCACCATCCGCAGCTGGGCTGCTCTGGGATGCGTCTGGCTGCCGAAATGAAAGACACACATTTTCAGCAGAGAAGGGCGAGGGCTGTGTCCATCTTAGGCTAACACCGTCTGCAAGGATTCTGCTGATGGGGATGCTGCCCCGGGCCATCAGCTTTCCTTCCTCTCTGTGGTGAAGACCTAGCTCCCTTGCATTCTTGGACTTGAAGAGTTGGCAGTTGGTGACAATGCTCTTTTACTGAAATGGTCCCTCACACCGATGCTTTGCTCCCTGCCTGAAGGAGATGCGTGCTCATATTTTCAGAAACAAACCCTAGTGTTGCAACTCACTCATATTTTTCCTCTCTGACTCTTTGCACCTATGGCTTTACCTACCCAGTCCCTTGAAAAAAACTGTGTCCCTAAGCCTTAGATCTAGCAGTGTGGCTGGCTCTCAGGATCAGAGGACAGCTTCTGAATTGGCATCTGCTTCTCAGCCTTGCTTGTCTGCAGGTGGTGCCGGCAGCTCCCTGGAGGAGAGCATCTTTACAGAGCAGGTATTAGGTGAGAAGTCCTTGCCTGTCCTTTTGGTCCCCTCTTCAATTGGTCCCAGCAAATGCACCGGTTGCTCTGAAGCTGCCGTGGGTGTCAGTGAGTCCTGCTGCGTCCGTTTTATTATCTGCAGAGCATATCTTTGGCTCAGGCAGCCTGCTTATGGTTGAGTGGCTTCACTTCCATCTTGTTTGAAAACCTTGCATAAGTATTTGATAAGGCAATTCTAAGACCCCTCTTAGGTCAAACCACTTGACATATCACTCTGGCGGAAGGAAAGAACAATGGGAGAAGAAGGTTCACATATAAACAGAACATCAGAATGTCTTGCCTGGTTAATTAACGGTGTCACACTGATAAGATGCAGCGGGAACCTCCGTGATCACAGGGTCCTCGTGCCCAGGGATACTGGGAATAGGCATTCGGCTCTTCATGTTCCAGAGGGGGAAGCCAAAGGCACCTAGGAGATTTTGGCTGAATGCCCAGGCCGAAGCTGACTTCCGAGCATCTGGAGAGAGAGAACGGGTCTCTGGACGGGCGCCGGCCGGTCAGCAGCCGGTGGTCAGGAAAAGGAGCAGCCAGCACAGGAGTGTGAAGTGTCTGGCTGTGAGGAGCGGGCCGGGAGCAGGGTTGTTCTGGAGGGACAGAGGAGCGGTGTTTCAAGAGGCAGGGATGATGGAGATGAGGACAGAGAATGGGCCTCTGGCTTTGGCCATGTGGGATTGCTGAGTGTGAGTCACCAGTAGGACCCCAGATGTGTCGCTCTTCCTGAGAGCAGATGGTGGAAGCAACTACATTCTCTCGACCACATGGCAGGTTTCAGTGGGTGTAATTCTTCTGCATTTGCCATGTTACCCCCAAGACAGACCCTCTGTGGGCAGAGCGAGGGTGCCCGTGATGGACAGCTGAGGGGCTCCCAGGCTGGCTGTTGCCTGCTTCTAACTCAGCACACCCTTCTTGCAGACGGCGGGCCCTTCCTCGTCCAAGTGCTCCCAGCCCCATGTTGGCCATCACCCACATTTGCCTGCCACGTCTGAGAATCTGCTCCATTGTCCACTGTCCCGTCCTCTCAGCTTCCACGTGGTCACTCATCATCGCATCTGGCTGCAGAAAGCTCTGAGCTGCTTGTGTAGCCCAGCAGTGGCTGCCTGGCGATGCTGCCAGCCCAGCACCCTGTTCTTCCCCACACAGCCCCCGGGCACAGCCAGTCCCCTTGCTTTGTCTAACGGGCCAAGTTGTGTCCTTCCAGAATTCACAAGTTGATGTCCTATCTCCCAGGACCTCAGAATTGGAATGTGTTTGAAGTTGGAGTCTTTAAGATGTAATTAAGTTAAAATGAAGTCACACGGGTGGACCCTAAACCCATATGCCTGGTGTCCTTTTGAGAAGAGAAGACTGGGACACAAACATACACTTGGAAGCACCACCACGTGAGCACCATATGCAAGCCAAGGAGAGAGGCCTCAGGAGCAGTCAGGTCTGCCGACACCTTGATCTCGGACTTCTACCCTCCGGGACCATGAGGAAGTAAATTTCCACCATTTAAGGCCCCCAGCCTGTGTCACTTGGTCTGTGGCGCTTTGTGATGGCAGCCCTAGCAGCCTCCTACACCGCCATCAACTCCTCCTCCACCCCGGGGATCATGGCTACGTTCAGTCTGCAGGGGTGGCTGGTGGAAGGGGACAGCAGAGGCGTGCTGGGCTTGGGCTCCCTGGCTGTCCGTGGGCAACACTCTCGACCACCTGCCTTTCTTCCTCCTCCTTCCTTCCCCGGGGGCCCCTGCTCTGCCCAGTATGGCTGGTGAACACCTGGGGACCTGCAGTGTATTTTCAGGGTGTTCATACACATGCGCAGCTGGGGATTATTCAGCTAGGCCCTACCAGATGCAGGTGGAGGGAACTCTGAGCGTGTAAGCCGGAGTCATTTCATCCCCTGCAGGCTGCGTTTTGCCTGTTGCACTCACAGTCCCCAGCCTGGTGTTGTTCAGGTGTGGCCATCTCCCCACTGGAGACCCCACCTGCCTGCGCCACATCCTGCCCTAGGACGGTGCCTGGTACACAGTCGGTGCTGCCAGCCTCTGTGAGCAAATGGCTGAGTGAGCAAGTGTCCCGAGATGCTCTGGGATTGTGTTATCCTGGAGCCGCATGACAACTGTTCACCTGTCCTACCTGATGGAGGGAGGGCTTGGGGGAGAGAAGACTAAAGTAGCAGGGCCTCTGGTGAAAACGCCTTAAATGGAATTTTGCTGGGGACCACTTGCAAGATGGAAACCCATTGGCGACCAGGTTGAGCTCAACTAGAGTTAGGGACCTCCCTCCTGTCAGCGCATGCCCTGCTCCGCGCCCTGCCCTTTGTAATCGCTGTGTCACCTCTGTTGTTTTGCAGAAGAGATCTATTGGGAAACACCTGGGTCTTAGAATAAATGAATAGGAAGGAATCCTGGGGATCCTTCCTCACCTTGCTCCTTAGCAGGTGTGGGGTCCGGTGTCCCCTACTGTTCTGCTTGGGAAGGAATGGCAGGCTCACCGGCCTTAGTCTGAGTAATGGAATCAACCAGATGTGACCGTTCTTGTCCGGCTCTTCTGGGTTGCCCCCTGCTCACTCTTGGTAATAAAACAGTAGCAGGGATCTGTGAACATCTAACAATTCTTCTTATCATTGTGTCTTATCCAGAGAAGGAATAGCGGGAGCATCAGAGTGCAGAGAGGCAGGAGGCAGGATCTAACACCTTCGTGTCTTATTTATTAAAGGCCTCTTCCCCCTGAACTGCCCGCACAGCCTCTCGCCTCCAGTCCCATTCCCTGCACGCCACGTCGTAGCCTCTCAACTGCACCTCAAATCCGTTGTAAAAAAACCCTGCATTTTTTCCATTTTATGTGCATAGAATTTTCCCAAGTGGGACAGCCACAGCTCCGTCTTTGAGCTTCCCAGCCCTCTTTTCATTCTGGAGTACTTTTCTAAGAAATACGAGTGACTTGTAAGTTGAAGGCTTCACGACTCAACATCCTGCAAACTCCCGTGGTCGCGTGATGATCCGCTCCGCTTTGGCGCTGGTCAGGGAGGGGACTGCCTTGTGGCCAGTTGACTGGGCAGCCCTGAGTCCCTCCAGCTTTTCCTGATACTCTGCCTCTTGGCTTTTGACTTTCCTGTTGCAGAAAAACTGGCCGGCTGCAAGCTGAATGTGGCCGAGGTGACACAGTCTGAAATAGGACAAAAACAGAAGCTGCAGACAGTGCTGGAAGCTGTGCACGGCCTGCTGCGGCCCCATGGCTGGGCGCTCCAGTGGACCGTTGACTGTGAGTAGCCTCTGCGGACAGGGAGCCCGTCCTCTCAGCTTCCACATGGTCACCCATCATCGCATCTGGTCTTGCATTTTAAAAACCAGCTCGCACTCCCGCTCCGGAGAGGCAGCTCTGGGAGGAGAAAGCCAGAACCCCCTTTCTAGGGAGCTTGTTGGTAAGGGACTAAGTCACACCCAGCATTCTCTGTGTTTGTAGTGCTTTAGAGTACAGAGGAGTCCTTTCTCCCTGGGTGAATTGAGAGAGACTTCCAGAACAAGGATGGGAGTTTGGCTTATAAGACAGGAGAAGCTCTGGAGGGGGTTCTTGCAAGGGACCCCAGCCCAGATACCAATGGCACCAACAGCAAATGAGCTGTGTTACTGATGACCCCCCAGAGGAGGTCTCAGGAGGTGGTTGATGCTAGTCTCTGGAATATTGGCAGGCCTGCTGGTGTTAGGAATATGTGGCATTGCAGTATCTCCAGCCAAGACATGAACTCCGGAAGGTGAAGAACTAAACCAAGAGAGGCTGGAAAGTTGTTTGTCCTGCCCCCACCCCGCCCCCCATCCTCGGTGCACGGCAGGAGGGCAGGCCTCGGGGCTCTCCGTGCCTTGGGGGCCCTGTGCGGTGGGGGGACGAGCTGCAGGCTGTGGTTAGGAGGTTTGCACTGGTTTCTTGGCACTGAGACCTGGGTCAGTCCCAGGACAGCCTCATGGGCTGTGGGGGGTCTCCTACCCTGTAAACCCCTGCGGGGGAGGGATTACAACCACACCCTGGTCCCTGTCTCGGAGAAGAGTGAGCCGAGCTGGCAGTGGCAGCCAGGGCCGCAGCAGGGCAGGGTTCACATATCCCAAAGCATCATTTGCCCTGCAGCCTACCCTGTGGAGACAGCTGATTGCATAGATGGACAGCTTTTTAAGTGCCAGAGATAATGACGCACATTATTGTGATGGGTAGATGGCCAGGGTGACCTGCTTTTCATGATCTTTCCCCTTCTCCTGTGCTAATTTTACTTTCCTGCCCATTACTTCTCCTTATCACTCCTCAATTTACCCTTTTCAAGAACATCATGCTCTTGAAAGTGATTACACAAGTCACCTTAGGCCAACAGGAAAGAAAAATTAGAACTCAATTCATACAGGGTGCTCATCAGCTCTCCTCATTTCCCCGTGGCCTGCGGTTTTCCTCCGAGGTCTCGCTTAGATGCAGTTTCATTGCCTTGTGGATGTGGGCTCAGGGTTCCTATATAACCTGATCTAAGGCAGCTCCCTTCTTCCCTCCCCCGCGAAAAGCAATTCATGGGAAGAACCTGGTGGCCATCCTGCACCTGCTCGTGTCCCTGGCCATGCACTTCAGGGCTCCGATCCGCCTTCCTGAGCACGTCTCCGTCCAAGTGGTGGTCGTGCGGGTGAGTGTCACGGCGGTCAGCCTGCCTGCCATCCAGCGAGAGGCACCACGGCTTTTTCCTCCCGTGCATTTCCTGCTTTCTGTTGCTTTGTTTTTTCTTCCCCAAGAGGCTACCTTCTATTTTTCCCTTTTGACAAAATGTATGCTTTGCCCTGGCTTGGAGATGAGCAATTGGCACAGGAACAATGGCATTGATTTGCAGCGAGGCAGATTCAAAGGCGTGGGGGTGTGGAGGTTTAATTTCACACATTTTTTGAAAAGAACATTCATTTCTCTCCAAAACCAAGTCGTTGGAATTCAGTCCTCTTGAATGAGCCTATTACTCACTGGTGAGGTTGAGCCCAGCGGTAGGAAATAGATACCCTGATTAAGGCTTCTGCGTGTTCCCCCCGCATGGCAGCCGTCAGAACCGGGAGCTGTTCGTTAGGGCCCTTTTCTCTTGCTTCACGTGGGGAAATGTAACCAGGAGCCAGGGGCCTCCTGACCGAGAAGGAGCAGATTTCCTGGCCGCTTCCCTCCGTTTAAGGGGACAGACCCTACTCTGGCTTTGTGTTTGCGGTTTTGTCCAGTAAGTGTGTATTAGGTGCCTACTATGTACCTGGCACTCTGCACTGGTTATCGGGGACACAGACTGAGGAAAATACAGTCAGTTCCTGCCGGAACCTCGGCTTGTGCCAGAGCATTGAGGTTATGCTCAGAACCTGGATGTCTCGCCTGTTTATACACTTGATTTCCAGCTCCAGGCGCCCTCTGGTTTTTAAACTTACCGGCCCTGTGGTCTTTGCATTCTGCAAGGCTCTGCCTGATCCCGTGTTTCCCAAAGCTGCCTGGCCCCTGTGTTACCTGGGGAGCTCAGCCCTACCCTGACCACAAGAATGCCCCCTTGCATTAGGGGAGGGTTACCTGCTCTTGGCCCCATTAGATTCCTGAGGAGGGATGTTCATGGGCGGTGGTGGGGATGAGGAGGGGGCCGCTCCTGCCACCCGCATCGTGGGTGCTCCCTTGGGGCCGCCAGCGGGAAAGGCTTCCTGAGGACATGTGGGAATGTGGTTCCCAAACCCGTGGACGTCAGACCCAGGCCCCATGAGCGCTGTGCAGCTTGGCAATTAGTGTATTTCCTTTCAGGCCTGCACTTTATTCCAAGAAAATCTTTCGGGTTTATGGAATGTTTTCCTGACCCGGGCAAGCACTTGTTGGGGCTTCCTGCTTTGACCTGGGTTAAGGAAGGATTCGCTGGGCTTTGCCCAAAGTGGAATGAATCAGTCCCAGGCCTAGCCAGCTCAGACCTCGGAAGCCTTCCTCCCAGACCTTAGAGCTGCCCCTGCCTTCCCCAGGGGGCCCCTGGCCTGTCCCTCCACGTCCAGTTATCCAATCTGAGATGCAAGATGCAAGCTGCTGGAGGGACAGACAGACGGCAAGTGCCTCATTTACCACCTAGCGTTGTGGCCTCAGGAGGTCGCTTGATTTCTCTGAACTGCAATGATTTCCCCATGAAATTGAGGTTATACTATAAACGTTAAACAACACATTTGGCTTCTTGTGTCCCACACCGAGCCTGGGCCTGTTACCTGGTAGGTGCCTGATGCTCATTTGACGTGTGATTATGTGTGTAAAATATCTCCGAACCTCCCTCGGTGGGCTGTCCTGAGAGTCAGCCGGGGTGAGGCCGTGAGAAAGCTGACAGCCGCCCTCCACGGTGACTCTTCACTCACCAGCGCCAGGGGTGCGAGGTCCCTGGAGACTGAACTCGGGTGGGTTGGGAAGCTCAGGTCTCAAGAGCTGTCTGCCATGGGCTGGCAGTAGGGAGTGAGCTCCCTGTCCCTTAGGGGCTCATGATGGTGGTTGGGTTAGCTGGCCCCCAAGCTCCCCTCTGGGGGTCCCCCAGGGTGTCCCCCCTCCACCATTTCCTCTGCTGTAACAAAATACCAGGCTGGGTGGCAAAGCACCAGACGCGTGTTCCCTCCCAACCGTGGAGCCCACGTGTGGACCAGGGAGTCGGCAGCCGCCAGCGAGAATCCCTCTTGTTCTCCTCCGGCTCCTGGCTGTCCCGGGCTCCTTGGCTGGAGACGTAGCCCCTGAGTCACGTGACCTTTAGCCTCTGTGTCCATGTTTCTTTGTCTATTGTCTCTTCTTGAAAGGATACCAGTCATACTGGATTTAGGACCCACCCTAGTCCATTATGGCCTCATCTTAACTAATTATATCTTCAAAGACCCTATTTCCAAATAAGGCCACATTCAGAGGCTCTGAATGGATACAACATCCGGAGACGTCCCAGTGCATGTCCCGTATGGGGTGCTGCCCTGTGGTGTGGGTGCTTTTGTGCCCCTACCTCTCCCAGCTGCCAGATGCAGAGGACAGATCCCTTTGGGACTACGGTACTTCTCCTAAGACCCCCACAGATGCCAGCCTGCAGAGCCATGTGGAGAATCCAGGGTGGATGGGAAGTTGGGGAGCAGGTTCTAGCCACTGAAAGGGTCACCTCCTCGGGTGTGGCTGCACAGTTCCTTTGTCACCCCTAATGTGGTCTCGGCTGCAGGGCCATTCGCATGTGGCTTCCGCTGCCCTGTTGGTGATGCCCTTCCTCCTGTCCTTTCCGCCTACCCAGGTGTTTGTGTATTTACTTGTTCCTTTGGGGTTTTCAGAAGCGGGAAGGCCTGCTGCACTCCAGCCATGTCACGGAGGAGCTGACCACAACCACGGAGTAAGTGGGCCCTGCGTCAGCCAGGGACGAGGACACCCATGTCCTGTAGCCTTAGGCTAAGATTTTCATTCAAGAGTTGGCCTAGCTTTCCATCTTCCAAGCACTTTCTTCAAAGTTGGTTTGGTTTTTTTTGTTGTTGTTGTTGAGGAAGGGCAAGACAGCCATTTGATTTGGTGTTTAAATGAGGAATTCCACATCTTTTATTTCTTCCAAACAGAAGAATCAGCAAATATGTGTGGCATAGGAAGGCTGGTGAGGTGAATGGGGCAGTGCCTGGGATGTGGCACATGCTCTCCCTGAACTTACGTGGGCTGCCTGCACTCTCTTCTGGACTGAGATGGAGAATGATAAATAGAATAGATCACGTCCAAAGTCTCTTATAAGGAAGGAAAGGACAGGGGGAAGTTTTACTCATTGGATTTTGATATAATATAGTAGGTCCACCGAGGTCTTCAGTTTCTGATGTGAGAACTGGGTTAGTCTTCAAAGCTTCGGGTTTTCTGTTCCTTGTTTTATTTAGAGGATGAGCTGAGGAGGAGGGAGGGAGGGCCTGGAAGGGCCTCAGGGTGGTTGTAGGGACCGTCCCAGTTCCTTGATCCATGTCCATTAGCTCTGTCAGAGGGAACGAGCCCCATGTCTGCAGTAGAACTTGCCTTTGAGGCAGTGCTGAGCCACATCTCGTCTCTTGTAAAGCCAGAGGGCAGTTTTCACAGTCTGAAAGGCTTCAAATCTATTGAAAATAGCAAATCAAATGGTATATTTTGAGCATGGTTTTTAGGAGGTCTTAGACACTCTATTATGGATCTTTGAAATTCATTGTATTTGTGTCTCTCGGCTAAACCTGCTTCAGATGAAACAGATCATTAAAAATTGATCATCCCTACTAACCCACCCGCTCTGTTCACGGAGGGTTAATTACCATGTCATGAATTCATGTATGGTCCTTCAAAACTCGGAGCTGACACAGGAAATCACTCCGAGTGCAGGGGCTGTCAGGTAGATTGGAGACGCTGACCCACGTGTGCTCCCATCTGTTCCAAGCCCATGGGAGGGAACTGGGGTGGGGGGAGATGGGGAAGGAAGGCCAGAGATGTGCTGAGCCTGGCACACTGCTTGGCCTGTTCTGGAGCAGCAGGCGGCAGCTGGAGAGGAACTGGGAGTGGGATGGCATCTCAGTCGTGCATTATTATATAACAGACCACTCCGAACCTAGTAGCTTAAGACAACAGTTGCTCTGTGTGCTGACAGTTCGTGGGCCAGCAGGCCGGGCTGGGCTCACCTGGGTGGGTCTTCGGCTAGCCTGGTGGTTGGCGCAGGCCGTGGGAGCACCTCCATCTCTCTACACATCCCTTGTCCTCGTGAAGCCAGGATTCCCCCCAGGATGCCCTCAGAGTGCCAGGCCAGGGAGGGGGGCCACAGGCCCCTTGGGCCCCCACACACTGTGTCCTTGCATTCTGGGGATCATAGCAAGTCACCAGGTCATCTCAGATTGGAGAAGGGGAGGCATCCTGCCCCTCGGTGGATGGGGGCAGCCAGGCCCCTTGCTGTGGGGAGCAGGCAGCCATGGGAAGAGGCTGTCTGTCCCGTGCTGTCTCTGCGGGGCAAGGGAACCTGAGGGAGGGCAGCAGCAGGAGTTGGAGCTCTATGGTTGGCGCTGGGCAGGTGGGAGTGGCCTGAACAATTCACAGCAGTCACCAGCACGCAGAGGGCCTACTGTGCACTGGGCAGAGAGGCAGGTGCTTCAGACATGGTTCCTCTCCTCAAGGGCTGTGGTCTAGGTGGTGAGAAAAGGGTGTGTCCACAGAAATGTGAACTCCAGCCCAGGGAGCTGGTGGGAAGTGCTGTGTGGCTCTACGGGGATTTCAGGGCGAGAGGGAGCGCCCCAAACTCAGGGGAGAGATTTCTAGTAGAGGCTACCCAGCCTCTCTGCCTCCGGGTTTGCTGTATCCTGTCCCGTCTTCTCTGTATGGCCACAGCAGATCTGGCGGAGCCTGAACCATCAGATGTCTGCCCCAAATCGTCAGGGCTGCCCCACCTGCCTCCAGGCCACATCTGGCTTTTGTGCTCCTGGCGCACCACAGATCCACCTTTATAGTTTCCTGAGGTGTCTTCCTTGCTCCCACCTACCTCAGCATCCTTCCCATTTCTCTTTCTAGAGGCAGCTCAGGTCACCTCCTCCAGGAAGCCCTCCTGACTGCCAAGACAGCTTCCTTTTAGTTCCTGTAGCATCTACATGTCACATGTAGGGTGCACACGGGCTGTACTGAAGTGTGGTCTTCTGTGTGCAGGGCCACGGAGCATTTATTTCTGTATGTCCCTGGCCTGCACATATCAGGTACTCAAGGGAGTATTTGTCAAATAAGATGGGTCCAAAGGACTTGAGTCTGGAAGGATCTGGGAACAAAATTAAGATCTCTTGCCCCTGGGGAGGTAGCGTGTGGAAGGGAGGTGGCCCAGTGCACTTGCACCCCTTCAGGAGAACCCCATTGTCTGTCCTCAGTGGGTCTGCCTTGTGCCCACTGGACATCAGGGCCCAGCCTGGGGTTCCTCAGACCCTGTGGTTTTGTGATTCCCTGGAAGTACAGCAGGCTTACTCCCTGAAATGTGGCCCTGGGTCACCTGCACCCTAGTATCTTAATATTTACCATTCAATGGCTGCTAGAAGGCCTGTGTTCTGCTGAAATGGTCTCCACACCAACCAGTCCCATGATTTAAATAGCACCCCAAATGGCATTAAAGGGTGGTTTAAATAAAGGTGCAAATGTTAGTAGTCCTCCTAAGCACCTCTTATTTGTCAAGGCAGCAGGACAGAGTGTATCAAAACAAGGCTTACATTTTTATAAGTAGCCCTTCAGCTGGGGGGCTTGGGGCCCCGACCTTTAGGTCACCCTCCATCAGGCTGCTTATAGGCTGTGTTCTGAGTGGCCCCTAATGACAGCTCCCTCTGTTCTCATTCACAGGGCAATGATGGGCCGATTTGGTAAGTAACGGGGTGGCGGGAGCCTGAGGCTGCCAAGCACTTCAGGGCTGCCCCAGGAAGGCCCTCTCGGGGGGATGCACGACCCTGGGTGGGTCTCACTGCTCCCACCAGTCTGGATCTTAGTGCTTAGAAAGCATGCACGTCCCTGTGGGCCCTGCACCTGTGCCTTGCATCTCAGAGCCGGGTGGTGATACTGATATAGTGGGAGGTTGGCGAAGTGAATGGGGAACAGGGAAGTGCCTGGGATGTGGCACCTGCTCTCCCTGGCAGGGACCAGAGCAGGGAGGGCAACCAGGACGCAGGAGGGTGGAGATGTCCGCTGGAATGTGGAGCCTATTAGCCCCCGGGAGAGGCCTTCCTCTTGGCTGTACTTTCCTACAGTTTTCCACCTTAAACTCTCCTGAGCATAGGCCTGCTCAGAGGCAGCCTTGACTCTGCTCCCTGCTGACGTCTGTGAGGTGGGGCCGGGGGGCTGGCTGCGGGATGGTGTGAGATAATGAATAAACAAAAAACTCAGCCCAGCCCTCTTTCTCGGGGGTGGTTCCTGCTGTTAGGCTCCTCTGGCTGTTCCCAAGGAGCTGTCCTGCGAAAGCCCCATGGCCCCATCGTCATCTCAGCAGGGTGACAGGTAAAGGGACTGCAGTGATGGCACTTGATCCCTCCAGGAGGGACATTCCCGCCGCGAGCTAGGTCACTGCTTTGGGGACTGTTTCAAAACAGAGAGCTCCCCCGCACTGAGTTCTCCGGTGAGCGGAGAGGGGAGCCCAGCGGCTAGAAGGAGCCAGGGAGGCCAGGGAGAAGGTCCTGGCAGGCCTTGCGAGCCTGCCTCCCTGGGGCTGGTCCTGCAGCTGCGGGGGAGGGGGCCGCCCCAGAGGCCTGCCCAGGCTTGGCCACAGGGCTCCACAGCCTCCTGGTTATCATGGGGACCCGTGGCACACCACGGCCGCTTGCGTATGGAAGGGGATGCAGCTCTTGAAGTCTCAAAGTCTTGAATGAGAGAAAATGCAAGGGTTGTTTGTCCTGAAGCTTTCCTGAGCAGGCCCTACGCTGTGTGGGGCAATTCAGTTTTCACTGTTGCTTTTTGCAGTATCAATTTGGTTATTTTTAATGTCATTATTAAAAAACAAAACAAGGAAGAGAAAAGGAAACTCTCCTGTGTCCAGTTGCTGAGGACAACCGAAGTGAGGGTGCAGCTCCCCAGCCAGCGTGGGCCTGGAGGGGCTGGACGCCTGGTAGAGGGCCCACGGAAGGGTCCAGGGCTCTCTTCTGTGCCCACCCCTCCTGCCCGAGGCGGCTCAGACCCTGTGGGACTGTAGCGGCGTAGAGGGGATGAGAGTGGGGCCTCAGAGCATTTTTGTGTGGTGTCTTTTTCAGGAGCTGTCTCATCATGTTTGGGATGGGCCTCCGTTGAGGTCTGGGGCCCTGGGGAGTCAGTCCAGTTGGGGGCTGGGTATAGATATGTGGCGGAGAAGCTGAGAAGCTCTGCACCCCTGAACGAGTGCTTTGGGGCCTGCAGTGCAGGATGGTAGGGCCCCGGGAACCAGCCAGGTGTCACGGTCTGAAACACGGACTCAGCTGCCACCCGAGCATTCAGGGCAGGGGCCATGCCACCGGGAAGTGCGAGTGGTTCTCATTACTCCATGGCCGCCTCTGTGCTTGCGAAGAGCAAACAGGCTATTAGTGGATGGCAGGCAATTAGTTCTGCCTGCAGTTTCAGCTTCTGCTGACGCAGGTTCCAGCCCTCCTGGGCACCTAGACTGGCAGCCTACGGCCCTTTTCCCCTGGGGGCCTGTGGCACCCCTGAGCTCTAAGTCCCACTGAGCCTGGGCCTGCTCACCTTCCCCTGGTGCTGGGCCCCACCCTCCCCTCGAGTTGGTTCCTCTGCACCCATGTTGGGTGGTGCTTCCTAAACCACCCCTCAACCCTCCCCGACTTCGGCCTGAGCTAAAACCACGGCCCCCTCAGACTACCCTTCTGGACGCCCCTTGCCTCTCCCCTGCACGTCCAGTGGCCCTTGCTGCTCTGAAGACACCCTAGGATGTCCCCAAACCTGAAATGCTCTCCCTCTAGATTCCCTGGGGCTCAGTCCCAGCTGCTCCAGCTCTCTGCTCAAATGTCACTGTCGGGAGGCCCTCCCTGATTGCCCTGCCTCCACAGGCCTTATTTCTTCACTCATGTCTGCACACCGGGAGTGCTTGGCAAGCCCTGCCATGTGCCTGGACAGTCTGGGGTCCCAGGCCCTTCCCTCCCCTTCACGCACAGGAACTTGAACTGTAACCTTCTGTAGGCTGGAGCCCTGGGCCACAGGCTTCAGGAGCTTCCAGAATACCAGGCAGACCCTCCTTGGCTAACGTCTGCCTGCTGGGCTTGGCCAGGAGCTGTGTTCTCGGCCTCACATGAGCACACTGACCTGGGAAGGGAAGGCTCCACCCTGCCCTCTGGGGCTCCCCCTTACACCTGCCTCCCAGCTGAGGTGGGGTGGGAGGCCCTTCTCCCCAGGGATGTTGGGAGCTGCAGCCTGATCTCCATGGCAACGGGTTTGCTGGCTCCTCCACAGGCAGCCCTTCCAGTGCCTGGGCTTTGGGATGTGGGGGGAGGGAGGAGAAGCTTCCTTCCTCTTCCCTCCGGGTATCCCCCCTCACCTTCCGCTTTCTGTCAACAGAGCTTGTTTTAAACTCTGCAGCCAGATTCCTCCATTCCTGGTCCCCACCCTCTGCGGCTCCTCACCCTGCAGGGCTCAGCCCCTCTTAGGCTCCCTCACAGGCCACCATCTGGAACCCACTCTTGCCTCCTTGTGCCTCTCTGCACTCTGTGCCCTCTGCTGGAATGCCCTTCCTCTTGTCCCAGCCAGTCCCAGTTCAGATGTCAGCGCTCCCTGGGAGGCCCTCCTCCGCCCCCGGCCCTATGCCCGTGGGCCCCAAACTCTGGCGTGTCCAGGGGCTGGGCTGGTAACCTGAGAGAGAGAAGTGGCTAGAATGTCAAGTGATGGCCACGAGCTGCCCTGCAGCCTTGTGCTGGGTGGTGGTGGGGACTGGTGGGGCCTGGAGCAGACTGGGGGCCCGCACCCCACTTCCACGGGCGGCTCACTGATGCCGGTGGGCATGTGGGTTCGAGTTGCCACAGTACCAGTTCAAGAGAAACCAGAGTCAGAACTTCTGGACAAGTCTTCAATTTAAAAAAATATTGGCTCAAAAACAACTTTGGACTAAACCGAGCATCCCTGCGGTTGAACTTGGCACACCTCAGTGGATTTGGTACCTTCCCACATCCTTTCTGGCATTTTTAAGTACCTGCCCTCTTCGTGCCACCCTGGTTTATCCACTGTGTCCTCTGCTGGTGCCCCTCCCGGGGCTGGGCTGCACCCTGTGGTCTCCATGACGTCCGCAGAGCCTGCGGAGGGCGGTTCACGTGGGGTCAGGACGAGAGGGCCGCTCCTGTGCTTGGCCCTTCACTGTCTTGTTTAATTCATGTGCCAGTGGTGAGGTAGGGACTGTTTTTACTTCCTCTGTAAAGAGGAGGATGCAGGTTTAGGGAGGGAAGCACTTGCCTAAAGCCACAGGACTCTGAAGTCAGGCAGCTGGGGTTTGAACTCGGCTGTTTTCATGCCGAAGGCTGGGCATACCCCAGGGCACAAGGAAGGCTGGCCCAGGCCATGTGACGCAGCCCCAGTCCTCCCCATCCCGGTGCCAGGGAGCGAGGTGCAGGGTGGCAGGCCCCCGGGCCCTCTGGTGCCTCCCCTGCACGCCTTCCCTCTGTGAGCCCAGCGGTGGCTCAGCTAAATATACCCGGCTGACGTCAAGCGCTGTACTGTTCCCAGGGTTTTTCTCAAGCTGCATATAAAGTTTGTGTTCTGCTTTGTAAAGATTTAGCTTTTTTTTTCCTTCTTAGCAGACTGTCTTATTGAGTATAATCTGACTTTGATGATTATAAAAAGAATTTACACTGTTGTGGTGGAAAAGCTGGAGGAGGGTGCTCCCTGGGCCGGGCCTCTCCTTGTGTTGGCCAAGGAAGCAGGGCGCCCCTCCCCCACGGCCCCCTCCACGACACGTGTGTGCACACAGTGGGCACACTCGCCCACACGCCTTCCTCTTTGCCTCTCACCCTCCTTGCCCACCCTCATCCCCAAGGCCAGGGAGGAGGCTGGCTGGGCCGGCCGGGGAGCAGGCTTGCCCACAAGGGCCGATGCACCCTTCAAGATGCCCGCCAGGAACAGCCCTGGCCGGCTGGCCTTCTCCGGCCACGGCCTGTGCTCTTCCCATTTCTTTGCTCCTTCTCTGTGAGTCCGGCTGGGCGGTCCTGAAGCAGGCCCTGGGCCAGCTCTGCTTCTGGGCCTCTGGCACCTCCGGACAGGCAGAGGAGACTTCCTATCCCCATCCGTCCCGCTGGGCTCTCCGGAATTCTGGGTCGGCCTTTGGGCCCAAGCCCTGGCTGGCGGTGAGGCCCTCTCTGCCGGCTGAGGTCCTCGGAGCCGTTTGCCCCCAGGCGTCTTGAGAGGATGGCTGGTTCCTTGACAACAGGAGCTGGGGCCCCAGGGCCTTCCGAATGTCCCTCTCCTGCCCCCTCGGCCCTGGCAGTGACTCCCTGGGGCCCTGCGTCCACTCTGGAGACCTCAGCCCTCCTGCCTGGGGCCAGGCTTCAGTGGCCCCCTCCATATGACCCTGTCCCAGCAGTGCCAGCCTAGAACCAGGCACCTGTCCCCCAGCCAGCCATGCTGCTTTCTCATCTGCTTAGAGCAGCATTGATTTGGCCTCCAGCGGCCTCACGTTGGAAAGGGAAGGGATGGGTTCTGGGTGCCTGGGAGGGCACGGCTGGGCCCGTGCATGGCAGTAGCGTTGGTTAGAACTTTTCTGGGAGAAGGAAGTTGGTCGGGACACAGAGGGAGGCCATGTCAGGCCTTGCAGATGTTCTCATACACAGGACATCCCAGAAGAGCTGCTGCGGATTCTGGGGCAGGGTCTCCTGGTGTGTTTTTAGTGCTGGATGTGGGCCCCACCGTTCCAGGAGCCAGAGACAGTGTGTCCAGGGAGCCAGCAACACAGCAGTCCCAGCTTGAGGAGCTGACAGTCCAGCAGATAACACACAGCAGGCAAATTAAAATGCACTCTTAAGTAGTGATTAAGTGCTGTGCAACGTACGACCAGAGTAACAGGCCAGAGAGCAGAAGTGGGGTGCTCTTTTAGACACAGATGGTCATGGAAGGCCCCTTAGAGGAGGTGATAGCTGAGAGCCACCTGGAGGAAGCGGGGCAGGTGAACAGCAGATGCAAAGGCCCTGTGGTGGGCGTGTGAAGGAGGAGCATCCAGGAAGCCACACATCCAGGAAGCCAGCTGGTGGAGTCAGGGAGGGGAGCAGGGGTGACTCTGAGCCCGGTGGATCCTGTGGGCCCACAGGAGAGGGAGTGAATTTTATTCTAAGAGGGATGAAGAGCCTTGGAGAGTTTTAGCCAGGGCAGGGATAGAGAGGGGAAAGAAAGGATTCAGTTTACACTTGAAGGGGCTCCTGTCTGCCAGGGAGAATGCATCGGAAGGGCCCGGAGCCGAGGAGGGAGCCCGGCCAAGCAGCGGGCTGTGGCTGCCCCTGGGTGGGGCGACGGGGCTTGTATGGGGGTGGCAGCCAGGACAAAGCGGGTGGGGCGGTCAGACTTACCGACCAAATCTGCTAATAGCCAAGGAGTGTGGGGAAGGAAGAGAGGCATCCGGCCCTCGGATGCGATGGGGATGGGTACCCAAGTGCTGCCTGAGGATTTCGCTTTACCAGATAGAAGCCGGGTTAGAATGAACCAGAGAAGCGTCTTTCCCTTGGTTCTCCTCATCAGCCCCCGCCCTTCAGTTCTGGTGGGAATTAAAAGGATTCTAGGCAGGCTGAATGTCCCGTGGGATGGGCAGGTGTGGGGCAGCACTGTGTCCCCCTGAGCCTGTCTCCTGTGTCTCTCACGTGTCCACGCAGAGCGGGACGCCTTCGACACCCTCTTCGACCACGCCCCGGACAAGCTCAGCGTGGTGAAGAAGGTAAGCTCCTGCTTAGAGTGTTTTGCTGCGTCTCCAGGCTTTTTTACGGCGTGTGCTCCATGCTGGGAAGAAGGTGGGGAAATGTTTGAAATCTCTGAAATGTTTGCCACATGGATTGAAGTGTAATTATAGTTGAAAATGTAACTACAGTGCATAAAATTAGCACCTTTTAACTCAACATCTCTGCTCCCTGGGTATCTTCCTGCCCACCCGCCCCACTTGTGTTGAGTGAATTACCCAGCCAGCACTAGCCTGGCGGTTCATTCCGACTCAGGGCTTTTTTTCAATGTGGAAATGTTTTTAAGCATGCCAACCTGCTGGCTCTCGCTGGCCTCATTACCAGGAAGCTGCACTCACCCAGCTCACCCAGTCAACAGGCAGGCCTCTGCGGCAGAGCTGTTCTGTGCGTGCATTTGGCCTGACTCCCCTTCAGACAGGAGCACAAAGCCCAGGCCCTTCAGCAGCCCAGGCAGCCAGCTGGCAAATCTATGGATGAAAAAACCCACATGACCTGAGGCTCTGGAGTCAGGGGCTGGGGAATGATAAGCTTCCTGGGGGGATCTGTTAGGAAGGCTTGTTCTCCCCCAAAAAGAATGGAGACTCACCTCACTACACATTTGGTGTCTGAGTGCATGCAGACATCTCAGTCGGGGACTCAGAGGTGCGATGGATGCTATTCTTGCCTTCCTGTAAAATCCCAGGAATGGTGCTTTCTGCCCATGACCTAGGGGAGGGTCTTCTTTGTCTAGAATAACTTCTCCAAACAGGCTTCTTAATGCAGGACTTCTTAGAGCCCTTAACGTGCTGACATGCCTTGGAATTTTTCAAGAGGAGATTTGGTAGGAAGCATTTTCTAAACTTCTTTGTTGATAGTGAGATCTGTTTGTTTATTTTGGGATAAAACATGTTAAATTCCCATGAAACCCACTTTTGGAAAATACTGGTCCAGGGTGGGACGATATTGTTAGTTCTTGGAAGCATTTGGCAAAAGGCGGGTAGACCCATCCCAGTGGTCCTTTTGGGGTGGAGCTTTCTTAGCATCCTTAGGTCATTAACACTGGGGCCTTGAAATACTGCCCCCTACCCTCACCCGGCCACGTCCGGCCCCCAGGAACCCCAAGAGAACACACTCCATATATGCACAAGGAGCAGCTTCAAATCTGGTTCACTCATCATCTCTATGACCTGAGGCAGATTACACCCCCTGGCCTCAGTTTCCCCATCTGTCAGGACAGAGGCAGTGCCCGCCTCTCAGGGTGCCGTGAGAGTAGCGTGACAGTGTCTGTGCAGTGGCCCAGCGTGCAGGACACGGTCACTGAATTATGTTGACTATGACATGGTATTATGTTCCTCTTTCACTCATTTTTTGAAAAGACCTATTTTGAGCCCTGTGGACCCCAGCAATGAACATGACGAAATCCTTCTGTTTGTCTGACAGCTCCGGCCCCCAGCCTGGCCCTTCCCCACCCCCACATCAGGATTGCTTTGTTAGTGGTTCCCCATACCCCAGAATAAAATCGAGGGGATGCTGCCCACCTGTCCAGGATCACCCGCTTCTACACTTTCCCATCCCACCCACACCCAGCACAACCCGAAGACTCCATAGGGTTTGCTCCTGTGTACATGGCCTGGGTGCCTGCTTGGCCCACTGCCCCACCATCTCCCACTGGGCCACCTCCAGGCACAGCTGCCATGCCCCTGCCCCTCCACGGCTTCAGGGAACCACATGCCTGTTCTTGTCTGCTTATCAAACCTCCCTCTGGTGCATATTCCACATGCCTTGCTATCTCTCTTTATTTCTCTGTCACCTTCCCCAAGTGTATATGTAGAATTATTTTGCAGGCTCTCCTGGGTGGGACTCTGTCTTTGTGTTCCCAGCACCAACCAGAGTGCTTGGCACATAGTAGCTGCTCAGTAAATTTGTCTTGAATGAATAAGGAAGTGGCATTGTGCCTCTGGGTAGGGAAGATTGAACTTGGTATTGAGTTCCCATTGAAGTTGGGTTTGATTGCTGATAAAAGTGATAAGTGACAAGTTTTACACTTGTGCTAGAGAGGAGAGGCCAGTGACCCTTAGACAAATATAACAGGGCTCAGAAAATCCCTGCTTCTGTGAGATAAAGCCCTGGATGGAATCTGTCTGTTTACTGAGACTGTGAATGACAATCCTAGATAGCCTTTCTCTTTCAGCCTTTTGTGGTTCAAGGTGACATCTAGGTCACATTTAAGAAGGTAATTTTCTTCCCCTGACAATTTTATCTTTTTAAGGGCACCGAATATGCTTCGATAGGATTATTAAATATGCTCATGTGTAGATAAGCATGTGTGCATGTGGGTCGGTGAATAGAGATGGGTGTTTTCTTCTCCATCTGGGGGAGACTTAGGCATCATCCCATTCAAACCAAGGGTTATTGTAAGAACATCTAATTTTAAACACGAGCCTTCCAGTTTAGCAAACAGAGGAAATTATGGAAGAGTTTCTCAAAGCCGGTGATGGCAGATGTTGGGTTGGGTCCGCCGCCCCGTACGGGAGCTGAATCCCTCACTCATGGCCCCACATCGTTGTCTTGCAGTCGCTCATCACATTTGTGAACAAGCAACTAAATAAGCTGAATTTGGAGGTGACAGAGCTCGAGACCCAGGTAAGCAGAGCCCCAGTTGCAGGGTCCTTTGTCCTGGGGTCGTGTTCAGCCAGCTTTCTGATGCCAGGTGGGCCGTGTGCACGGGGCAGGCGCCGCCTTGTTCACCGGAGCGGGAGTGCCCGCCCTGTGGCCAAAGAGCCGCAGCCCCGCCACCCTCCTTCTCTCAGAGCCCCTGTCTGAGTTCCCTGAGCCCCTGTAACTTGTGCCATGGGCTGAGTGGCCTAAGCAGGAGACATTGATGTCCTCACCGTCCGGAGCTGGAGGTCCTGGATCGAGGTGTCAGCAGGGCTGAGGCGGAGGGGCTCCAGGCCTCTCCCCCAGCCTCTGGGGCTTTGCCTACTGTCGCAGATGGACCAGCCAGACCTCTGTTTTCATCTTCATGTGGCTTTCTCCTTGTGTGCTTGTCTGTGTCCACATTTCCCCTTTGTGTAAGAACACCGCTTACATTGTGTTAGGGCCACCTAATGACTAATGACCTTCTTAACTTGATTACTTCAGTAAAGACTATTTCCAAATAAAGTCACATTCATAGGTACTGGGGGTTAGGACTTCAGCATGTCTTATTTGGGGGGACACAGTTCAGCTCATATTTCCCTCCAAGATGCCACTACAGGCCCACCAAAGGGCTTTGTGCATGCAGGTCCCCTGGTCTGGAATGTGCTGTCCCCCCACTTCTGCTGTCTGCTGCCATGTCACACTTGCCGCTGTGGCTGGCACTTAGCAAATGCTCGCTACCCATCCCTCTAATGAACAGGCACAAGATATTTATTCTGCAGTAAATATGTAAAGCATGCATCCCCAGCCCCTACTCACAGCTAAAGTGGCATCGTGAAAATTTGTTTGGAGCGCTTGGCAAGCAGTCAAGACAAAATGCAATTTTCCCGGGACTGGCTGGGTGCTTGGATTGGGAGTCAGTTGAGTTCTTGGTACAGATTTCTCTAATGCACAGTGGATCCTCCTTAAACCCCTGGGTGACTGTGTTTGTTCCTTTCCCTCTTTTAACGTTTCTCATTTGCTTTTCTAATTAAGAAAGTAATTCAGGTTCATTGTAGAAATGTCTGAAAATGCAGATAAGCAAGACAAATAAAAATCATTCCTAATCCCATTGCCCAGAGGTAACTGGCTGAGGGTTTTGTTCCAGCCCTTTCTCTCCATAGCTAGCTAACCATGGAGAGCATTTGTCTGCATTTGAAAGCCGAACCACCCATTTTTAATGTGTATATTTATTTGCAGGTTGTTTGCAAATACATTTATTATTTTTAGCTGTTGACTAGCCTTGCACACTTCACCTCTGATTATTTGCTTTTGATATATTAACAGTCCAGGAAGTATGTAATTGAAAAGTCACAGTCCTCTTCCCTTCCCACAATCTAACCCCCCCTGAGGTAACTAACCACAGATAATAGCTGGATGTATATTTTGCTAGATGCTTTATATATGTAAATGTATTTTTTTAATGACAATGGATCGTATTATACAGCTGTTTTGTGTGATGTGCCTTTTTTGTTACTAAGTGTACCGTGGGCATCTTTCTGTGTGAGTGTGTGTGTGTGCTTCTGTGTAACCCTTTTTTGGCTGCCAGGTCTATCTATCTCTATTTGTCACATTGAATAGCTGCCTCTGGTCCATTCAAAGGCTGTGCTGCCTTTATTATTAACCGGTCCCTTAGAATGGGACATTTCCCTCTCCTGTAAATAGGCAGGACAGTGAGCATCTTTGTGCACAGCTCTTTACGCCCTGGTTGGCTTGCTCAGGGTAAACTCCTAGGAATGGAACCCTTAGAGCAAAGGTTGTAACGCTTTGAGGCACTGGGAAGCTCTGAACACCCGGGACTCTCATGGGCAGTGTGGAGAGCTCTTTTCTCCCCACCTCTCTCCAGCAGTTCCCAACGGTCGCCTCCCGGATGGGCTCACACTCTAGTATTAATAGCCGGAATCTTAGGGTTGAGACTCTAGACTTAAACTTGCATTGATCTTTATTTATTCAATAGCTCCACTTTTTTTCTATTACCATACTATATACAGTAATATCTTAAAAATATTTTTAACCACTGGGCCACCAGAATAAATAAATCACTGACCACACAATGCAGAGAACTTTTTTCTTTTGTTGCAGAGGAATCTGGGTATTTTTTAAATATGTTCATTGCTGAAGTCCAGATGCCCTGGGAGTCAGGGAGACCTGGATTCAAATTCCTGCTCAGGGTGTGTGTGTTTCCCCTTCTTTTTAAAACCACTTTTATATGTGGGGCAGCTCCCTAGCTGTGACGCTGAGCCAGTTACATGCCCACCTCTCTGAGGTTCTGTCTGTAAGTTCAAAGTGGAGGCAGTAGATATGGTGGGGCTTAATGGAGAGGGTGCATTTACAAGGTCAGGACTGATGGTGGGGATGGCAATGATGGTGCCCTGGGTCTCCCTGGGGACTTCTGAGCTAGGGCATACCCCCAGGTCAGGAGCCCCACTCTTGTGGATGTGAAGACTGGTGGGGGGGGAGTCCCAGGGGGTCCCAGCCCCCCGCCACTGATTTGCTGCCAAGCCACCACTCTCTGCCTGGCCTCACCCTCCTGGGCACCTCCTCCCTTGGTTTCTGTCTCTCCCACCTTCCTGTGATCTGGGGGCCAGGGGTGGGTTAGAGGGTGCCGTGGCAGTAAGCAGACTGCCCGTCTCAGCCCCCTATACCTCCTGGCAGGCAAGAAAGGCTGTGTCTGTAAGTGGATCAGTGCTGTTGAGAGAGCTGGTTTCTCTGTGTGTAGCTCAGTGTCGTTGGTGTGGGGGGGTTGGGGGTGCTGCCATGGTGCTCCATTGGAGAAAACTGCCACACTCGGAGGCATATAAGTTTTAAAAAGCCTTTGATCGCTGTAAGGAGTTGAGTAAGCGATTTCTTCTCTGCAGGGGAGCATGAGACTCCTGACACGCAGGCAAAGGGTCACTTACCAATCAGACTGCATCTGACCAAGGCCTGGGAGGCCCCAGGAAGAACCTGCTGGTCCATGAACTCCTCGAGTTTCCCGGGTGTGGTCTGCAGCTGGCCCCACAGCAGAGGGCGGGGAGAGATGGGAAAAAGAGGTGGGCCATTCAGATGGGTAGGTGGTGAACAGGCAAGGGAGCTCACAGACGAGGCTCGTCATGAGTGGCTGCAAGATGAGGGGACCTCCACCCCACCCGCCCAGTCGTCAAGTAGAGGCCTGACCTGGGTGCAGTCCTGGGTGCTGTCCGGACGCTCTCAGCACACCACTCTCGGGGCCGCGTCCTTGGGGCAGCCTCTGGGCACCTGGAGGGCAGGCAGAGCCCACATCCCAGGACGGGAGGGACGAGCAGGCAGCGGCAAGCCCACTTGCTAGTCTCAGGAAGCTGCAGGCCCGCCAGGCACCCAGCCCCTCCCAGGTGCCCAGGGGTGACGGTCTTCAGACCACACTGACCTTTCTTTATTGAGGGAGGTGCTCTCCACTGCACAGTCTGATGCCATGGCCGCTGGCCACATGGCTGCCGAGCACTCAAAATGTGGCTAGTGTGATGGAGGAATTGACTTTTGTTTTTTTATTTTAAAAATCTTTTAAGAGTTCTGGAGATGGGCTGTTCAACAGTGTGAGTGTGCTTAATAGGGCTGCACTGTACACTTAAAATGGTTAATATGCTAAATTTTATGTTGTGTATATGTTATCACAATTAAATTTTTTTTTTAAAGTCAGTGTAAGCCAGGCACAAAGGAACAAATACTGTATGGTTTCACTTTCTCGAGGTCCCTAGAGCCCTCAAATTTGTAGAGCTAGAAAATGGAAGAGTGGTGGCCAGGGGCTGGGTCAGGGATGGGAGCGAGTGTTTACCGGGCACGGAGTTGTGGTTTGTACGATGCAGAGAGTTCCAGAGATGGACAGTGTTGACGGCTGCACAGCAACGCGATGGACTGGAGTCCACTGAGCTGTATACACTTAAAAATGGTTAAAATGGTAAATGTCATGTTTCATATATTTTACTGCAATAAAAATGTACTAGTTAGCAACATTCAAGCAGAAACATTTTAAAAATTGCAGTAGGTGCCTGTGGCCAGTGGCTACCGTACTGGACAGCACACTGGTTCCAGACATATGGAGCTGCGGTCCTTGGGGCCTCCTCCCCACAGGGACGCAGTCTCGGTCCCCTGAGAGGATGAGTGAGGCCTGCCCTCCCCAGGTCCCAGCAGTGTCTGTGAGGCGAGGGGAGGCCGTACCTCCTGCCCCTTGGCTCTCGCCCCCTGCAGGCTGTCCTGTCTTCATCCATCGCTACTGCTTTATCTGTAAATGCAGCGACTGCTCCCTGTCCTGGGCTTATTGGGGATGGAGGGTCTGTCTTCTGAAGAGCGCTGCTTTGTCTAAATCCCTGCTCCCCGCCGGTGGGTAGGAAGTGGTGCCAGGCCAGCTGGCAGAGAGAGGGGCTGGGGATCTCAATTGAGGGGTACAGCCTCCAGGACTTTCCTGCCCCAGGGCCAGCCCTGCTCTGCAGAGCCCTGCTGTGTGGACACAAAGGCTCAGGCTGTCATGATGTTCCGTGCCACGAGCACAGCTAGAAGGTGCTCAGGCAGCTGACAAAGTGAGCTGGCAGAACAGGGCAGTAAACCCAGACCAAAGCACAGGGGGCCCTGCATGCTGTGGCTTACCCATGCCAGCCGTGGACGCTGATGGAGTACTCACTGTGTGTGGGCGCTCCTGCCCGCCCTCCCGCTTGGTCCTCACGCCAACCCTGAAATATGGGAGCCCGTATTTCCCCGTGGTCAGTAGTGGGAGGGCAGGCCTTGTGGCCCAGTTGTCTGGCTCCAGAGCCGTGGTCTTGTCTGCGTGGCTGTGCACCATCTAAACACACATCACGTGCTGTCCTGAGTGTGGCCCTTTGCACCCATGTGCTTCACCAGATTGCAGGTTCTCTCACTTGCATGTGGGATGTATTTTCACTTTAAAAATTCTCCTCCTTTTGAGTACATGCAGAGCATTTACCAACTCCACACACAGCACAGAAGCCTCACCAAGTTTTTCTCTGTAGTTTGCAGATGGCGTGTACCTGGTTCTGCTCATGGGCCTTCTGGAAGACTACTTTGTCCCCCTGCACAACTTCTACCTGACCCCGGACAGCTTTGATCAGAGGGTATGTGCCTGGTCTCCATCCTCAGAGACGCGCTCACTGTCATGCACAGCCTGCACTATCCCCTGGCAGTGCTTTCTGGAGTCTAGTTGCATTCCTTAAGAAATAAAGACCACCCAACAGTTGATACTGCAATTCAATGTAACCCTTAGTAAATGTATATGTATTTTCATTCCTATGGATTGTTTTCCAGGAGAATTCCCCGATTAGGATTGTTTGGGTCAGAGGGACCAGCATTTAAATTTGGCTTGCTGGTTCCCTGTGTCACTGTCCTTTGTGACAGGCTCTTTGCCTCCCGCCCGGGGCTCCCCAAGTCCAGCCCGTCGCAGCGGCGGTGAGCACGTCGCTGTCAGAGACTTGGCTTGTGGACTGTCTGTGTGGCTTTGGAGTCACAGGAACCTGTCATTCTGTTTTCCCAAAGTGCCAAACCCATGAGTCAGAGAGGCAGACAAGTGCAGCGGGTGGCAGCAGCCAGAGAAACACCCAGAAATGGGGCCGGCGTTTATCAAGCTGCCCGCTCCTGGCACCTTGCAGGCCATTTGCTTGTGGCCAGATGTCCCTCCCGCTTTGCCTGCTGAGGTGGCATTAGAGCAGATTAGAGAGGTCCTGGCACCTTAGCGTCCATGGTGAACGGAGTGAGTGCGAGCAGGAAGGAGCAGAGGGGGTGAGTGACACCGCGGAACATGATCAGGAAACACAGGTGGCTGTGCTGTTGTTCTGGCAGCAGGAACACAGTTTGGTGACATAGTTCATGCATTTCCAGGCTCCATGTGGCTGGTTGCAGAAGCATTGTTTGGAGAGAGATGCTCTTTGTTCAGTTTAATGATAATTCTGGCAAGGAAGGTGCATTGAGCCAGGTGGCTGGACCTGGGTTTCTTCCTGAGACGAAGCTGTGGGTAAACGTCAGAAGCACTGTCCCCCTGGCCCACCCTCTTCCCTTTGAACGGTGGTTGAAGGTGTGTGTCAGTCACTGCCCTGGCCTGGGAGCTGGGGGCTGCTTGCAGTTCTGTCCGCTCTGTCCTGAGGGCCGGCCAGGCGCAGGGGAACTTCTCGGCCAGCATGAAAGGTTGTTGGGGGGCGAAGGCGTGACCCTGAGGGATGACAACAAGGGATGGTTCCTGTCTGGCACGGTCCTCAGCCTGAGAAGAAAGCAGAAGGAAGATCTTGCTCCCAAACAAGCATGGTGGGGCTGAGCGGCTGCGGAGCAGGGGGTCTTGCAAGGAGATTTGTTTGCGGAGGTTTCTCTCCGTGGGGCAGCAGTGGGTTCCGTGAGCCTGGCCACGCTCAGTGCAGAGCAGTTCCGAGGGGCTTGTCTCTCCTCCTTGTCTTGGGTCCAGTCCTGCTGTATGCCCAGCATGGCCATTCCTGCTGCCCTCAGCCTACCTCCCCTTGGAGAGAAACCTTCAGGCCTGGACAGCCTGGTGGAAAAGGCTCTGCCGGGATGTGCCCACAGTGGCTGGTGGAGTTTCAACTGTGGGTACAAACCAGAGACCTCCTGCTGCTGCTCTCTCTGCTGTCCTGTCTCCATCCTGATTGGAAGGCTGCTGTGCGTGTGTGAACCGGGGAGAGGGGCTGGAGCTTTTGGAGAAAGGACATAGGTCTGAGTCGGGACTGGAGAGGACGAGTCCTGGCTCCATTTCTGGGACAGACGTCCTAACCCCTCTTGGCCCTGGGGCCTCCTCCGTAAGGCGGGGGATAGCCTCCCCAGGTCGGCTCCGGGCACTGTGGCCAGGGCTTCTTCCTGCCCCCCTGTTCTGAGTCGGCCTCGGGGGTGGCCCAGGAGCCCCTGAGGGCAGGGCCTCCGTGTGCAGCCTTGCCCAGTCTGACGGAGGGTGGCCTGTCCCCACACTGGGCTGTTCCCCCCACTGTGCTTCTCTGAGTGCCACCCAGCACTGCCCACGGCCCTGGAAGCCTCTTTGTGGTCCCCTGAGCTATTGTGGGCTTGACCAACTGAGGGTTATGTTAGCAAACAGCTTTTTCCTGGTTAACCATTAACCTGTCTTGCAAGTACAATTGTTACTTTGTTTCTGATTTACACTGAAGTCACGAGAATATTACTGTTTAAATAGTTATAGATTACTAGGAACCTTAGAGTCCTGTCTAGCTCTGACATCTGTCGTACATTTCACTTTTATTTGCTGGTCGCCCCGCCCCCGAGCCTTTGCTAACAGCAGGTGGCTTGGCTGTGATCTGGCTGCTCACCCTGTGTCTCTGGATTCAGGTGGACTTTAAATGCATCAGAGAAGGCTTGATATTAAACCTCAGCAGTCATTAGCAGAATATAGCTTCAAGCACCCTTGCGGGTTGAGTGGTACCAGACCCTGTCACTTCAGGGAGAAGCCACATGAGGCTGAGGTGTGTCACCTGTCTGTGGCATCTCACAGGTCAAGGGCCACAACCAGGGCCCTGCTGCCTGGCTCACAGCCACCATCAGTCTGACTCCATGTCAGCAGGGCCCTTGGTGCCTGCCCAGGGCCAGGGCCACCACTGCCCCCAGAGTTCTGTGTCCTGCCACAGCTGTGCACAGCTGTGCACAGCATATCGAGGCCCCTCCAGAAGATGGCAGGTGGTTGCTCTGTGCTGGGGACAGTGTGTGGAGCTGGTTGCCTTTGGGAAGTGACTTGTGCTTCTTGAGCCTCAGTTTCCTTATCTGTAAAATGGGGTCACTGTCACTTCTGATCGTGTGGCTGTGCCAGGGCCTGGGCAGAGCAGGCATCTGGGGATCCCCGAGCCCTTGAGGGCTGTCCTGATCTTGGGCGAGGGGAGTAAGGACTGCCTAGTAAACGCGTGTTGCCTGTAGCAGTTGTCCCCACCCTCCCTCTGCCCGCCCTGCTCCAGGCTCCCGGGTCCTGCTGGGTGTACTATTCCGAAGCTCCTCTGGCTGCACGCGCTCTCTTCCATCCTTCCCGAGGGAACGCAGTGGGCCGGGGGCGTGCCTGGGAGCAGCTGTGGCCCCTCACCAACCCTCGCTTCCTTGACAGGTGCACAACGTGTCGTTTGCCTTTGAGCTGATGCTGGACGGAGGGCTCAGGAAACCCAAGGCTCGGCCCGAAGGTAAGGCCGCACCCGTGCGCCCTCAGGAGAGTGGGGTACATGGAAGGGAAGAAAGGCTGGGTCTTAGAAGCGCCTGGAAGGTGGAATTGTCTCTCCTGATTAGCCTCTGGGTGTGCGGCTGGCAGGCCAGGCTGTGCTGATCTGAGCTCCCGTGTCCCGACCCCTGTGCTCCTGGCTTCGGGGACCAAGAGGACTGTGCTGGTGGAGCCCAGTGCCCTGTCTCTGGCAACCACGTGACTCGGAGGACGTAGCCCCCGCCCACAGGCCTCAGGATTTAGTCCCTCTCCGGCTGCAAGTACTCAGGCTGCAAATGCTGTCTCCTGGCCTGCAGCTTAGTGACTGTCGGGCTGATGTCCCCGACGGCCAGCACAGAGCCATGCCCGTGAGCATGGTCATGCCCTGTGTGGGTGTGAGGAGCTGGGGCGAGGGGCTGCCTTGCTTTCCCTCCCTGGCTGCTGTGTTAAATCCTCTGTACCAGGAGCTCTAACTTGAGTGGGCACCAGAATCCACAGGAAGGCTTCTTAAAAGCACGAATTCTGATTCAGGGGCTGTGGGATGGGCCTGACAATTCGCATTTCTAACAAGTTTCCCGGCACCACCAGTGTTTCCGGTCTGGGGGCCCCACGCTGAGAGTCACCACCCTACTGCACCAATTCTGGGTGGGGAGTCGTCATCACCCTCCACACACACATCCCGGGGGATCTCCAAAGCCACCATTTAGGGTCCATCCAGGCACAGAAATTCCATCCTGGGACCCAGGAGTCCCAGCCTCTGCCCGGGTGGGCTGGGCATCCCTCTGTGCCGGGGCTTAAGCATCAGGCCCTGGGAGCCTTTCATGCCTGTGGTCTGAGCTCCGCTTCTGATTTCGCCTGTTGGTGAGTGAGCTGGCACTCCTGGGACCCGTGGTCTTGGATGCAAATGGGAGAGCAGGGAAGGGAGTTGCCCCCCACTCTCTGCCTCCCTCTTGCTCTGACAAGCTGAGGTTTGAGAACCCCCAGGGCTGGTGGTAAGGACGGTTTCTGACTGGTGGCGACCACTCAGGCTCCCTTCCTCTAGCGCCATTTCTTGCTCTGTAATTCATTGCCTGCAGGGGAACAGCAAAGTGACAGTTCTGTGGCTGCACTCAAATCCCACAGAGCCAGAGCGCAAATGGTCATTTTACAGACGAAGAGACAGAGGCCCAGAGCAGGAAAGTCACTTGCCTGAGGTCACAGGGCAAGGGAGGAGAAGACCCAGGAGCCTGACTCCAGGAGGGCAGGTCACATCCCCACCGAAGAAGGCAGCCCAGACTTGCTGGGCTCTGGAGGGAGCCCATGAGTGTCATGCCAGGGCCACACCACGTAGCTGGCAGCTCCCACGGTGCCCTGTCCCAGGGGGCCTGTCTGGCTGCAGGTCATCAGTCCTGGCACAGTCAGCCTGTGGATGTTTGCCCCCAGTAAATGTCCTTGGCTGTTGTGGTCCCCACACCATGATTCAAGGACTTGTCTTGATGCAAATCCTAAAAGGGATGAAGGAGTGTCCTTGTCCTGGCCACCTCAGGGGTTCGTCCTGAGGGGTGGTGGCCTGGGACCCACGGCAGCCTGTGCACAGAGTGCCCTGGATGTGGTAGCCGACGGTCTTTAACCTGGAGTGCTCTACTGTGGCCGTGGCGAGGTCCTGCCTGTCTCCACAGTGCCGGCTCCGGAGCTCGGGCGCTCTCCCACCTGCCAACAGTTTCTCACTTCTTTCTGCAGATGTGGTGAACCTGGACCTCAAATCCACCCTGAGGGTCCTGTACAACCTGTTCACCAAGTACAAGAATGCGGAGTGACTGCAGGGAGCTGCAGAGGTGGTGGGACGGCCCGTGCTGCGTCCGGCAGGGAAGCCCCCCACCTCCCGGCCCACGGTTGTCCGCCCGCTCACCCGCCTGTTGTCCTGGTTGCTCTTGCCCTCCCCTCCATGTGCTTCCGCAGTGGGTGGCATGCTTTGAAATGCGGGGCTCTGAACAGCAGTTCCCATGTTGGAGGCCTTGCTCCCCAGTGCTGAGTCGGTTGCTTGATCAGAAGATGAACAAGAAAAATGCTGAACGAACCGCTCAGCCCATGGGAGGAGGCACCGTGCCTTCCAGTGGATGGAGCAGTTAGTAGTCACCGGTGATCAGCACAGGACCCTCAGCTTTGCCAGAGCAGTGACCTAGCTCTCCTGCTCTGGGGGAACCTCCCGGATGGCTCCCCTCAAAGCCTTTTTGGTAAAAAGCATTTTGCAGTTTTACAAACTTCTCTCTGTGGCCCCAGATGCTTTTGATGCGATGAAGAGTGCCCACCCCGTGGTCCCGCTTCTTGGCCGCTAGGTGTTGTTTACGTCTAGCTTCTGCATGCACGTCAGAGACCCTGGCGGCCCAGCTGCCCAGGAAGGATTTGCTGAAGCACCTCCTTCTGTCTTGCTGTGGCGAAGTGGGCTGGCTCAAGAGCCTTAGACCGCTCGGCCCCAAGTTGCCATCCCAGAGGCCCTGTTTGAGGATGAATGGATTTTTAAAACCTTTCAAAGAGCAGAGAATGTCAGTTTGCCTGGACTGCAGGCTGGGGGATCTGGACAACAGAAATTCATGTTCTCCCAGTCCTGGGGGCTGGAGGGCCAAGGTGGAGGTATTGGCGGGTCCTTCTGAGCCCCTCTCCCGGGCTTGCAGACACGCCTCCCCCCTGCGCCCAGCGCTCTGGGGGAGTCCATGTCCCCATCTCCTCTTCTTATAAGGACACCAGTCATATTGCACTAAAGGCCCACTCCAGTGACCTTGTTTTAACTTCATTACTTCTATGAAGACCCCATCTCCAAATGCAGTGACATTCTGAGGTGTGCAGGGTTAGAACTTCAGCACGTGGATTCTGGGGATGACACGGTCAACCCATGACAGGAAACATGAAGTGTCCATCTCCCTGCTGGGGGTGGTGCTTTCTGGAGCCCTGTCAGCAGCTCCCACTGGGAGGCCCGGAAAAGGAAATGGGGAGCACTCATTGTGTGCCTGTCATCCTTTGCTCACCATGAGGCATCCGTCTGCTGGGTCACCCCCTACACCCCTTTCTCTAACTCTCGAGTAGGGTCTGTGATGCACCAACCCCCCACCCCTGCCTGGAGCCCCCTGCAAACCCGCCTCCTTATTGACGTTCCCTGCCTGCTGCTGTGGCAAGGTGGGCCTTCCTAATGCCTTTGACTTTCGCCTTCCTGCTATAGATCAGAGCTGTTGAGTCAGTTGTTAATATTAAATTGAATGCCAATGCTCAAGATTTAGAAAACAGTTTAATATTCTGTCTCGGCTCCGGCTGCTGCCAGGCTGGGGTTGGGTTCAGAATAGCTGTCTTGATGGAGGTGGTTTCCCAGCAGGGGAAAGAAATAATTAAAACAGTATTACAGTGTCTCCTGCGGGATGCAGTGACATTAAAGAACCGCATTGAAGAAATAGCCGAGGCTGGGACGTTCTGTGCCGCCTTCATTACACGCATAGAATCACAGCCATCTGGAGCCGTGGCGGCCAATCCACCTGCCTTGTTCACAGGTGGGCTCGGCGAGGGTGTCACTGATCTCTAGGGACTGAGGAGGGGAATGAAAGAGGCGAGATGGGGCTTTGGAAATAACACAGCCGCGGGGTTCTCAGCCCAGGGGTCAGCTCCTGCCCGTGGTCCCTGCCGTGGGCGGAGGACGGGGGCTCTGGGAGGTGGGGTGGGGGCTCGGATTCCCGGGCAGCGAGCCCACTTCAAGCCTTCTGTTTCTAACAGGGAGGTAATAGTGGTCTCGCAGTGCTGACCACTCAAGGCTGAGTTTCCGGCAAGGCTGCAATCTCCTCTCCATTTACTTTTCACCAAGTTGGTTCAGAGGTGTAGGTGTGCCTCCCGCGCCCCTGTGTGGGGCCGCCTTGCTCGCACGCAGCCCATGACTCCCCGTTCACGGTCCAGCTAGAATCAGAATTCCTGGGAGGCTGGGGCATCTTGTTAGGGTAACTTGAACAGCAGAAACAACTTAATTCCAGAAAATTCTGGAACCCTTCTTCTTCACTCAACCCACATCCTCAGGGAATTGTTTGTCTCGGAGAGGGACCCTCATCAGCGGGAACTAAATGAAAGCGACATCGTTTGCAGCTGGGCACATGGGCGTCTCGGGGTCCACAAGGCCTCGGTGGGGTGTTCCAACCACAGGGGTTAGACCAGCCCTGAGCCCAGAACCCCACACACAGACATCCTACCTGGATGTGACAAAGAGCCGCGTCCTTTTAAAGCAACTGAATCTTCTGCACCCTCTTGGTGTGCCAGTATTTTATTGTCTTTTTAATCATTTTAAGCAATGTTTACTTTGGATTTCTGGATATTAAATAAAAGCCACTAAAACCTGGCCATGGTGTTGACCTTGCCCGCCCAGCTGACAGTGGGAAGCTGATCCTTTCTCTGTGTGCTCTGGGCCAGCTCACTGTGCTACCAACCAAACGTCACCTAAGCCAGACACCCAAACTAGGAAAACTCTGTGTGCTGTTATTTATTCCAATAAAGAATTTGTGGGCATGGCGCTTCCACTGCCTCAGGCTGGCTGCTGTCTTTTCCTGCATGCGTTTAGTGGCCGTGAGCTGCGCCAGCCCCGTGCTCGGTGCTGAGGCCACATGGTTCCCGCATGGCCCTGCCCACCGGGAGCTTCCAGTGGAGAGTGGGGCCGTGGATGGGCTGAGGCCGGGGGTTGGCAGAGGCGCAGCTGTGGATGAGTGGTTATACAGAGCAGAGCCAGCGAGTCAGAGGGTCCTCTGGTCCCACCCCAGAGCAGGGGATGCCAGCAGGTGAGTGGCACAGGCTGGATAAAAGGGCTGCTACTGGGAGGTGGTCTCCCCCTTACTTTATGGCAAGGGCCCCACGGTGGTGGCCAGAACTTCATGCCCCACTGGCCCTGCTGTAAGCCTTCCCCTGGAAGGTGGGGTGCGCCACATGCATGGAGCTTCCCTCTGCAAAATGCTGACCTCGTGACTAGTGCGGCTGCCTGGAGAGCAAGGCAGCGATGCTATAGAAAGAGCACTAAAAATGACAGTTGCTGGGAAGAACCTGGGCTTTGGAGAAACCCTGGGGTTCAGATCCAGCTTTGTTCCCATGTGACTGCCGGAGAGGTAATAACCCGCTTTCCAGGGTGAGTGCTCACCAAATTCATCCTCCCTTAAAATCAGCTGGCCCCTCCTGGGGCCCTTCTGCACACACCCCACTCCCCACCCCCGGGGGATATTTGGCAACATCTGGAGATGGTTTGGGTTGTCACACTGGGTGGGGTGCTATTGGCGGCATTTGGGGGGGTCCTGGGCCCACAGTTCACAGAGCAGGCTCCCCAACCCCCAAAAAAGACTCCACTGCCCGAAATGTGTGTTGCGCTGCAGTGGAGAACCCGCTGCTGAGTGGCCGGGTCCTTGAACCAGCCACGCTCAACCTCGGGTTTCACTGGGTGGGAGCATCTCTTCCAAGTGGCTGTTGGCACAGCAGGGCCGCTGTCTCTAAGCCTCTGGAGAGGCGGGCAAGCCTGTGGACGGTTCCCGGGGTGAACTGTGATGAAGGAGGGGCCCAGGGTGAGGCCTGGGAGAGGCTAAGGCTGTCAGGAGGGACAGCGAGGACCTTGTGGAGCAGGAAGGGGGCAGCCAGGGCTTTGGGCAGGTGTGGAGTGGGAGGCAGTCCTGCCGTCCCCTCCCTGGGGTGGGGCACCTCTGCTTTGGTCAGGGTCCCTTCCTCGTGGAACTGTGACACTATATGGCCACTTGCACTCAGAATTTGTAGAATCAGAATTTAGGGAAGGAAGGGACCTTCTGAGGTCATCTTGGTTGAGCCTTTCCCGGCAGGAGTCTGCTCAGCACTGACTGAGGGTCACTGACACTGCAGGGACAGGAACTCGCTACTCCTTCTGCAAGGACATTGTGTCTTGTTGGGAGGTTCAGAGTTAGTTTGGTTTCATTCTAAGTGGAAACACTCTTTGGGGTATAATTTGATGCAATAGATCGTTAGCATCCTCACTAGCTCCAGGGTCAGACTGCGCTGGGATCAGCAGGTGGAGACTCTGTGAACCCAACACAGTAGGGCCTTGCAGACTCAGTCAGTCAGTGTTTATTGAGGGCCTACTGTGTGCCAAGCCAGGTGCTGGGGTAGATATAGCCATGGCCCCAGGGAACTGGAGAGTGGTGGACAGACAAATAAGATGGTAAGGTAGACAGGATAGCTGCAGACAGGAAAGGTCTGGAAGGAAACAGACAGTGGGGTACTAGAGAAATAGGGGCAGGTGGGAGCACTTGGGAGGCAGAGGCATCAGTGCTGAGGCCCTGACTCACGTTGTCTTGGCCCCTTGCATTTAGGAGGGTCTGGTGGGTCATCCCACCAATGGCTATGAGCAGCCACGACAGGGTCACATAAAGTAAAACATTTAAGTCACAGCATCCCATTTAAGTCAACATTAGGCATGCTTTCTGTAACACCTATGTAGGATTCAGATGTTCTACCAGACGACATGTTTGGAACGAAGCTCTAGATTTTCCCCCACATCAATTATTTAAGCATTTTGACAAGGTGAACCTGCAACATTGTGCCAGAAAGCCAGGACGAATGATGCAGAAATGACGGGGAACATGTCAGGAGGACACAGGTGATGGCTTAAAGGGCATCCGTAGTTGGGACAATTTGAGCATCAGAAACAGTGGAATATAACATGTTGAATTAAAAACAATCCATGCATTCACAGTGATACTAAGCAAGGATGGAAGTGAGGACCTCTTTTTTCTTTTAACATTTTATATAATTTCAAGACTTAAGAGAAAAGTTGCAAGAATGGTACAAATAGTTCCTATATTTACCCAGATCCCCATAAATGTTGACATTTTACTATATTTGCTTTACCTTTCTACCACCTCTGTATAAATAGATATAAATAGACCTATTGGACAAACCTCTATATAGAGAGATAATCTCTCTGTGTATGGAAATTATCTATCTAATCTGTCATCGATCACCTATCTCTCCTGAACCTTTGAGAGTAAGTTGCATTACATAATGTCCTTTTATCTCTAAATACTTAAGTGTGTGTTTCCTAAAAACAAAAACGTTTTCTCACATAATCTCACGACAGGAAATGAGATTGATACAATAACATCTAATCTACTGACTTTAATATGTTTTTCCAGTTGTCCCAAAAATGTCGTTTTACCAAGACAAATGCATTCTAATCCTGTCCTGTGTCCCCCGTCCCCTTGAATCTGGAATAGTTCTTCAGTCTTTTTTTGCCTCACGACACTGACGCTGAAGAAAACAACCATGTAATAGAATGTTTCTCAGCGTGGTATGTCTGATATTTTCCTCATGGTTAGATTCAGCTTGTGCATTTTTGGCAGAAGCTATGTGTTCTCAGCACATCTTATGAGATTTATCACATCGATTTGTCCCATTTCCTGGAGTGTTCATCTTGATTATTTAGCTAAGATGATGCTTATCACGCTGGCCCACTGAAAGTATCTCACAGGGAAAGGATTTCTATGTTTGGAGTTACCCTTCCACCAGAAATAACTTAAAATGGGGCAAAATAGAGGAAACAACTGTTTCAGACATTAAATAAGAGGCAAGGCAGGTCTGTGATCCTTAAGAAAAGGAGGGAAAAATGAGGTAAGCCTACCACAGCCTATGCTTCCTGCTTGGACATAATTCCTGGACTGGTGTGCAGCAGTGGGAACCCAGATAGCGCCTGGTGGTCTCACTGAACTGAGGAGACAGAGCAGATTTTGAGGCAGTCAAGGTTAAAAACAAATTTTAAAGGGATCAGAGTAATCCACACTTAACTGCTTCCAGAGAAGGAATCTCTAATCCACACTCTTTAAAGGAATGCAACAGAATTCACCCAACAACGTAAAATCTCGAATATCTAGCACTCACTAAAAAATTATTAGACATACGAGGCAGAAGAATGTGGCCCACAGTCAGGAGAAAAATCAGTCAACAGAAGCAGACCTAGAAACGACAGAGATGATTGAGTCAGTATTCTGCAAGACAACCGCCCTGGGGTCTTTAGTAATGTTAGTGTCACAGAAGACTGTCCCAGCTTAAAAGACTCTAAACAGACATGACAGCCAAATACAATCAAGTGGAACATAAGATCTTGATTGGAGTGAAAAAATTAAAAGCTATAAACATCATCATAATTGGGAAAATTTGAATATGGATGAAATAATTAGAAAACATTCTACTAATGTTAATTTTCCTGGATTTCATAATGGTTCTGGCTTATGTAGAATGCTCTTGTTTTCAGCAGATAACATTCAGATTTATTTAGAGATGAAGTGACACAGTTCCTGCAGTTTATTTTTAAATGGTTCAGAAAGAGTGAGAGAGACGTATGTAGTAAAATGTTTAAAAAACAAACTTGCATTGAGATTTGGGGATGTAAATAAAATTTACATACTTTTTAGAGTTATGCAAATATAATTAATAGTAATGTATACATATAATACAGTTATGTAATATAATTATATAGTTTCCTATATAAACTTTAGATGTAAAAAATCCATTGTGTTCGTTACCTTGTGGGGGTCCCAAGGAAAGGGGACCCTTCCTTTCTGAGGTTCTGAGTCTTTGCTCGTCCTGTCACTCTGGGTGGCTGTGGTCTTCCATCAGGTTTTACCACATGCTGTGATGGTTCTAGGAGGTGCCCTGAGGACTCGCCTAGGTTCCAGATGCCCTCCGTGCCCCTCTGTGTCACAGAAGCCTCTCTTCCCCTTCATAATCAGGCTCAACAGCCCCAGCCCACATGGGCACCTTCTTCTTCCTTGTTTCCCTTCACCCGATGGCATGAGGATGCCCCTGTGGCCAAGTGGCCATTGTGTGTTCTCTGGAGGAGGCATACCTCTCATGGGAAGTGAGACTTCTTAACTGGTACAGCCCGAGGGACTTTCCCTCACCCTCGGGACTGACCTTGGGTAAAACTGCAGCCCTGCAGCACCCACTTCTAGTTCCTGCCAGCAGAGCTGGAGAGCCACCTGGGAACCAGGTCAATGGGCACCATTAGTCAATGGACATAGGTGATTCCTTGTGAGACCATAGGTAGGGATTGAGGAAGAGGGGGCAGAAGCAGCCACCTGCTCACGCAGTTGACCTGTGCCATTTGGGTCTGCTTCAGTGTGACCCCATAATGTCACTTCCTTTGACAGTGGAGGACCATGGCACACACAGTTTTATAAATTAGTGGTACAAAGGACACTCGTGTCTGAAGGAATATCAGGGTCCATAGTCACTTGAAACACCACAGATGGATTTAGACTGTACTAGGGCCCAACAGCAAATTGGGAAGCGATCTCAAAAGGAGAGTGAGTATTTGCCATTGACTGAATGTTTTTGTCTCCCCAAAATTCATATGTTGAAACCACATCCTCAGCATGAGGGTATTTGGAGGTGGGGCCTTTGGGAAGTGATTTGGTCATGAGGGCGAGGCCCTCAGGAATGGGATTAGTGCCCTTATAAAAGAGGCCCCAGAGAGCTCCCCACTCCTGCCATGTGAGGACAGTGAGAAGACGGCTGACTATGAACCAGGAAGTGGATCCTCACCAGACCCAAATCCATCAGCACCTTGATCTTGGTCTTCCAAACTCCAGAACTGTGAGAAGTAAATGTCTGTTGTTCATAATCACGCAGTCTGTGGTGCTTTGTTACTGCAGCCTGAATGGACTGAGACATTTGTAAGGGAAGAAGACAGAGCTTTGTCCCAAAGCTCCAGGGCCTGACCTGTGACCCTCCTGTCCTTGCTCACCTTCTAGCACCCTGGTCTACCTCACCCACTTTGAACCCCCTATTGGGACTGCTGACTCAGCAGGGTCAAGAGGCTAAGTTGAGACATTGTTTCCAGGATCAGCTACAAAACTCCTCTCTGGACCCCACACGCAGCTGGCAGGCTTGCAGGTGACTCCGTGAATGGTTGGAGCAAACCCAAGAGACAGATGTGTTGCCTTTCACATCTGTAGAGCTTCTGCCCTCAAGCACTGCTCTTGTGTCTCAGTGGTAGGAGATGCGAGGTGCCCCAACCTAAATCCCATCTGGGAGGGGTTGTCCTTGTGTTCCCAGACAAGTCGATCCCCAGAAAGTTCGCTAGGTAGCTGGCCCTTGAATTTGCATGTGTGCCCCTACATGGCACCTAGGACAGGGCCCCCTGCTCGTCCTCTGCGTCAGTGCAGTAACAGGACCCAGTGAACAAGAAAAGCAGGCACACTAAGCCGGCGCCTCCCATGGGGGTGCTGCAAGTGGGCTGTAGGTACCAACCTGCCCCCCTTGTCCCTCGGGATGGTCAGAGCTCCCAGACTGGTCATGTCTGGCCACAGCGACTTTGTCTCTTCATCCAGAGTGCCAGACAGGTTCCGTCGTTTCCTATCTATCCTATATTGTGACACGGCAGAGATTTTGTAAGTGCGAGGAGGCTTGCCCCCACTTCTTGTGCTGGGTACACCGTGTAAGTGAGCCTGAGTGAGTGCTGGGGGATGGAGGCCGCGCAGCCAGCCTGCCCACTGCCCGACATGTGAGTGAGGCCATTCTCCACAACTAATCACAAGCCGACCGCAGCTGCAGCAGAGAGCCCGGTGGAGATCCCCCAGCTGCCACAGACCAGAAGAACTCCCCAGCCGACTCAGAATCATACACTGAATACAATGGATGCTGTTTGAAGCTACTAAGTTTTGGAGTGGTTTGTTATGCAGCAAAAGCTAACCGATACACCCAGATTGCCTAAGATGAATAAGGGCTGTCCTTTACCTCTGCCATCTTGAAATGACCCCAGTTTCACTGAAATTGGGAAGCCCGTTTCAATGGCAGCATCTGCCAAGGTCCTTCCTGGGCTACCCGGGACAGCCCCTGCAGTACTCTCCATGTACCCCAGGGTCCTCTGGGTCTTCTGAGGGTAGAGGGTCACATATGACAAGTCCACTACATACACCAAGGTATCACGGCCATCCCGCTTCACTCAGAGTGGCCAGTGCCATGTCTGTTTCCAGTAGACAACCTCGCCAGGAGTTTGGAAGCCCTCCTAATGCTTCCTGCTCAAGCCCCTGCATTCAGACTTTCTATCAAGTGCATTTTCATTGGTGAGCGCAGCACCATCTGAAAGTGTGGTTCTTCTTCCCTGGCCTAACACCCTGACAACCCTTCCCCACATTTCCACTTTCTTACTAACATAAATTAGCAAATGCTCGCAATTTTTTAAAAAGTTACAAGCCTCCTTCCAGGTTTGACTTTAGGCTGGTCCTCCTGGGACAGACTGGAATTGAATTGTAGTTAGAAACTGGGGGGGGCCAGGAGGGGTGAATGGGAAGAACTGGGGTGCCCTGGCAAGCGAGAACCTTGTGGAGTTTCCTGGCAGGAAGCACAGCTTCTGCCAGACCTGGGTGGCAGGGCTGCCCTGCTGCCAGAGCTTGGGTGCTTGGGCTCGTCTGCAGGTCGCTGTTCCACTCTGAGTCCCTTCCCCAACGATGTCCTGCCTTCCACATAGGACATTTGGGGGGCTGTAGATTTAGTCTATGTTGTAAATCTGCACCACCCAGGATTAGATTCTGCATCTGACTTTCAGTGACACCAGACCTGCAGCCCCAAGAGAGAAGGATTCTTTAAGGCTATCATAGGAACTCCCTGGTACTCTAAAAACAAAGCCCAGAGATTGTTCTTTTCTTCCTTAAAATCCTTTGATGTGATGATAAGAAAGAGCAGACTCACCCCACAGTCCTTGAATAAACCATGCTTACCGTATTGTGGATGGAAGCCACAACTCAGTCTGCAGAAGTGGGGATTTAACAGGTACTTAGTTCTGGGCAGTTACAGGTCATTGTTTTGCCTTTTGTCACCATGTGCCATGATCTAGAATTCCATTTGCTAGATCCTTACTGCCTTTAAACCAACCCAGCCCGGAGTGCTATCCTTGAGATGTTGCCTGCAATGATGACTGGCAACAAATCCTATATTAATTGAGTTGAAATAACTAGAATCTAATAGAATTAGATTCTTTTTAAATTAGAAATTAGGTGATCACAAAGCCCTAGGAAGGCTGGAGGAGCTGGAGACATCCTCCAGGAACAACTCTTGGAATAGTTCTGCAGGACTGGCTGCCTCTGCCTGCGACCAGGAAGCTACTGAGGACTGCTGGCTCTAGAAGCAGACATTTGGGGCTAGGTATTTTCCATTTGCGTCCTGAGGTCCAGTCTCTGCTGTTCTCCATCCTGACCTCCACATCACTGAGCTCTCTTCCCTTTGGCTTTGGCCAGCAGGAGGCCCTGGCGGAGCGGAGGGTTGCGGCGGAGAGCGAGGTGAGGGGTTCATTCCTTGGGCTCTGCCCCTCTGCTGGGCTGCTGTGGGCTGGCTGGGTCCCTCTTCCGCAGCCCCCAGCCAGCGGCCCTCACTTGAGCTTCCGGAATTCTCTCCTGGGCCCCGGTGGCCACTCTTTCCTCTGCCCCATGAGGCTCTGGACGTGCATCGGCTCTGGCTGACTGCTGGCTTGAGGTGCATCAGCACCTCTTCTGGGCTCCAACTCCACACCTGCCACCCCACTGGCCCTTACTAAACACTCCTCAGCTTCCAGAGCTGAGTGTCCCCCTCTCTGCTGCCGGGACCCTGGGTGACGCACCTACTCGGATGTGATCCCAGGCTCAGGAAGCATGGGACCTAGAGCCATGCCCTGCCTGCCACATGTGCCCCAGCGAAGTGGATGTAGGGGCACGGCTGCATCTCTCCCCACTTCACAAATCCCAGTCTTGCACTGGGCCGGGGTGGGGGGTGCTTAGGAATGGCAGAAACTAAATCATCTGCCTCCGTGTCTGCCTCTGTGACGTGGGGATGATACAGTACCTGCCTCAGGGGCTGGGTTCCAGTAAAAATTAAAGCCCTTAAATTTATGTTCGCTTCACTGTCAGTTACTCAACAAATACTAGCAGGAATAACGCTCATCTTTAGAGCCTTTTGTCATTTTATAACAGTTTGTCATGTGTATAACTTCTCACAAGCAACCCCACTTTCCAGCTCCCACACGCCCTTTGTTCCTGCTTCCCACCTGTTCTGGCGCCTTCCTGCCTGGTCTGTGAGCAGAGAAAGGGCGGCCGGCTTCCCGGTCACCGGGAGCTGTCACCTGTTGCTATGCAACCTCAGTTTCAGCCTGGCTCATGCAGACTCAATCTGGGGAGACCAGCCTGGGTCTGCGGTGTCCCCTGGCTACCCTGCTGTCCTGGGGTCTCTCCTTCTTGAAGTCCGCTAGACCTTTGCCTAGGTCGTTCCCTCCACCTGGACCATCCTCACCCATCTTCTTTAACTGGCAAACTCTTATTCATCTGTCAAGGCCCACTTCTCCTCTGAAAATCTTCCTCACCGGCTAGACAGCCGCAGCCCTCAGTATTTATTCCTGGAGCCCACCTTTTGCCAGGGATTATTCTGGACACTGAAACAAAGGGATCCTCCAGGGGCTGTGGCAAGGAATCAGAGCAAGGACCTACTTTAGATAAAGACAGTTAGGGAAGGCTTCCTGAAGGAGGAGGCATTTACACTGATGATAAGGGTGAGGACATAGGCATTTTAAAAGCTGAGACAGGGCTTCTAGGCAGAGGGAACGGTAAGTGGGAAGACCCTGAAACAGATACTTACAGGGAACAGAAAGCTGGTCAACTTGGCTGGGAGGGCATGAGGGCAGGAGAGGTTAGGAGACGAGGATGGAGATGTAGCTGGCAGGTCACATCAGGACTCACGGCTGGGCGTGCAGACTGGATTTTATTTTAAGAGCTATTGGATGCCACTGGTGGGTTTTGAGTGAGTTGGGACGTGAAGTGGGTCCTCTGGTTGTAAACAGCTCAGGGATGGAAGTAGGGGTGTGAAAGAAGCTGCAGTGGGGGTCCAGCTAGGAGGTTCCTGTGCCGTCCTGGGAGGAAGGGGCGCCTGGTTGGGGTGGGGGTGTAGAAGCAGATGGCTGTCCACTGATGGTGGGAATGTGGGGGTCTCTGGGGGAGCTGACTCCCAGCCTCTGCTCCCAGTGACTGGAGGGCTGGCACTGCCATTTGGGGGTGGGAAGACGGGGGAAACTCACTTGGTTGATGTAGTGGGGAAGGGAGAGGGAAAGAACAATATTAAATTTGAGTTGCCTGTGAGGCCTCTGAGGGGGCTGTGAGGTGGTGGCCGGGGCCCCGGGCAGAGGTTTCCGGAAGGATGTGGCAGCATTGCTTTCAAAGTGTTAGGCTCTGAACCGAGGGTGGAGGAGCTTCCTGCAGCCGAGCAGGCCCCGCAGAAGCCGCAGGCCCCGGAGGAAGTGAGCAGCTTGGCCCTGCCTCCCAGAGGGCCCCTGCTGACCTAGGGACCCAGAGACTGCTTCTGTTTGGACCCCGGGGACCCCTGTTTGAGTTCCTTGGAGCTCATTTGCTGGAGTGGAGGACACCACCAGGTGAGTCCCGGCATCTTAGCCGCAGGGCCCTCGGCTCTGGGGCCTCCTTCCCATGCGCAGTGCTCAGGAGCTTCAGGCACGGTGGGAGGAGCCCCGGCCCGGGGAGCACAGTCTAGGCTGAGGCTGCTCAGGCTAACGTCGGGCAAAGCAGAGCCTGAACCCCCTCGCCGTCCGGGCACCCCAGGCTCAGAGGGGCCGCTCCCCCCTCCCCGGAAGCCCGGTAGGCAGGAGGCCCTGTCCTACCTCCAGGGTGGCCAGATGAAAACTCCCCTTCCACCATGTCATCTCCCTGAGCTTCATCCAGTGTGAAGAACCCCCAAAGGGAGGCCCAGGCGGGGAAGGGACTACCCAGTGCTGATGGCCAAGGCAACACCCAGCTCTCTGTCCACTTGGAGGCCTTTGCTGAGCTCTGAGTCCAGCCCCTCCTTGCAAAGAAGCTTCAGGACCAGAGGGGGAGTGGGTTTTCCCAGAGTAGCCACAGCGGAATGAGGAGGAGCCAGCCTGGAGCCCAGACCTCTGCACCCCCAGGCCGGGCTCTTCCCTCTTCCCTGGCCACAGTCCTCAAACCAAAGCTTGTTCAAAGGAAGCCTGGGGATTCAGGGGACAGAGATGGCCCAGCATCCCTCTCTGCTTCACGGCGGGAAGAGCCTTGGGCAGTGCCCTGTGTCCCCAGGCTGGCTGCTGGTGTGACGGGCAGCTCCAGCCCCAGTGAACGCCTCCATCTCACCACTGGCCTCCCCGGAGGCCGGAGCTGACCACCACCTTCTGCTGCATGACACCCCACCCCAAGTGTCTGACTGGGATTGGAAATGCTGGGGAGACCAGGGGCTAGAGAGGGAGAAAGACGGAGGGCAGAGCTGGCAGCCGAGCAGGAGAGGAAGTGAGCCTGGGCAACAGGAAGGAGGCCTGGCGGTTTCTGAACCTGCACCTCCCAGGCCTGGGGGGAGGCCGGCCCCCTGCCCGTAATGAGGACGGGGCAGGGTGACGCGCACTGCGCCGGCAGGAGCTGCGAGACCCCCAAACTACCTGAGAGGCTGGAGAGGATCAGCCCCATTGTAGAGAGCAGGGCAGGAGTGGTGGGTGAGCTGGGGGACGCGGGCACTCCAGCTCGGTCTGCTCGCCCAGAGGCTGTGGGTGCTGCTGTGTGCCTGCCCTTTCCAGGCTCTGGGGCCCAGAGGGGACAGGCCTGGTGCCCCCTGGCCCTCAGGAGCTCATCCCTCAGCATGCTCACCCCACCCAGCCCCCCAAATGGGCCCCCAATGCCCCCTCACCCCTCCACCTGATTTTCCTCTGGAGCTCAGCCTGCGATTTCCTGGACCCTGACAAGCTCCTTTCTCCTGGCGCAGGGTGTGCCCAGGCTTCCTGCATGTTGTCGCGGGTTGGGGGTGGTCGTCTGGCCGCTCTGCACCTGCTGAGGAGGCACCACATCCCTGCCAGGCGCCTGCTCAGGCTGTGCCTACAGCTGTGTGCCTTTCTCCACCCATCTTCCTGCCTACTGTCCCCTTGTCCTGGCAGCACAGTGATTTGCCCACCCGTAGCCAGCTCCTACCCTGCTTGGCTTGGGAGAAGAGACGCCCTCTGCTCCCTGCATCCCCAGGGCTGGCAAGGAGACATGGAGGCAGAGACCTTGTACAACCTGCTGCAGCTTCCCAAGGAGGCCACACCACCAGCAGACGAGGAGCTCCTGCAAGGTGCCTGCCCCTGTGGGACTGGGGTCCAGGTGGGGCGGAGGGGAGGGTCTACACCGCAGGAACAAAGCTGGCTGTCCGGGCATGGCATTGCTTCCAAGTTGTAACTGAGCACCCAGCTGTCCAGCTCCTGCCTGTGCCTTCTGCTTTATACCTGACACCTCACCCTGCTTCCAGAACCTTCTGCAGTTATCCAAAACTGCACATCTCTAGGTTGACAATGAGGATACCCATTGCTATGTGTGCCTACTATGTGCTGGTGTTGTGCTAAGCACTTCTAATAGGCAGCAACTCATTCATTGTTCTGAGGGTAGGTGTTATTATCTCTTTTTTATAAAAGAGGAAACTGAGGCACAGAGAGGAAGATAGCAGAGTAACAGCTGCCTCCGTTAGAAGGGGTGGGGCCAGGATTCTGGATGCAAGGAGGGCGGCTCCGGGGTTCAGGTTCCACGCCCACTGTGTGGTCTCAGCAGACGCTGGCAGAGATCTGACACCCGGCAGGCTGGGGGTCTGCTTATTTGCCCCCCTCACTCTTGCGGGTTTCTTTGGAAAGTGGGCGGGCACAGGACAGGAGCAATTCAACGAGGGCGGGTCCCCTTTAGGCAAGTGTCTGTTTTCTGAGGCTGGGGAGTTTGTGGCCACGGCCCCTGAAATCTAGAAGATGGTTTAAAAGAAGGACCAGGGCAGGTGCCCATAGCTGTTACCACCCTGTTACAGAAACCAAACAACAAACCAGAGGGCAACCCGAATGTCCCTCTTGGCACGGGCTTTAAGTGACCCTGCTAGAACTTACGTGACCTTTAAAACAGAAATACGATGCTGGAGAAGGAAGTGTGAAATAATCTGAGCAAAGGCGCACAACGCAACTTCAGCTCGATCCTGTGACAACAGCCTTTTACACAGGGGGGCTGAGAGTCCCGCGGAGAGTGAGCGAGACCCTGGGCTCCGGGGAGTCGGCAGGCCGGGTCCAAGGCCTCAGGGCTGCGCATTAACTGCCTGGTGTTCTCTGCTTGTAATGGTTTCAGCTTAGAAAGCACGCGAGGAAAACTGCTCATAGGGTGGCAGGCTTAGTTGTTTGAAAATATATATATTTTTTGTTTTATAGTTGATTTAGCAGAGCTGGAACATGAGGTGATTCAGAGTGGCCGGGAATCTGCTCCGGGGAGGGCGGAGCAGCACCACGGTCGCCACTCACTCACTCATCCAGCCGCCCCCCACCCCCCGCTGGTCCGGGGCCCCCCGCTCCTCTGGGGCAGATAGCCTTCCTTCCTGCTGGGAGACCCGGGCCTGGGCAGTGCTCGGGTCTTCAGAACATGGAGGAAAGTCTTCGGCTGGGTCATGTGAAGAAGAGACAGTGCGTTTTGTGAATGTGGGCAAGGCAGCTCCCAGGGGGTGACTCAGTTTCCCCCATGTCCACTGGGACTATGTGACCTCGCAGGTCCCTCTAGGCCCTGACATTTGTGGGTTCTGTGCATCTGTAATATGAGGAATCGCTGCTGACCAGGGTTCTGGGGCTCCAAGAGCCAGACATATGGTTGATCCCTCAGCCCGCGGGGCCCCGCTCCTGGGCTTGTCTGAGTGGTGGCTTCTCTAGTAAGTGGGTAAAGTTGCCACAAAATACAAGACACCCAGTTAAATTTGAATTTCAGATGGACAAGAAACAGTTTTTGAGTTTATGTCCTCCGAATATGAATATTGCTATGTGTAAGAATCAGCTGGTGCTCATGAGGGAAATGCAGGGAAAAGCATTAGGGGTGCAGTGGGAACAGCATGGGCAAAGGAAGGAGGTGTGGAGGACAAGGCACACTGGGGAAACCCAAGTCACTTTGGACATTTGGTGCTCAGGGTGTATGTGTGTCTGAGTGGCCCTGTCTGTGTGTGTCTGTGTGCATGTGCCTGGGTATCTGTGTGTGTCTGTGTAACTGTGTGTGTGCACATACACATGTGGGTGCGTGTGAAGCAGAAGGACTAAATTCTCCCTGTGGTCAAGGTGCTGGCTTTGTGGTGACTTGCAGAGAGCTTCCCAGCTCCCTGCAAGGTCCCCCCCACACGGGTCATCCTGACTTCTGCTTCCAGGACAGAAGAAGAAATACCTGTCACCCACCTCCCGGGCGGATCCGAAGCTGGCCGAACTGCAGAAGGTACTGCAGCCCCTCTGCTTTCCCTGCTGTGCTCCCTGGAGGCAGTCAGGTCATCTTCTCAGGGACAGCAGGCAGCCACCTCCCCTCCCTGACATCAGGACGCTGCGCAGTGACCAGTGGGAAGACCCCCTGAAGGAACGTTTATGGAGCACAGACCGTACTTTCACACACATGATCCCAGCAACCCCCACGATGGTTGAGGGGCTCCACTGTCACCCACATCCCAGGGAGCAGGTAGTGAGGCCCAGAGAGGTGACCTGACCTGTAGGGGACATAGGCAGGCCAGTGGAAGAGCTAGGGTTTGGCCCCAGCCATCAGCCCCCCAAGCCTGTGCTCCTTCGCCTGCTCAGCCGCCCAAGGCAACGGAGGGGCGTGAAATGGGCAGGAGCAGGCTGGTCGCCCAGGGCCGGCCCTCTTCTTGGCTGTGAGTCTGCTGCTCAGACTGGCTGGCCACAGACAAGCTCGGGGCCTGTTTTTCTCTGCCTTACTTCTCCAGTCTCCCTGTGGCATTTCTGTTGCCTCCTCCAGGAGGGCTTCCTGGCCCACCCCACCACCTTCTACCTTCCCCAGAGGATTTTTGGCCCATTTTCTGGCCCTTCCTGCCTTCGTCCCTCCCAGTCCCTCACTCCCTCCATCCACCTCCCCCACCCTGGGCACTGGGACATGGAACAGCACGAGCTCTCCTGGAAACCCTGGCAGGGTGCTGACGCATCTGAGCGTGGGTTCCTCCAGGAGCTGGTCCTGAGGCGAGGATTTGGGTCAAGCAGTTGAAGTGGGTGGCAGTCGCAGGAGATAAGGCAGGGCAGTGGGGAATAAGATGGGCAGGGAAGGCGCCGCCCAGGTGAGGGCTGGAGCAGATGCAGCTCTGGGAGCCAGTGTGGAGCTGGCACCTGAGAGGCTTCCCATGTGGCGGAGGAGCGGGCTGTTTGCACCAGCACCTGGGTCCCAGGGGCTACGCCCTTAAAGGCGGGCATCGCACCTCTGCCTTCTGGCCTGTGGAGCACAAGCAGGGTGGGCCGGCCTCCAGGGTCGGCCCACGGGCAGGGCTGCAGAGAGGAGCAGAGGTGAGCACCACAGGGGTAAAATTTAGGGTCAGGAGGGACAGCAGCAGCCCCTACGTTAGTGTTGCAGTGCTGCCAAGACAAAGTCCCACCAACTTGGGGGCTGAAAACAACAGGAATTCACTCTCTCGGTCGGGCTGGAGTCCAAGATCACAGTGCGGGCAGAGTTGGCTCCTGGAGGCTCTGGGGGAGAATCCATCCCAGGCCTCTCCCCACACCGGGTGGCCCCCAGCCTTGGCATTCCTCTGCCTCTCATTGCCTTCTGAGCTCTCACCAAAGTGCCTATTTGATGCCCATGTTTCTACCAACTGCCTCTGTAAAGCAGCCTAGGCTTTTTCTATCAAGTGCTTTCAAAACCCTTCCCATTACCAATTCCATCTCCCTGCTTTGGGGTATTTGTTACAACAGTTCCCCACTCCCTGGTCCCAAAACCTTGGACAGGACAAACAGCAGCCCACAGTGCCTAGGTCTGTAGTGGAGAGAAACAAAGTGTCTTCAGGAGTCCAGATCAGGCCCTGTCTCAGTCTGGGCAATGAAGGAGGGCCTCCCAGAGGAGGTGACATTTGACCTGCTCTTGAAGGATGGGAAGGAGTTGGCAGCTGGGAGGAGGGCACTCCAGGCTGAGGGCAGAGCTGAGCCAGGTGAAGGCCAGGTGAGAAGTGGCCCCGGGTCAGCTGTCCCATGGGGGCCTGCAGGTGCTGATGGAGTGGATCAACACCCAGCTCCACTCCGAGCACATTGTGGTCCGAAGCCTGGAGGAGGACATGTTCGATGGGCTCATCCTGCACCACCTTTTCCGTAAGTGGCTGCTCCTGGGGCTGCCCAGGGCCATCCCCCCTGACCTGGCCCCTCAAGCGCCCCAGGTGGGCTCTCCACTCGGCCTCCAGGGAACAGTTACTGCTCCTCCACTCCAGGCCTTGGACTCCCCCTCCCCCACATTGCCTCTGGCAATTATCGAGTGCCTCTGTTTGTGGCTGCTGAGGACCACAGAGAATCCCTTGTCCCTGCCCTCAGGCTGCCAGAGAGAAAACAGGCCAGTGGGGAGGTGACCCTGGCAGCCAGAGGAGGCCTGTCCTAGCCTGCCACGTTCACAGCAGGGCTGCCTCCTGGCCCCGGGGCCCCTCCCCGCACCAGTTACCCTCTCCCTGTGCTGTGTGAGGTTGTGTTTGGTGTACATGTCTGTCTCCTGCACAAAGCTGTAAGGTCTTGGAGGCAAGGGTGGCCTTGATTCTGGTCTTCTGCAGCCTGGGCCTGGCCAAGTCCTTTGTAGATGGGCAGCAGAATAATAATCCTACAAGCCACCACCAAGGCCCCTTGAGCACCTGCTGGGGGCAGGTGCTGTTAATCCTCAGCACAGCCTTACACTGTTACTATTCCTATTTTACAGACGAGGAAACAGAGGTGCTGGGACGCCTAGCACCTTGTCCAGGGTCTCACAATGAGGAAAGAGGGAGTCAGGATATAAGCCTAGGAGTTTAGGCCACGCTGTCCTGCCGAAAGGAAGTGTGCACAGCTGTGCAGAAGGCAAAGGGGGCAGGGAGCAGAGTGGTCAAGGTGAGGCCAGTGGAGGCAGCTCAGAGGGCCGGCACTCCCCATGTGCAGAGGGGCTCGGCCTCCTGGGGGAAGCAGACTGTCCTCACCCTGCCCTCCCCAGCCCACCCTTGCCCTCTCCCGCCCTCTCTGGCCCTCAGAGAAGCTGGCCGCACTCAAGGTGGAAGCAGAGGAGATTGCCTTGACGGCTGCAAGCCAGAGGCGCAAGCTCGAGGTCGTCCTGGAGGCAGCCAACCAGAGTCTGCAGGTGGAGGAACTGCAGGTCAAGTGGAGCGTGGAGAGTACGTGGGCTCGGCCGGGGCTGGTGTCCAGGGGCGGTCTGGAGGAGCCCGGGTCCTTCTGCTCCAAGGCTTCTCAATGACCCAGTGGGCACGCTCATGCACCCCAGGTATGGGGGTGACCTGGGTGCTTGGGAGGTGGCAGAAGCAAAGCCTCATGCACAAAGTCATGCGCCCAGTTGAGGAGCAGGCAGCCCTACCCACTTCTGTGCCGTGAGGGTGTCGCCGCAGCAAGGACAGCACAATGATGATAAACGCGGCCACATCAAAAACACGCCACTGCTCACAGAGTTCCACGTGCCACGATGCTCCCATCCCCCTGGTCACGTGGGCACTAACAGTCCCATTCATTTACTTAAATTATATCTGCCATGTCTGCTTATAAGAAGTGGAGTGAGCAAAACGTCCAGGCTTCCTCACCCACCCCATTAACAGTTTGGTATGAATTGCCTCCTTCCAATCTGTATATCCTCCCCATTTTCCAGACCAGAAAACTGAGGCTGAAAGGAGTTAAGCAGCGTCTCCAAGGCTGGGTGGTGATCTAGCAGTTTGCAAACCCAGTTTTTGGTGGCCCCCGTGTCATACCTTCGCCACTATGTTTGGTCTCAGGTTTGATAATTGATGTTTATAGTGTGGGCTCTGAATTTCGTCCCATTCACCCTAATCTAAAATTTTATTCCATCTGTGCCAGCTGTAGGACATTTAGTTGTTTCTGATGTAAACAGCACTGCAGCGAACATCTCTGTCTAAAGCCCTGTCCACACACTGGACTGTGACTTTAGGGTCTTCACAGAAGTGGGGTGATTGGGACAAAGTGTGATTATTTTGGGGTTCTGAATGTCTATCTCCAGACCTCTGTTTTCCAGAAGGCTGGACAGAGATCTCCTTGGTCTGCAGAGGGTTTTTGTGGCCATAAGAAAAACCTCCATATGGCCCCACATTTTGGTGGCCCCTGGGTCCTGACCTTGTACCCCTCACCCCTCCCAGCCATCTTCAACAAGGACCTGCTGGCCACCTTGCACCTCCTTGTGGCCCTGGCCAAGCGCTTCCAGCCTGACCTGCCCCTCCCGAGCAATGTGCAGGTGGAGATGGTCACCACAGAGGTAAGGGGCTGGGCCCCTCGGGGGGCCTGGGCCTGGGCTGAGCACCTTGGGTCCTGCACTGGGGGTGCTGTGAGGGTTGGGAGCTGAACCAGGTATGTTCTAGATCTGTCACACACTCCCAGGACAGCAGTGGGGCATAGGGCTGCAGCTGGGGGTGGGAGATGCCAAGTTCCACAGAGCCCCGAGACGGTCCATGGGAAGGCCAGTCCCACTCTCCTGAGCAGGTGGCATCTGCCTGGGGGTGTGAGGAAGGTCCTGGCTGATGTCAGCTGTGTCACATGGGCCATATGTGTCTGTTGATGGCCTTTCAGAGCCTTCACACCATTGAGTCACAACCACTGCCCTGGTCACTGCTGTACTGTCCTCTGTCACTAACTGATGGTATGGTGGTGGTTCTAGGGGGCTTTTTTGGGTTTCGTACCCCATGGGACCCTTTCTCACTGAGCTGGTTAATGCCTCAGGGGTCCCTGGCTCCCCCTCAGACAGACTCTAGCACTACAAATAGGCGCCCCACCGGTGCCTGCCCCTCTTTATTCTCCCCCCCAACCTCTGCAGGGCTCCCTGAGCCGGGGCTTACCTTTGACTCCACCTGACAGAACAAGACAAGTCTAGCCAGACTCAGGTGAATTCATTTCTAAAAACACATTGACTCAATGCTTATACTTCTTTTAAAGTCAGAAGTGACTTGACTGTCATTCTGTCACTCATTCCCTCACTTGCCCACCTGTCCATCCACCCACTCACCCATCCATCCATCCATCCATCCATCCATCCACCTGTCCATCATTCATTAATTATTCAAGTCAACACATGGTCACTGACCCCTGCGAGCCGGGCACTGGGTGAGACTCGGGGGATATCCGAGGGACAAGGCAGACATGGTCTCCATCCTCGTAGGGCTCAAGGCCCCTGGGGAAGAAGGACAGCTAAGCCAGGCCACGTGTGATGAGGGCCACCCTGGGGAGGGGGTGAGGCAGACGAAACTGGGTCCCGTGAGGCTGCTTTGGCCACCACAGTCTTCTAGCGGCAGGTGTGGGACCCAGAGGTTTCTGGGATTGTTCAGTGTCTTCCCTTTGCTCTTTCTCAGAGCACCAGGAGCGGCCTGAAGTCCAAGAAGTTGGTGGAACAGCTCACGGACTGCAGGTGAGGGCAGGGCCAGGCTGCGGCCTCCCGGGAACAGGCCTGGGGCCTGGGGCAGGGCCACAGCGGCGTGACCTTCCTGGGGGCAGCCCTCACACTCTGCCGGCTTCCTCTAAGCCTCCCAAGGGCCTCGCTGGCTCCTCAGTCCTGCAGGGGCACACAGGGGCCCTCCATCCCACTAGCCTCTGGGGCAGGGCCCTCATGGGCTGGTGGGAATGCCCACGTCCGCCAGCTCTTCGGCCCCTGCACAGCCCAACAGAACAGGCAGAGCTGGGGTCAGAGGGGCTCTGGCCCACGCCAACGAGGTTGCACCACAGCCACTGGAGGCCCGGAGGAGCCCAGAAATGGGGTCTTTGGACCCTGATGCCTGCTGCTTCCCTGAAGCCCAGCCCCCCGAGTCTGGAGGAGGGGTCGGGGACGGGGAAGGGGAAGCGTTCCCTCGCTCCACGGTAGGGAACCTGGCCGCCAGACCGCAGCGCCCCAAGGGCCCTCTCAGGTGCTCACTCATACCACCAGCACTAATTGAGCGCCTACTGTGTGCAGGGGGGGGGGGCTCTGTCCGTGAGTGTTCCAGTCAGCCGGCGGCTGGCCCTTCGTCCGTCTGGGTGAGCAGGAAGCCAGGGGTTGCCGGCCAGGGAGCGCGTCCCTCGGGCCTCCCCGCCATCCTGGCAGCTCTCCCTGGCCTGGTGTCAGAACGGGCTTCCTGCAGGAAAGCTGGGGAGTCTCCCTTCCTGGCTAACGCCTACTGGAGGCCTACTCTGCCCAGGGCACTGGGCTGTTGGGCTCCCTTGACCCATTTAACCCCCACGAAGCCCAGCTGGGCAAGCTCAGTTCTCTTCAGCTCACAGGCCTGGCAGGCAGCCCCACCTGGGCCTAAGTGTCTGCTCTGCCATGTCTGAGCTCTGTGACCCTGGACAAGTCACCGCTCCTCACTGAGCCTCTTAACTCCTCTGAAAAATGCAGCCCGTTCCTACCCTTTAGGCTTTCATGAGGGTAATAGAAGATGCGTGGGAGGGGGGCCTCCTGCGTCCCTGAGGTCCTGGCAGCCTCTGGCTCCTGGGCTTCCACTGGGGAACGGCAGGGGCTCAAAGTATGGGAAGCTGATGGCAAGGAGCCGCTGTGGCCCAAGCATGTGAGCTGAGGCAGCAAAGGTCAGGAGGAAGCAGACCTTTGCTGGCCCCTCCTGCAGTGGGTCCTGTGCACTCATTGGCCCACTTAACCTTCTCAAGGACACCCCGGAAGGAAGCCTTGCTCCCCTCTGACTCAGTGAGGCCAAGGGATCTCCTGGTCACCCAGTCACTGAGCGACTCCAAACTGACTCCTAGGATGTTGAAGCCTGAGGGTCTGAGAATCAGTTTTGGAACCCCGAGTGGGAAGGCGTGGTCTGTGTTCACGGCATTGAGTTCCTTCCTCATCATGGCCCTAAAGCCATCCTGCTCAGCCCCCTTTATGCACTTGGAAACCTTCCTGAGGGTGCACCCCTGACTCTCTGCTTGTGTCTGGGGCAGCACGGGGCATCTGTCTGCCTGGCACCTGCCTTTGGGCAGAGCCCGGGGTCTGTGTTTCAGGCCATCCTCTCCACCCCGCACAGCCCAGCAACCTGCTGAGGGCCTCAGGCAGAGGGGCCGCCTGGCTCTCCCGGGAGGGCTGGGACACAAAATTCACAGCAAAGTCCAAGAAAAATCATTCAGAAAGAACAAAACTAGAGTGAAAGAACAAAGATACAAAAGAGTATGGACTATCCGATCAATCTCATTTACATGGACTTGCAGGACAAAACCCATGGGGAGGGAGAGAAATCAGAGCGGTGGTAATCCCTGTGGCTGGATGGGGTGGGGGCACGCGGGGGTGCTGGAGCGCGCTGTGTCTGGTTGCCGGTGGTGATCACACAGGTGTGTATAGGTAAAAGTGCACAAGCTGTAAACTTACAATTTGTGCCTTTTATGGTATGTGTAGCCCCTCCGCCCGGCTAAAACAGCAACCACAAAATGGCAAAATCCAAACATTGCCAGGTGGGGACGCCTCCGCAGAAGGGTAGGAACCTCTTGCCATTTGCTTCCCATAGGGACCCTGCCTGGCTACAAAGCAGCTGGGAAACAAAGAGGAGCTCATACAGGTTGTGTGTGAGCCTTGCCAGCACAGAGGCATGGCTTAGTAAGAAACTACAGGGGTAGAGATTTTTTTTTAACCATTTGTTTGCTTTCTCCCCTCCTAGCACAGACAAGGACCAGCCTTCGAGTGAGTACTTCTGTGACTTCAGGACATCTTTTTCTATTGGATACGTGTTAATACAGACAGTAACGATGAAGGGTTAATGGATGGATGTTCGCTCCCATTTCCTTTGCAGTCTGTGTGTATCTCAAGCCTTTTCTTTTCTGTTTGTCTCTCCTCCTGTCTGTCTGTCTGTCCATGGTCTTGGCTATTCCTTCTCATGATCCTGCTCATATGGGTAAAGAGATTTCTGATTCCCCCTCGGCGGTGACGGTAGAGGTGTTATCAGTGTGTGGGCCCCAGATCCAGATGTCCTGAGTTCAAACACTAGCTCGCCTCCTCATCGGCCACAGGAGCTTGAGCATTTTAACCTGTCTGTGCCTCAGTTTCCTCATCAGTAAAATGGGATTAATTTTACAGTAAAAAGGCACCCACCTCTTGGCTGGTGATAAGGGTTAAAAGAGAATTTGTTAGTGTGCTTAGCACAGAGTAGGTGCTTAATAGTGATTGCACAGCCATGTGGCTGCTGCTTTTGTGACAGCGATCTTTACCCGTCACCCATCCACCATTCCCATCCTAATGTGATTTTCCCTCCCTGAATTGTCCTGGGGCTGGACCATCAGCATCCGCTTAGGACACAGGGCTGCACAGGCAGGGGATTCTTTGGGGGGTAGAAATAATGCGGAAGCAGAAGGAATGACCTCTGAGGGGCGTCTGAGAGCAGGAGCTGAGGGAAGATGAATGGGGGAGGAAGGACAAGGGGGTACGTGGGAGGCTGGCTGATGTCTGTGTGTGTGGAGGGGCAGCGTGAGGGCGTGCATGGTGTCCAGGGAGCAGTGCTGGGGGGCAGCACGGGGATGGCTCACGTGGTGGGGGGCTGGGACCCAGAGCAGGGCCTCCTCACAGCCCTTCCGGGCACAGTCACGCTGCTCTGGCCCCGTGCCATCTGAGCACACATTTGCCCCTCATTTCCTGCCTCCTTCAGTGACACGATTTCCCTGACCTGGGGCCCAAGGAGTTCCGAAGGGAGTGCTGGTGTTTCTATCGTTGCCAGTTTATGGGGCATTTCAGCACGCATGCTGCTCTCTGGTGCTGACTTTCCCCTTCGCTAGTGAGGGAACTGAGGCACAGAGAGGTAAAGGGCTTGCCCAAGCTCACACAGCTGCTGAGTGGCAGAGTCCAAAGGTAAATTCTTCCACCCAGCTTGGGTATTCCTGCCAAGGACTGTCTCCCCAGGGGAGGGGTGTTGGCTACAAATAGCTGGGATGCAGCTTGTGGGAAAAGGATGTCAGTCTGAGGACTCAAGGTGTCTGAGGCTGGCCTAGGGGCATGCGCCGCCAAGACGCTCCTTCTGTCCCCAGGCCCTGCGGGCATGACTCAGCAGCTGAGGGTGCTGGCCTTTCGCAGTCTGCAGGTTCAGACTCGCAGGGAAGACTCGATGCCCTCATTCTGCCAATCCAGAAACACCAGGGAGAAGACCTATTGGTCAAACAGGTCTGGGGCTGGCCCTGCTCAGCTCCCATGGGCCTGTGGGTGGGGCAGGAGGCTGGAAGGAGGCAGGGCGAGTTCCCAGAGGAAGGGATGGTGGCTGATAACGGGCGTCCACTGCAGAAAGGACAACTGTTTATTCAAGTCCTACTGTGTGCCCTGCCACCGGGCAAAGTGTGTTATCTGCTCCCGGGTTTGATGTCTGCAACGGCCCCACCTAGTAGGTATCATCAGCCATACTTGACAGATGAGTCCCAGAGAGGGGAGGCCGTTCTCTCCCAGCCACACAGCCTGGGGGGCAATGACTCAGACCTAGGCCCGAGTTTTTATTCAAGAAACAAGAGTTGAAGCTACAGCTCTCTCTAGACTGGTTACTCTGAGAAACTTCTGTGGGGAAAAAAGTGCCTATTTGGCCCAAAGATAGTAGCACTGTAATGAGGTGTTTATTGAATCTCTCTGCAGAGGACGTCTTTGATGAATTATTTAAGCTGGCTCCAGAGAAAGTGAGTGCTGTGAAGGAGGTAAGAGAGGTCAAAGCCCCCAGGGGCCCTTCTGCTGCCACACACCCGCTGCCCACCTGCACTGCACCCCAGGGGACAGAGGGCCGGGAACAGGCTCCCATTCCATCCTGCCATGCTCCTCGTGCTTAGCGGGCTCTTTGGACTCCGAGTGGAAGGTTGCAAACCCAAGTCCTGGGCCTGGGGTCCTTGTTTTTCCTCCGGTAGGCCATCGTGAACTTCGTCAATCAGAAGCTAGACCGCCTGGGCCTGTCTGTGCAGAATCTGGACACGCAGGTAGGGACTCAACTGCAGGGTGTCCAGACAGGGAAGGGATGTGGGAATCGGGCGGGAGAGAGGGCTCCACTGGGCACTGGGAGCCTGGGCCCACCCCTGCGTGGCCTGGGAGTATCACCTCTCGGAGGCTGGGGGTCCTCCTCTCCAATGGGAGTGTTGCTGGCAGGCAGCCTCACCAGCCAGCAGGGACTGTTGGGGTGCTTTACAAAGGGGTTCATCTATGTGGTTGTTACTAGTTTTCAATAGAATAAGCACTTTTCAGGTCTTTTTCCAAAATTAATTGTAGACGATCAGATACTAAGACTCAAAGCACATGAGCTTCTTCTGTGTGACTGCGCTCCGTATGGTATTCACTCACATCCAGTGCCAAGTAGGTGTGTGCCGTATGCAAGGTGTTGCCGGTGTGTCCTAAGGCTTCCTGAACTGCTCAGCCCGTGTGGTTGGCTGGCGCTGAATCATCCCAGGGCTAGACCATCAGCATCCACTGTGGGCGTCCCATAGGTGTTTGCTCAACATGGGGCAATAGGGAAGCTGGGGGGCCAGTTGCCAGCCCAGGACCTGTGGGGCGGCCATCGAGCCTGCTGGCCCCAGGCACATCACCTGGACATGGTGGTGTTGGACCGCCTGGGTTCTGCCCATGCAGCACGGCGGTGGGGTGGGAAGGGGAGTGGAAGTCAGGTCTCGGCCCAGATGGACCGAGTGGCTTATGGCCACCTTAGCCAGAGCTGCTGACTTCCCAGACACACTCTGACATTAGGCCAAAGGAACGGGTTGACACACTCCTGTGCCTGGAAAAACACCAACGTAGCCCTCACTGTGTGCCCTGAGCAAATTGCTTTACATACATTAACTCACTGAATACTCCCAGCAATCACCTGAGGGGGGAACTGATATGACCCCACATTACAGAGGAGGACACTAAGACACAGAAGATTAATTAGTTCATGCAAGGTCACACAGCAATGAAGTGGTGGTCCTGAGATTTGAACCTGTCGAGGCTGTAAGCACCCAGTCTATACTCACCACTACCTCACATGTTAATCACATTAACAGTGTGCGTGTGTGGCATGGTGTGGTGACATGGCAAGGTGAAAATAACAGACTCGGAAGCCAGATGGACACATGTTCCCTAGGCTCCAGGGACATCTCCTCCATATTAACTGGCTTTGGACCTGGACTTCTCTGAACCACAGGCTCTTTTTCTTTTCAAATGGGTACAAGGATACCAACCTCATAGAACTGTGAGTAATAAATGAGGTCATGAGCATCTGGTGTTTAGTATATTACCTGGCACATTGTGGACCTCCATTAAATGATAACTTCGTGGTTTTAGTATATTTTATGGGGGTGTGAGCTGAATGAGCTCTTAGGTTTTTGCTGGACCTGATCCAGCTGTGTCTCTGCCGTGGTTAAATAATGGCCTGTGTGAGGAAGGTATTTAGAGATGGTTGGACAGGAAGGGATATTGAAGTCCCTGGTGTTTTGGTGGTATGACTAGGGACTATCAGCAGAAAAGGTTTCAGGCCAAACTAATAACATCGGAACCGACCTAATATGAGGAAATTCCATTAAGGACTTGGAGTAGTGGTTTTTCTTCCAATATCCAATCTTGTGTTTTATATCTTTGAAGAGATTGAATAGGATTATATTAGCATATGATATGCTTGGTAGCTGAGGGATGGCTTTGTCTTTGAAAATATAGACAGAAGAGACAGAAATATTAATGTGGAAGCCAGTGAATTGAGTTTGGTGTGCTGTTCTCTGCCTTTTCCTGATGGAATAATTTTACACTTAACTCTGTTTTCTCCTGTGCTTATGAGTTCATGAAACTGGGTGGCTTAAAAGGTGATTTGTGGCTATTTCATAGAAAATGTCAAAGAGCTTATTCTATTGAGCATGTGCTGTGTGCCAGGCAGCCAATAACTGCCGATGTTCACAACACTGCGAGGGCCAGGTGTCCTCCCCGTGTCACAGAGGGAAGCTGAGGCTCAGAGTGGTTCTGCAAGATCACACAGCCTGTGGAAGGCAGGGTGGGGTTCCGCGGCTACTGCCTCCAGACCCCTCCTTTGTAGTTTTCAGATGGAGTCATTTTACTCCTGCTGATTGGACAACTGGAGGGCTTCTTCTTGCACTTGAAGGAATTCTACCTCACTCCCAGTTCTCCTGCAGAAATGGTACGTTTTTCCGATTTTCCTTGATGGGCGACCTTTGAGTGGACAGATCTATGGAATTAGCATGACCTGTTTTTATTTATTCACTTTCATGTCAAGTGAAGGGTGGGGGGATGAGTTTGTTTGTGCATGTGTCTTCCCATCCAACTACCCAGCCACCCTCTGCACCCACACATACCCACTGACTTGCCCATTCACCCACCCACCCAGCTCATCCATCCGTCTTCCCACTCATGTGCCCATCCAACCATTCATCCATCCGTCCATCCATCTGTCCATCTACCCATCCCCCCGGGAAGCTGATCCCTCATTTCTTGAGGTCCTGCTTGGTGTCAGGCCTTATGCTGGGTGGGCCAGAAAACAGTCCAGCCCAGGCTCCTGCTTCCAAGAGCCTCTCCATTTATACCCTGAGCTGAGGTCTCCCAGGGCCACAGTGAAGCGTGTCGGTTTGTGGTGGGTGGGTCAGTGGGGAACCAGAAAGAAAGAGTGGTTAGTATAACCCCAAGCAGTCGGGAAAGGCACAGCACAAGAGGTGACACGGGGAGCTGGTTAGGGTTTGGTTTTCCGAGGTAACTAGGGGAAGGCTGCCAGCAGGGTGAACAGCATCATCCGAGGCTCGGATGCGGACAAACCAGGACGTTTCAGGGCGGTATCCGGGGGCCGCCCAGCTGCAGGGACTGGCCGGGGGTCTGGCCCCGGGGGACGCGGACTCCCCTGTGAGCCCTGCAGGCCATGGGCTGCGAGGGAGATGGCTGCCCTGGCCCAGGCGGGAGGCTCTGTGGCCGGACTGCAGGAAGGGGTGCAGAGAAGACATTGCTGGTGGAAGCGATGGGGCCAGCCTCCTAGGCGCAGGTCTGCTTCCTGGCTTGCAGCTTTCAGCGCCCCTCAGGGCTCCGGCTTGCCTGCTCTGCTCTGCTGCCCCCGCAGCCCCCAGGCCCCTGCCCCATGGAGCTGCTGCAGTTCCTCCAGCTCATCACACTGTCCCACCTCCGGGCTTTTGCAGGGGCTGCTCCCCTGCCGGGAATGCGCTTTCCATGTGGAAGACCTGCCAGCGAGGGGAGAGGACTCTCACTCCTCTCCCGGTGAGGGAACTGAGGCCCACAGGGGCAGCGGCGTGAGCTAGTTGTCCAGCTCTGTGTAAAGGCAGGTGCGGCAGAGGCACAAGAGGCCTCAGGGTCCCGGCCCCATCACTCAGGGTTCTTGTCTCTAAAATGGGCTCACCCCCAGACCACCCAGATGGTAAGAAAGAGTTCGGGGAGTCACGGAGGCAGAAACATGGAGGGGCCTGCGGTCCCCGGCCCCACCCAGGCCGCAGCTGGTGGGGCTGGAGGTGTGACTGAAGGGCTGGCTGGAGCTCTGGGCAGTGGGCAGCCTGCCCAGGACCCCAGGTGGCCAGCTCATCCCTGTCCACACCAGGGTCCCTGTGGCCCACCTGGCCTCCACCCTGGGATGGGGGCAGCCCCTCTGTCCTCAGCCACAGCTTTTCCTGAGGAGGATGCCAGGCAGGGCTGGGGGCCCCTCCCAGTGCCAGCCTGAGGGCCGTTTCTGGGCAAAGGGGGGATTTCTGTTGGCTTTGACATGGCTGCATGTCCCTGGGGAAGGCCCACCATCCTGAGGCTGGGGCAGACCTCCTGGCCTCCCTGTGGGGGGTGAGGCTCTGCACCCTGGACCCTGGCCTCCCACCTGGGCCCTCCTCCAGGCCCCTCCCCTAACTCCTCCCCCACACGGGGGCACCTGTCCAGCAGCAAGCCTGACCTCCCGGGCTCAGGCATTCTGCACCCCCACCACCCAGCCCCCTGCCCACCTGTGTCCCCAGACTCTCCCTGCTCCTGGCCTCACCCTCTCTCCCCCAGCCTGCAGCCCTGCCCTGGCCGGGCCTCTTGCATCCCTAGGTCTTTGCCTGGGTGCTCCCTGGACCTAGCTTGCCCCCTGCTTTGTTCCAACCCGCCTAGCCAGTGGTCAGCGCCCCCTCCCCACTGAGCCCCTCGGCATTGTCTAGGCCCCTGAGCTTGGCTTCTCTCTCCTCTTGGAGCTACAACCTACACCTAACCTCACCTGGCCTTCACCCCATTTCATCCTCACGCCCCACACCTGTGAGGGGGCAGGGCAGGGCTTGTTTCTCCAGTTCAGGAGCAGATGCTGGGGACTTGCCCATGACCACTCCGCTGCCCTGTGGCAGGTCTGACCCCAGGACTGGCCGTTGCACCAGGCAGATGCGGTCTTTAGTGGGCGTGGTCCCCACCTTCCCAGGGGGCAGGGGCACTCCTGAAGCTTGATTCAAGACTCCGACTCCCCAGAGCTGGGTGTTGGGCAAGGAGCAAATAGGTGGGAACAACGCAGTGCTGGTTCTGGCGGCAGAGGTGGAAACAGTGATCCAGATCTCCTGGGTTCTGCCCTTTCTCTGTGCCACATGCCGCTCATCCTCCTCCTGGGACCAGCAGTGAACCTGGCCTTCTCGTGACAATGGCAGAGACACACGAGACTAAGCAGGACACGTCCACCTCATGTGTTGGCCAGAGCAGGCCGTGTGGCCTTGGGGGTGTGTGGTGGAGTTCTGCAAAATGTGTGGGTGCAGAGGAGGGAGGGATCACCCATGGCATGGTGGAGGGACTTGCTAATTCCTCCTGGCAGGGAACCTCTGAGTTGGAAGCTCTTCTTGTCCCATTTCCACAAAGGAAACTGAGTTCAGAGAAGCAGGGTGATCTGGTCAAGAGCACACAGCTTGTTAGGAGAGAAGTCAGACTGGCATCCAAGTTTGTCTGTTTCCAAAGCCAGAGCTGTCTCTCTGTTTCCTTCCTGGGAAACCAGGTGAGCCCCAGGGTCTGGGAAAACAGAGGGCCCTGGTCTACGGCCAAGAAGGAGGCCTGTGAGGGGCAATGCAAGGGCTCAGGAGGGTCCAAGCCAAGCTCGGTGCCAATCCTGTGCCCAGAAGTGTGAACGGTGAGCGGAGGCAGGAGGCTGAGCAGGGCCGGCCGCATGCAGGCTGACCCAGAGCAGCACGGGGCCCCTCTTTGTTACTTGGGTGTCGGTGCTTCGTGGGACTTCAGTACTACCGTGCTCAGTATTTTGCATGCTTCCAAACCTCAGTGACAGGACAGGCACCCCAACTTCTAACATCCCTGTGTGCAGCTGGCTTGCTGAACCCTCCAATCTTAGAACCAGCTTCCTCATATGAGCTACGCTGTATGTCGGGGCAAAGCAGCAGCCTCTTAGCTCAGACCCCAGGAATGAACCGTTACAGTGTGTTGTAGGAAATCGCAGCTGCGTGAATGTATAATAAACATGCTGGACAGGTCATTAGCTGAAAAGGGCAGGAATGACTCTTCAGTCCCTTTGTAAAGGTGGGACATCCAAGGAATTGTCATCTTGGCAGAGTGGCCTCTGGAAATTGAATTTCTCATTATTACACCTCCCTTGCCCATGGTGTTTACATGAGATTGTCATTTGTTGTAGGAAGAGAAATTAGGGATGGAGGGGGGAAGGGGATCATCTGCTGCTCTGCAGAAAGCAAAACACAGGAGCCAGGAATGTCTGGCTTCCTCCCCCTGTCAATTATTTCTCCCCAGGAGGATTGTAATGCAGCCTCCAGGGTCTTAACCTTCTCTTGGCTCTGTGGAACGCGGTGGTTTTACTTCCATCATCTCAAACGGTGCATGGAAGAGAAAATGATACTTTGGGTAGAACATGTGGAGACAGTTCTGGAGCCCAGACAGGTCCTGCGGGTTCAGCGTGAGCGTGGGCGAGGGGGAGTGTGACAGATGGAAGCAAGCACAGTCATTCGTGCCTGGCCGGCAGCAGCCAGGCTCTGCAAGGGCAGGGAGTGGGCCTGGGTTCGCCTCTGTTACAGGGCCAGCGCCTGCTAGATGCTCAAGAAATGTTTTTTAAATAAGTGAATGAATGAAGTGTTTCCAAAACACTGGTCCTGTGAATAGCTTAGGAAAACACGTACCGTCTTGAAGGTTCACAATTCACCGTAATGTATTCAAGGCTCTGAGAAGTCCTACAGCGAAGTATTTCCTTAGTACCTTTTTTAAGCCAACATTTCCCTAAACAACACTGCCCAGGACACCCTTTCCCCCTCTGCCCTGGCTCACGTTCTGGGAGACGCTGGCTTAATGAGGGCGCAACGAAGGCTGCGAGGCGGGAGAACACTATGCTGAAGCCAGTCTCTGTGTCTGGTTCCCACTCTGACATTTCCTTTCTGTGTAACCTGGGAATAGTGTTCATGATGAGAATGTGAACAATAGCAGCAACTGCAATGCTCACCTTCCAGAATATTCCAGTCTGGAGGGAAGACTTGGGGACAGAGTGACAGGAGTGAGTGGTAGAAATCCGACCTGCTCTCTGAGACTTCATTCCTTTTTGGTTCGGACATCCCCAGGGGGTGTGTCCCACCTGCTTGGAAGCATTGGCGCCATGCGACAGCTTTTTCCTCTTTACCACCGCGGCGGGGCAGCCCTCTCCCACACTCTCTCCTGCATGCTGGACAGGCCGCCAGCCCGGCCGCTGTGCCCACTGGTGCTCCAACAGCTGTCCCCGGGGGAGAAGGACCCTGCTCACTGTGCCTTCCGGACCCCCGGGAGGGGCTGCCCTGTCCCTGAGCATCCCACCAGGGAGCCAGGACTCCAGCGCCCGGCCCAGGGATGGGGCAGGAATCGTAGGGGGTGCGTGGGTCAGTGTCCTTGGACCAGGACTGTGAGCCACCCCATCTGCCCCCGGGAGAGCTCCTTCTCAGGGGCTTCCAGAGCCCTCGTATGCATGTCCGGCCCTTGCAGGAGCCCAGACACAGGGAACTGGCCAGGAGGCCTTGGCTGAGGCTGAGCCTTTGCTGCGCCTTCAACCTCCCACCTTCAAATCTTGCTTTGTGGCTCCAGTTCCATGTCCATCATCACATTTGACACACATGGCGGCCTCAGAGATGTAGACAGGAAGATGTGGTTTTACCATTGCACAAATGAGGGAACTGAGGCCCAGCCTGGGTATGTGACTAGTGTGACCTGTGACTTGTGGCCTGGTGGGGGCTGGTGCTCAGACATCCAGCCCCGATCTCAGCTCCGGCTCAGACCCACCAGGCAGTGGCAGAGGCAGCCAGGCAGAGCTGGCTTCCCCAGGTGGGCCTGGCTCATCTCGGGGCCTGGGCTACGTTGCTATGGGAGCTGCCTGGCCTGTTTGTACTGGGTTGTGGGACTGGGACGGCCAGCAAACGGGGAGGGCCTGGGACTGGCACAGCTGGACCCCAGTCTGAGCTGTCCAGCCCCTGCATGGACCTGTGCGTGACAGACCATTGAGGGAAGGGCCTGCCTGAAGTCACAGGGAGTCAGGTGCTCAGCCGGTTTTAGACCTTGCTCGCCCGCTTCCCTCCACCTGCTCTTTCTACTACGCCAGGCTGCTGCCGCCAGGAGAGGTGTGGGGTCTTTCTGGTTGTATCTGAGGCCCAAGGGAGAAATCAGCTGTGAAGAGGGAAGATTCTGCTAACAGGGTCTGTGCGGAGCCAGAGGCTGGCAGGGCCCCCGGAGCTCTCCAACCTGTTTTCTGTATTGAGGCACAGGGGACATGGTGGTCACCCTGCTTGGCAGGAGAGCACATAGAGGCCCAGGGGTGCCACGTGCCTAAGGTTGGAGGTCACACAGTGATGGGGCAGAGATCTGAAGTCAGGTGGGTCTGGGCAGGGGTGCCTCCCCCTGCCTCCAGCCTGCTTTGCATGAGCATCAGCGTGAGACTTGGTATGGCACTTTCTGTCTTGTAAGCTCAAAGGAGCCCCTTGGCCACTCTGAACCTCGGTTTCTTCATCTATGCTTTGCCCATGGAACTAAGCTCTCTCTGAAGGGGTCTCTGTTGCCCACAGGTTGGGGGCAGCATTGGAAACCATCAGACGAACCCGCACTCCTTTCCCTGGCTAAGTCCCCTCACCCGGCAGGGCTCACCTCCACCAGGAAGCCTTCCCTGACCCCCTGGGCTGGGTGGCCCTCTCTGTAACTGCCTTTCCCACTAGAGGTGGCCTTCTTGATGCATGATGGGCATCATGGCTGAGGGGTGGGCCTGGCACTTGGGAACCAGGGCTTGGGTTGGGGCTGCCTCGTCTTGCTGGAATCTGATGGGGTCTTGTCATAGCTGCACAATGTCACTCTGGCCCTGGAGCTGCTGAAGGATGAAGGCCTGCTCAGCTATCCCATCAGCCCTGAAGGTGAGTGGTGGCACGGGTGGGCCCTGTGATCCATTCCCTGGGCAGCCAGCCTGGGGTGAGACCCGCAGAGCAGCGCGCAGGGTGTGGGGGATGGCACGTACTAGTGTCGTCCTCCTGCTGGGCATGGGCGGGTAATCGGTGTGTGCCAAGGCTTCCTGTGCAGGGCACCATGGCCATGGCTCCCACCTAGCCGAGGAGGAGGGGCCCCGGGGAGAAGAGACCAGGACCCGAGGTCTCTGGGAATGGGCTGTCCAGAGAGGCAAGGCCTTGAGGAGTTGCTGTGTTGGGGGCACCGAGAGAGGGGTGCAGGGGAGGACTGGATGGGAGGAGGGAGGCAGGGTGTTGTGAGGGGTCCTGGGACTCAGGCCTGAGTGACCAGCTGTCCTGGTTGGCCAGGGATTCCCCTGGGTTTAGCCCTGAAGCCCCGTGTCCCAGGAAACCCGCAGTCCTGGGCAAGCTGGGGCAGTTGGTTGTCTGCAAGAACCTCCCCCTGCCGCACCCCTGAGCCCAGCCCTGGTCTGACTGGCTGCCCTGCTCTCTTCTGGCCCGTAGACATTGTGAACAAGGATGCCAAGAGCACGCTGCGAGTCCTCTACAGCCTGTTTTATAAGCACAAGCTGAAAGAAAGCACAGATGGGATGCCCTGTGGCTCCCTGAATTAGCCATCACTGCCCCAAAAAGCTGCTTCTCAGAGCCTGCCTGCAGTTCCATCTAGGGGCCCAAGGCCCCTCTGTAGAGAGATCCCTGCCACCTCCATCCTCCCCAGCCAGCCAGCCCTAGGGCCACTGGCCTTTTCCTGTGTCCACAGCACGCCTACCCCACCCGCCCACCTCCATTCTTGTCTCCTGTTTCCATCTGTCTGAACATCTTTGAACTCACTAGGCATGGATCGTTTTGAGCCGACCTCTGGCTTCACTCAGTTTATTTTAACAAATGTATTTCTGGGAGGGATTTTGGGAGCCTCCTGGTATCCTGGGGAGGGGATTCAAATATGCATAAATATGACTGAGCCCTCTCACAGCCTCCCTCCCCAGGGAGCCTGGTGGGAGACACACAGCATCTCATGGCTGATAGTGCCCCCGGGGACGGCCAAGAGCCCACAGACGCAGACCTCTGCCGGCTCGTGGGCGGGTGCTTAGGCAGGAGGGGCTCTCGGGTGGCTGGGCTGATGGCCGGAGGCCCCTGCCTGCTACACTCAGCTACTGGTGCCTGCCCGCCTCTCCCTTGGGGGGTGGCCCCAGAATCACCTCTGAGGGGCAGGAGCCCCACGTGGCTCCAAACAAGCCCTTACGAGCTGCTCAGGGAAGTTCCTTCAGTTACTGGCCAGAGGAGCCGTGGCCCAGGCTCACCCCTACGGCTGCACGGTGAGCGTGCCCAGAAGTCACGAAGCAGGCTGTGCGGTAAGGGGGTCAGATCCCGGGAGGTGCCGCCGCTGACTCCGGAGAGACTCCGTACTTGCTGTGTACACTCCTCCAAGGAAAGTCCCTGTAGAGGACTAACACAGTGGTTCTGGGAGCTGACATCTGGACCCAGCCAGACAGAGGGGAGTGGGGTGAGGCCGGCAGGCGCCCCAGGCTGCCACTGGACTCCCCACCCCACCCCATTCTCCCAGCCCTAACTCCCGCTGGAGGACAGAGCCCGCTAGATCTGTGGCTGTCACAGCTGGACTGTCTTGGATTTGGGGAGATGTTTTAGCATAGGGGGCCAGCGTGAGCCAGGCAGTCTTTGCCAGGCCAGCTGGTGGAGCTTAGGGGAATGTCCTGCTGGGAATGATGTCAGGAGCCCTTGGAGTTGGTGTCTGAGTGTGAGAGGTCTTCCCATCATCCCCATCCACCTGTCCCCGTCACCTCCTGATTCACAGATAATCAGGCTTAGATGAGGTCATGAGGCTGAGGCCCCATGATGGAATTGGTGTCCTTACAAGGATAGGAAGAGACCAGGGCTCTCTCTCTGTCCCGGGAGGACACAGCAAGAAGGTGGCCATCTGCAAGCCAGGAAGTGAGTCCTCACCAGAAACTGAATTTTTTGGCACTTTGATCTTGGACTTTCCCACCTCCAGAACTGTAAGAAATAAATGTCTGTCATTTGAGCCCCCCATCTGCGGTATTTGATTATACCAGCCCAAGCTGACACAGAGTCTCAATATTATTAGTCATTAGGGAAATAAAGTTAAGACCACAATGAGATACTGTATACCCCTTGCTGGAATGGCTCAATTAAAAAGACTGACAATAGCAGGTGTTGACAAGGATGTGGAGCAATTGGAATGCTTCTACATTGCTGGAAGGAATGCAAAATGGTACATCTACTTTGGAAAACAGTTTGGAGGATTCTTATAAAGTAAAATATCCACTCACCATATGACCCAGCCTTTCCACTACTAGGTATTTATCTAAGAAAATAAAAACATATGTCCACACAAAGACTTCCACATGAATACCCAGACTACTCATAAAAACCTAAGAGCTGGGAAGAACCCAAATGCCTGTCACTGGCAAATGCATAAGCAAATCACAGTTTCTGCTTAGCAATAAAGAGGAAAGAGGTGTTGATACGAAGCAATGTGGATAATAGCAACAGCATGAGGCTGAGAGAAACACGAGCCGCAAAATGCTGGCACCGTATGGTACGGTCTATAAGAAGTTCTAGAAAAGGCAAAACTGTGGTGATATAGAAAGCAGATCCATGGTCAAAGGGAACAAGGGCAAGGACTGCCCGCCTGCAGTGGGGGAGACCTGTGTAAGGCAGTGAGCAAACACTGCCCGGGGGGCCTGGACTTCAGCTTCCCTGGAGCCTGGTGGGCACAGGGTGAGGGGTCACGGCGGTGAGTAGGCCTGAGACTGCTTAAACGCTCACAGGAAGGCTCTGCAGGAGGAAGGAGAGGCCTTAGAGGGAGCATCTCAGTGGGGGCACCTGAGCAGGTGCAAGTTGCTGGGCCCCTGGTCCAGGGAGGGTGGGCCTGGGATGGAGGGCAGGCAGGAGAGGGATGGTGTGGGGCCTCCTGCGGTGCAGGCCCACAGGGGCTTAGGGGTTCCGTGTCTTCGGTCCTTGGTAAGATCTCATGCTCTGAATCTGCTTTGTCTGATATTAATACAGCAAGGCAGCTTTTCCATCCTTGTAGTTTTAAATGATCTGTGCCTTTATATTTAAAGAGGATTTCCTACAGACACTAATAGTTGTCTTTGTATGGGAACTGAATATCTCTGCCTTTTTGGAAGGGTTAGTCCATTACAGTTTTCTTGCTGTGGCAAAATACACACAACAAACTGACCGTTTTAGCCATTTTACAGTGTGCTGTTCAGTGACAACAAATTTGTTCACAGTAATGTACAACCATGGCCACCACCCATCTCACAAAACTAGGAGCACACCCGTTGGGTGATAGCTCTCCATTCCCAGCCCCCCAGCCCCGGGCCCACCACTCTGCTTTCTGACCAGACCCACATTTCTAACTGCCTAGGGCAACACTGCGTTGGGGTACCCACCCCAAACACACCACTTCCAACTCAGAACTCGGCCCTCCCCGTCCTGCCTCCCGACTCCCCGCATCTTTGACGGGCCCCTCCAGCTCCTGGCCCCCAGGCCTGAGACCTGTGGCTCACTGTAGACCCTGTCCTTCCCCTACCTGGGCACCAAGTCCCATCCTTTCTGCCCTCTGCTCACCTCCCAGGCTGACGCCCTCCCCTCTTCTCCTCTGCTCCTCGAAATCCAGGCCCTCGCCATCCATTGCTGGGGGGCTGCAGTCACTCCCAGGCCGGGTCCTCTGCCTCTCTCTCTCCTCTGAGCCCAGTTCCACATCAGCAGTTGGAGACTTTCTGTCCTGGGAACTTGGTCCTGTTCTCATGCCCCCGGGCCCCCAGCGTTCAGGCAGCTGCCTGTGCCCTGGGTCTTCCTGATGCCCCGGGCTTTACAGTCTGCTTGCTGACCGTGCGCTGTCTCCTACGCCTCCCCAACTCTCCCAGCCACCTTCAGTAGTTCCCTAAGGTCCTCTGCTCTCTCCAGGCCTTCCTGCCCAGATGCCCTCCCCATGCCCCAGCCAGGAGCTTAGCAGCCACACAGGGAGAGGGGCCATCCTTGAGAGGAGAATGAAGAAGGGGTGAGTCCTGGGGCAGGGTGGCGCCTGGGAGGCCTGGTGCCTGGGGGCGGGTGGGGGAAGCGGCTCCCCAAAAAGGAGGCTGGGGGATGGAGTGGGGACAGGAGGCCTCCCCAGGTCTGCTCTCTGCTCTCCGCCCCACTCTCTCCCTCCATCCCGAGAAATCTGATTCCAGCTGAAGCTGCAGCAGAAACTGGAAGCAGGGTAATCACAGTGGGCTGAACCGGAAGACGCCCAGGGCCCGAGAAGGAGCTGGCAGCCCCGGCTGGGTGTGCAAACGGCTTCAGAGTGACGGGAAATGCCTCGAAGGCCGGGGTGCCTCGGAGTTGAGCCGCTTCCCAAAATAATCCAGGGGGCAGCTGTCTCGGATTCTGAAACTGGGTCTGGCTGCCTGAGCTGCAGGAAGCCCTGGGCCCCACACCAGCCCCACTCTGGGAACAGATGGCATTAGGAATATTTTTTCCTTTTACCAAAGTCAGCTGGTAAGCGAACAGCTTGTCTAGAGAAAAGCGTGTTCCTCCCCTCTTTTGGCAACAGTTCAAAGCCGCCGCCTCCCCTCCCCCAGTCCCTGCCCCATGGGCGCTCTGCCCTTGTGAGACCTGGCAGAGGGGCTTCACAGGCCCTCCTCGCCTCAGAGCTCATGGGGTCCTCTGGCGGATTTAACTCAAGGAGCAGCCAGGGCCCCTGGTCCATGGGGGTCTGGGACGAGCTGGGACAGCAGAGCCAGGGGAATCTGCTGGTTGGAAATGGACTATGGTGATGTCCCAGAAGTGACCCTTTGAGGAAGAGTTGGCCAAAAATTGCATGAATTCATTCATTTACCCTCAAGCATTTCCAATCAATTGGTGTGATTATTGCCTGTAAAGGCGATGCATTAACACACAGGTGGGATTTTATATCTGTATACATCATCATACACAAGCTGTTCCCAATAGACCTTCCCCGAGCACCTACTGTGTGCAGGCCCTGGGCTCAGAGCTGGGGATGGACAGCCAGCTGAGATGGAGACCCAGCCTGGAGGCGCTCATGGCCCCTCCTCACCTTGGGGGGGGCAGGTGGGGTGGTGGTTACAGCGCGGTGCTTGGGTCAGATCCTGGGGTGGGAATCCTGGGTGCACCTCCCCTGCTCTCTGACCCTGGGTGAATCACTCACCTCCTGGGGCCTCAGTGTCCTTCCTCTCAGAGGGAAGTGATAAAAAATCTACTTTTTGTAAGGTTATAATGAAAGTTAAAAAGATGATCCATCTAAAGAGCTTGAAACACTGTTGGGCACAGAGCGTTCAATAATGTTAGACAGTCTCACCACCACCACCAGCACCACCATGACAACCACCATCACCACCACCACCACCACCATCACCACCACCACCATACCACCACCACGACCACCATCACCACCACCACCACCACCATCACCACCACCACCAGCACCATCACCACCACCACCACCAGCACCACCACGACAACCACCACCAGCATCACCACCACCACCACCACCACCACAACCACCATACCACCACCAGCACCACCAGCACCACCAGCACCACCACCAGCACCACCACCAGCAGCAGCAACACAACCACCACCACCACCACCACCATCACCACCACCATCTAAGTTACCATCACCATTATCATTACCGTCATCACTACACCTGCATAAACAGAACAGAAAGCCTTTCCTCCAGGGGTCCTGGCCAGAATGCCGTGCCGTGAGGTCAGAGCCCTGGCACACTGTTGGAGCCCAGGGCTAGATCTAAAGAGCTGGCTCATCAGGTGGACTCTGCCTGGGTTTGGCATGTGCCTTGTCCCAGGACCTGCCTGTCAGAAGCTACACCACCACCCAGTGTCCTGGAGGCACTGGGTAGACACCTCCTGGCCAACCCACTGGCCTCTTGGCTCTCCTGCGTGGGGCAGACCCAGTCCTGCTGCTCTGACCTTGGGCCCCCCAGGCGGCTGTCCTGACGCCCCAGGATGCCAGCGTTAAAGTCGAGCTCGACCGCAGACTCCCTGCCCTGTCCTCTGGCTGGTCCCCTCAGCTCCCGGGCTGGGCCAGCAGGTCCACCAGCACAGCTGAGAACAGAGGCTTATGGAAGACCTCCGCCCCCGCGGCCCCTCTCCCTCCCCCGCGTCATCCGGTGAGAAAGGCAGCAGGGTGACGTCACGGGGAAGTCCCGGGCTCCAGTCCCACCTGGGCCCTTATCTGCTGTGTGGGCTGGGGCAAGTCACCGCGCTTCTCTGAGCTTCCCTATCTGTAAGATGGGAAGGGTCCTCTTTGCTTAGCTTACTCCTCAGGGTGGGTGTCATGAGATGAGCGCAGAACTGATGATGAGCATGGTTTTTCATAATAGCCGTGGCTAACACTAACTGGGCCCTGCTGCCTCGGCCCTGACGGCCTGGCCACCCACCAGCACGCGCCTCTTCCTGCTGGGCACTGAGCTGGACTGCACTTCCCAGCCATGTGACTGCGTCCTAGCCAATGACATGTGAGCGAAGTAAAAGGCAACGTCGCGGGGCCAGGCCCCCAAGCTTGGTCCCCTGCATGAGCCTCAGCACCCCATGATGCCCAGGTGGTGCAGGTGAGTGTGGGGATCTTGGGAGCCCTTTGCTGAGGAGGGTGGAGGCACAGAAGGACTGGCTCTGGAGGAGAACAGCCTGCCAGTCAGGAGCACCTGCTCTGACTCTACGTGAGCAAGAGACATTTGAACTCTCAGTCCTTTTGGTGTTCGTTGCAGCCGCTGTGGCACCTGGACTGCACCAGTCACATGGGCTGCTGTTCAATCCCCTCATTTTATTTTGATTATATAGTTTTTTCATTTCTAGAAGTTTTATTTGCTTCCTTTTCAAAATTCCTTCTTCCTTATTCATATTTTTGAGCCCTTCCTTTGGTTCCTTTTACACATCGGGCACCTTATTTTACTCTGCGTCTGATGAACTAAGGCCCAAAGCCTGGCCTTTGCGGCCTGGTTCTGCCGCCTGGTGTGTGTGCTGACTCTTGCCCATGGTGCTTTTTTCCTTGTGTGTCTTCTGTGGGCTTCACTGTGGTCCTCCTACTTAATCGTCGGTAATGCTTTGAGGCCTGTGATGAAAATGAGAACCTCCAGAGATAATTCGCATCTGCTTCAGCGAGGCACTGAGGGTCACGTCAAGTCGGCTCCTTTTCAATTAGAATGTTAGTCTGGGAGCTGTGGTCTACACAGCTAGTTAAAGCCCACGTTAGGGCTGGCCTGGTCTTATGCTTCAGGGAAGATTTTTTTTTTTTCCCCCAGTGCCAGGATTGATACAGGCAAGTGTCCCTGCTTTCCCCTTTTTCAGGATTTCCCCCCTAACTTATTCCAACAGGGAAAGCAGAGCCCTGTGGAGATTCCAGCTGTATGCAGGGCTCCCTGTCCACCTCATCTGCAGGGCGGCCCAGGCTTTTCTCCTATCACTGATTAAGTAGGAAGACCACCAGTAAAGTTAACAGAAGACACACAAGGAAAAAAGCGCCATGAGCAAGAATCAGCACACACACCAGGCAGCCGAATTGGGCCACAGGGCAGCGTCCTACTTCGGCAACTGCTTGCCTCTGGGGGTTTCCAATCCCACTCTTAGTCCTCTGGCTGTAGGGTGGTCCTCGCTCTTGCTTGCTCTGTGTGACACATTTTAATATACACGATACATATCTCTATGTATATGCATATGTATAAAATACATTCATATGCACATACATGTGTGTTATTTTCTGTTACTTTGCAGTGCAGTGCAGCTCAGTGAACGCAGCTGCCCTCCTGTGGAATGGGAGTCATTCTCTGGTTGCACTGGTAGATTTTCACAGTAAAGTACCTTCAGAAGTTACTCTGTCAATCTTTGTCCCTCCCCAGGTCTCCATGTGGAGGTGGGTATCTGCTCCCCCAACCCACTCTCCACCCCTTGTCAAAACCCCCTGACCCCATCCTCTGTCCCAGCCTGGACCCTGACCCTGGGCAGCATTCATCCGTAGATGATCTTCTCTGTCACATCAGTATGTGCCACTAACACGAGGCTTTCGGTGGTTTGTGCCCAAGGGCACAATTAGTGTGGAGTGTGCTAGAGAGATGGAATCTTCTTGAGGGCCTGTCCTGGCTGTTGTGGGGCCAGTTCTGCCTGGGTCGGGGACAGAGCGGGCCAAGGTGACAGTTCTGGAGGAAAGGAATCAGTCTGAGGTCCTGGGCTAAGGGAGACAAGAAACAGGTGCAGAAGGGCTGGCTTTACCCTTGAACTCACACCGCAGGTGACCTCTCTGGGCCTTGACTCCCTCTGATGGGGCCCAAGTCCCTGAGCCCGCAGCCCTGCTCTTGTTGAGCGCCCTGTGCATGGGGGAGCCTGGTTCCCCAGGCCTGCGGGCTCCTCAGGGCGGGGCCTGCGTCTGCCTCCCTGTTGAGTGCTCTGTTTCCAGCACAGGTGGCACGGGAAAGGGTCAATGAGGTTCTCCTGAGTGAATGAGTGACGGGAACCCGGTGGGGAGGGTCTCTGGGGTGTGCTGGTTAATCCAATCCAGGACTCCACCAAACAGACGCCTAGCAAGGCAGGAACTGGCTGGCTGGGAGGGCGGAGCTTTAAAGGTAGGAGAACTTGGTTCTAATCCTGGCTCTGCCCTTAATCTGCCTGTGACCTTGGTAGAGGGGCTGCAGTTTTCTAAGTCATGTTTCCTCACCGTATGGGGGATCCTATTAATAACAATCTCCCATTTCTATGGCTGCCTGGTGAACCCCAAACACAGCCGCACAGGAGATCCACCACTGTTATGCCCTGGCTGCTGCAGGTGGGGAATTCAGATGGGCGCAGCTGGCGGCTCAGCTCTGCTCCTCAAGCAGGAAGGCGACAAGCTGGCTGGAATCACCCAGAGGGTCTCACTCGTGCGTGCGGTCCCAGGCTGCGCTTGGCCGGCGCTGCTGATGGACCAAGAGCCCGAGCAGTGTGGCTGCTTTGTGCCCTTGTGCTTCTCGTGGCCGGAGAGCCGGGCTCTGAGCGTGCCCTTTGATGACCCCGGCTGGAAGTTGTGTGGCAGGACTCCACTGAGCTCTGTGGCTGCCATGGTCACAAGCTGCTGTGGACTTGGCATATCTTATGTGAGACCAGAGCCCAGGTCCCGCGAGGAGATGAGGACACGGAAAGCAAATGGGGCCGGAGAGAGGTCCCGGCCCACGATGGACCCAGCTAGTGGGCCCAGCAGGGAAGGGAGCCTCAGACAGGCCCCTGTGGGCAGCTGGACTGTGTCAGCCTGTGTCCGGACGGCTGGACAACCTGGGTCCTCTCTTGGGCGAAGACAGAAAATATTTTAACTGCAGTTTTCCTTGACAGCACAGCTTCTCCTGGGCAATTTGGATTGTCCAGAGGGAGCTGGGGGAAGATGGCTGGACACTGGCTCAGGGTCCTCTGGCCTATTTATCCTTCCAGCACGGACAGAGCCCAGTCCGGGCAGGTGTGCAGGGCAGGGCCTGGGCTGCGCTCTGCTGGATGGGGTGGCAGTGACTGGCTCCTCCGGCCCCCCTCTGGGACGTGTGGTCTGACAGAGCCCAATCCTGCTGCCCAGCCTGAATTGTGAATGTGTTTTTAGGAAAAAAACTTACACACTTACCTACACATCTTACATACTGCCTGTATGAATAAGAATAAAATTACATACAAGAAACAACAGCTCAAAGCAAAAACACCCTCCAACCGGCTCCTGTTGTCGTGGTCACTTGCTGCCGGGGTGGGTGCATTGGCCTCTGCACTTGGTGCCCACTCCCTGAGCACCATTAAGTGCCAGCTCCCTGCAGTGTGGTTCCTAAATATTTTGAATCCTTGCAATAACCTTGAATTGGAGTTCTCACACACTCATTTGGCAGGAACCCAGAGAGGTTGATAACTTGTCCCAGGCCACACAGCTACAGCCCGATCCAGCCAGCAGACTCAAATGCAATAGCCCCTCGGTGGCCCAGGTCTGGGACCCGAGTTGGACTCAGATGCTAAGGGTGGACAGACTTGTAGTGTTAAGAGACAGAGAAGGCAAAGGGTGAGGACTGCCTGGCCCTGCCCTGGACCATGCACAGCAGGGGGAAAGCCAGAGACCTGGAGTGGTGGGCCCAGCTGGCGTCCAGAGAGGCAGTGAGGAGGTGGCCTGGGGGAAGGGTACTGCCCATGGGCAGCACATCCCAGGCAGGCCCTCCAGGTGTGGACTGGAGGTGTAAGGCCCTGCTGCCAAATGCCCAGTCTCCCCGTCCAGGCTCTGCCCTGGGACTGACCCTCCCCCAGTGGGGACAGAAAGGATGGCCATCCACTAGGTGGTCCTTCTGCCCTCAGAGGCCAGCTGGATCCCAGCTGCCCCCCTCTGTCCAGAATGTTGTCATCTCTGATGCTCACCAGTGTGGCTCCTTCTGGACCCAGTTATCCGCTTAGTTGTCACGGCTCCTGGTCACCAACGTGACAAGTCCCGTCGCTCTCTCCCACTGTCCCTGCAGTTGTCACCGTGTCACACCGCCCTGCTCTCTGCCGTGCCTTAGCCTCCTGTGGCCTCCTCCCCCACTTACTTTTGCTGTCTGTGTGGCTCCTATTTGTTCCTCCACTGAGGGTGGGGACCATGTAGGCCGTGTTCACTACATCCTGCATCTAGAACAGTGCTCAACACGCTATAGGCATTCAAAGAAGAAGCGTTTTAGATGAAAGAACTTCCTAACATTTTGAACCATCTAACAATGGACTTGGTGGTAGTGAGCTCCCCATCACTGGTGGTATTCAAGCAGTTGGTGGGCAAGCACGTGTCAGGGTGCAGAGGAGGGACAAAACCAGGAGGCGAAAAGCTCAAGCTTCGGGCAAACCCAATTCCCTCCAAGGGGCTCTGGCCTCCCAGGGCCCCCAGCCTTGTCCTGCGGCCATCTTTCCATGAGATGCTAGAGGATGCCCTTCCCCTCTCCAGGCCCCAGTCTCTCCGCAGTTCTGGACAACAAGAGTGGGGGAGGACCTGTTTGGCTGAACCACCCAGATGGGAAAGGCTGCAGAAGGAAAGGCCAATATTTATTCATAATCACATCCAGGAATTAGGCTGGGGAGCCACAAATAGACATTTCTAACGAGAGCCCGTCTGGCCCTGCCTCTTGGGCAGATGCTGTGGATTCCTTGTTCATGTCACGTCTTGCCGCCTCCTGCACTGGGGTTTGGCTTGAATCTTTGCCAGCCGCTCAGTTATTTTTTGTGGCGATTAATGGGAAGGTGGGGCATCCGACAGCAGCGTTCTTTTAAAAGGATGCTCGCTGGCCTGACAGGGACCCGCCTGAGCGCTGCCCTCTGTGAGGTCAGGGGCTCGCCCTCCTCTCGGAGCAGGCAGGCAGGCAAAGGGGAGGGACAGGAAGGCAGAGCTCTCAAAGCCAAGGCTGCCCAGGCCAGGCTAGGCCTCTTTGGGTCCCTGTTGGGCCCTTAGCCCTGCCCTCAGTGCCCGGCTCAGGACAGGTGCTCAGCCAGAGCTTCCCCATCACCAACCTTGGCTTAAGCTGGCATCCAACCATTTCATCCCCTGCTGCTGCCGTCCACCCGCTCTGGCCCTTCCCCCTAGTAGTTAACTAGGTGAGCAGAACTCCTCCCCGTCTTTCTTGAATTCTTCCCACCCAGCCCCACTTAGCAGGCTCCTGACCCCATGGATTCCCTGGAACTGCTCTGAATGAAGTCAGCAGTGACCCCCAACCCGGAACCCACTGTGGGCTGTCAGACCCTAGCTTCTGGACCCACGGGCAGCGGCCGGCTCTGCCTCCCTGCCCCAAGCCCCTGGCCACCCTCTCTGTGCCTGGCTTCTAGGAGCCCGTACCCTCTCTGGCACTGCCTTCTCACTCCTTTGCCAGCTTTTGGTCCCCTTGACCTTGAACACACCAGAGGGTCCCAGGACTCAGTCCTTGAACCGTGTCTCCTTTTCTTAACCACTGGCTCCTTAATGATTCCATCTTGTGGCTTTAATGCCTTCAAGATGTAAATGACTCTCACACTGTACCCCAACCCCCCACTTCTTCCTGCCCCCCAGCCGGATTTCCACCTGCCTCCTTGGCAGCTCCACGTGGAGGTCAAAGCCATCTCTTCTCAAGCTCAGCACATCCCCCCTGAACCCGTCACCTCCTCCCAGCTTTCCTGTCTCAGCCCTGTGTTCCAGTTGCTCAGGCCAAGAGCCTTGTGTTCACCTCTGGTGTCTCTTTCTCTCGTGCCCCACACCCAATCTGTCAGGAAATCCTGTTGGCTCAACCTCCAAACACTTCCAGAACCCGACTGCTTCTCACCACCCTGTTGCTCCCATCCTGGTACAAGCGACTTCCCCCTGCCCCTTGTCTGGTCTCAGCACAGCAGTAGAAATAATCCATTAACATTAAGCTGCATGTCACCCCTCTGCTCAAAACCTTGCAAAGTTTCCCATTTTTCCCCTGAAATACAAGCCAAAGTCCCTCTGGAGGTCTACAAGGCCCTGCAAAATTTGACTTCCAGTGCCTTCTCTAATATCACGCCTTTTTAGCACCCAGGCACCATGCTGGGAGGAAGCCCAAGCAGTTGTGTGGGACCCCCGCATGGTGGGGAACGGAGGTCCCAGCCAACAGCCAGCACCAAGTGCCAGCCGTGTGACGGAGGTCATGTGGAACCCTGCCCCCATCCTTGTGCCCTACCCAACACCACGGGAAGCAGAGAACCCACGTGCTGAGCATACAGAATTGTCATAGGGAATGGGTGCTCGTATTTAAAGCTACTGAGTTTGGGGTGGTCTGTTATACAACAATAGATAACCTAAACAACTGTTCAGCTCAAGACTTCATTTAAAAATGTGCTTTAATGTTTAAAAACATACTGGCCTGTACTCCACACAATGCCCAAGTGTGTTAACATATGCACAGTGCATCTTATTGCCAGTCTTTGTGTACTGTTTTCCTGTCTTGCTTGGTTCATTTTCTCCTTCCTATGTATTACACCCTATGTCCCCAAATCATGTTTCCTTATTCTTCCAAATACTCGTGAAATCATTTATTGATGCCTATAGACATGTGGAGGGGCTTTGTCGGGGAAAGCCATTATGTTACAAAAATGTGATCAGAATTATACTTCCTGGTGCATATTCTGCTTTTCTTATTTGGGCAGTTCTTTGCGACAGTCCCTCCAAATACCCTGTAAAACTCCAAATCGTCGTTTTAAATAGCTGCATAAAATCCCATGGTGTGGCCACTCCATATTAGTCAGTCCATTCCCAGAGGTGTGCTGCAGCCTTGTGAGAGCCTACTGGTGGTTTTCCAGGAATTTTGTAAGCCAGTTATTAAATGCAGCCAGTAAAAAAATTAAATCCTATAAACTTATAATTAAATACATAAAATTATAAACCAAGGTAATAAATACTCAAAACTATCACTTCCTAATTATTTTACTATTATGGATGCTCAAGGTTATTTACATCGATTATAAAATGCAATGTAACAGTGTGCTTTGGTGCATCATCTGTTCCCAAATCTATGACCAGGCATATCACGTAGGTTGTTTAAAGTTGCGTGGGTGAACTTTATCAGGACTCAATTTATTGTTTTGTTGGTTGTCAAGACTTATGAGACATTAGCATTAATAATGAAAATTAAGCTTAAAGTGCGTCACATCTGTACCCATTGCATTGTGAATAGCACAACAAAATTGATGAAGTATTCTCTGAGGAGCCAAAAACTGTTACTCAGTTCATCAAAGAGGCATGCAAGCCTTTGATGAATGAGTGAAGTTTCTTTGTTTCACTTTTATTTGAACAAAAATGAAACTCTCAATGACCATTCATGTGGGACCTATAGTGGTTCCTTGGTTGCAACTAAAGGTTGGCTACAGGTGCAAGAGTTGGACAAATATCAATGAAAACATTCTGAGAGAATCTGTTTACTACATACAATCTATAATAAGGGGTATCATATGGTCCATAATTATTGGTACACTTTATGGTACACGCCCTTTACGTTGGTAAATTTTATAATATAAATAAATAATGCATGCATTTTTTTTCCCCCTGGAGACTGGGTTGTTTACCACTTAGCACCACACCCCTGGGTCTGTCCTCTTGTTGATAAGCATCGTTTTATTTCCATTCCAGTAGGGAATTCCATTCCGTCTGTGCTCAGTCAAATAGTGTATGTATTTTTAATTTTAATAGATATTTTCAGATTACTTTCAACAAAGGTTGTAGTAACCCTCATGTCTATCTTCAGTCAATAAGACTTCCTCACCCAGCTAATAACAGCAGGTGACTTTCTGCCGGGCCGGATGGACGGGTGCAAACCGGGGGCTCACCTTTCCCTCGGCTCCCCTCCGCCACCATGCCAGAGCTCCTGAAGGTCTTTTCGTGTTTGTTGCCATTTGGATTCCATCTGTGAAGTGCTTCCTGGTGTCATCCTCTTTTCTTCTTCTGGAAATTGGGTTGTTTATTCCCTTTCCATCAGTTTGTGCGTGCACTCTGTATATTAAATACATGCTTTACTTGTGTTCTCGGTGTTTGAATCTCTTGTTCACGTTCTGTCTTTGTGTTGTCTTTGGTCATACCAAAATTATTGTTGTTTTGCTTATCATCTCTTCTATAGCTACCAGATGTCTGGTCTTGGTCAGGAACATTTCCCTACATTGAGAATGTTTACGTAACCCTTTTGAATTTCTTGCTGAATTTTTATGGTTTTATTTAAGTCTTATGTAAAGTTTGTTTTCACATAGGGGGAAAATAGGGGTCCAATTTTATTTTCTTCTGGATGGATAGCCAGTCGTGCCAGTATCATTTGTAAAAATGCGTGGTTTAGTGAAATAATAATAATTATGTATTAATGAATAATTCCCCGCTGTATTGAAACACTACTTTAGTTATACTTGATTATTATACATACTTACATATACTTCCGGGTCTTAATCGGTGTGTTTATTCTTATGCCAACAGCTTATTGATTTAGTCACAGGGTTTTTATAGTATGTTTTCATTTGGGAGTTTTAGGGAGACAATATATAACACTATCCTTGGGATGAAATAAAAGAGTGCCTCTTTTATCTCTCTAGTTCCCAGTGGCATTCACCTTGGGAGGTTCTGTGCTGAAACTGTGCAAACATAAGATGAAAGAAGTTGGATCCCTGAGTCCCTTTGTGGAGAAGAGCCTCCCCGAAGCACGGTCTGATTGCATCCTCTTTGCCTGAGCAGTAAATACCCTTTATTTTTTTTGACCTCAGCGTAACCTATCCTTTCCCAACTAGCAATTCATGTTGCTGCACCAAAAAGCTCAAATATACAGCATTAGCTTAGTGGCTGGGGGTCAGTGCCAAGGAAATCAATACTGGAGGTGGAGTGGGGGCGGCTGGTGGAGGTAACAGCAGTCCAGGTTACAAGTGGTAACATGTTTACATAAATCAGTCTGCATTCATTTATAGCCTGTTGATCTAGCAACACTAAAGCAGGATATTTTAAGTGTGTCTTGGCTGTTGACTATGTTCAACAAAGCCTTGCAAGAAAGAAATGACCTCAGGAAGGAAGTGGCTGGTTTGTGAGCAGAAATAAAAGAATAGAGAAATTCCAGATATTTGGGGCTTAGCACAGTTGAAAAGCCAAAAATAACTGGATAGGGGATTAAGAAAGCCATTGAACAACAAAGGTCAAACTACCCCAGGGCAAAAAGCAAATTTAAAAGGTCCAGATAGACTCAAAGTAGCTGCCATTATATTGCAAGTGAAACTTGGGGGCAAAGAAGGCAACTCAGTAAAGTTGAGCTGTGTATCTAAGAAAGAACTTTGGGATTGAGGTATGGAATATGGAACTCGCTGGAAACAAATAAATCAGAAGCTCATTAAGTTTTTAAGGAAGTGTATTGTGAAAGAAACCCAAAGCTCGGACTAAAATAAGGTTTTGACTGTTTTTGACTTTAAGCAAGCCTTGGGTCCGCGTCTTCCATGGGCAGACAGCAGCCAGGAGTTTCACAGCCCCCAAGCGTGCTGTATTCTCCCATGTCCATTCAGATGGGGCCAGGAGGGCGGATGGAATGACACGGTCAAGGGCCAGGAAGAAAAATGAACAAGGACTTCTTCCCAGAAGATCTTAATCAAGAAACCCTGGCCACCCCAGGGTAGGGACTCTGTCCACATCTACCTGGCAAGGGTTCCAGAATCGCTGCAGAGCCGTGACCTCCCCGTGTCTTTGTCGTTCCCTTTTCCACATGGACGTGTTTGTGGCAGGTGCCCTGACCCTGCTTCACCACTGAAGGTTGGGTCTCTAGAGAAGACTGACAATATCTCTTCCAGTCTGTAGGTCTTCTGCCCAGACCAAGAGAAGGTAGGTCCAGACCGTCTGGAGAGCTCTGTGCAGCTTGCTTGCTCAGAGATCTAAGATGTCAAGCAGAGTTCAATGATCCATGGCAGCTGGATTGTCCCTCTTGAGCAGCTGTGAGCACGCTCACATAGGAAAAAGGGTGACTTGAACATTTGGGGGCCACAGAAGACTGCTCTTTCTAGTTCCCTGCTAGTTAGGTGGGGCCCTGTGACTGCTTCCAGCCAATGAAGTGGCACCTATGGTTTCCAGCCCAAAGTGCTGAATTGCTGCTGAGGTCCCCTCACATTCTGTCTTTTCCTGGCCCTGGTGACCCTGGAGGCCACCAGATGAGATGATGGTGAACAGGACAGAGGGGACGTGGATCCCAGAATGGTTATGGAAGAGGATTCCTATTGGACCACATTAGATTTTGTTTCAATGATACATATTTTTTATGCTTAGCCACTGGTTCAGCCTAAATTAGATTCATTTGGATTTTCCACCTATACAGTCACATCATCTTGAAAGGTGACATTTTGATTTCTTGCATTTCAGCCCTCACACCTTCTACTCATTATCTTGCCGTACACTGCTGCCCGGGGTTCGCGGCCGGCGCTGGACGGAAGTGGTGATAGCAGGGGTCATGGGCTTGTTGTGATCTGAGGGGAACGCTTTCAATACTTCAAGCATTCATACTTGCAAGATGTTTTCTGTAAGTTGTTCATGAGTATCTATTACCTGTTTTATGAAAGTTCCTTTGTATTCCTAGCGTGTCTATCATATTTAAACTTGAATGGTGTTGAATTTTATATTGTTCTCTGTGTCTATTGAAATGATCCTATGTTTTTCTTTTTAATATGCTAATGCTGTGGATTATATTTATTTGTTTTCTGATGGTAAGCCAACCCGACATTTCTGGGATGTGCCTAATTAGGTGATACTGGTACCATGTGCTGTATTTTGACTCTCTGTTGACAACTGAGTCTCACTTTGGCCAGGTTTTGGTATCAGGGTTATTATGGCCTCATAAAATGAGCTAAGACCATTTTATACTCTTTTTTTCCATCTTATATATATATTTTTATTTTCTGGAATGGGTTGTGTAAGATGGGCATTATTTCTTCCTTAAATGTTTAGTTGAATTTACAGGGCCTGGAATTTTCTTAGCGGGAAAGATAGGCTTATGGTTGCAAGTTATTTAGTGGTTGGAGGGTTCTTCAGAATTGTATTTTTCTAATATCAGTTTTGGGAACTTAGTTTTTTTAAGAAAATTATCCATTTCTTTTCAATTTTCAAATATTCTGGATACATATCTTCACAACAGTCTCAAATCCTTTTTTATATGTTCTGGGTGTAGAGTGGTATCTTCTTTTTAATCCCCGGTATTGGGAATTTGTATCTCTCTTTATTCTTCATGAGTTTGCCCAGAATTTATCAACTTAATTATTAATTTTTTTCCAAAGAACTAGAGCTTGGCTTTGCTGATTCTGTTTTGTTTATTTTCTTTTCATTAGTTTTGCATTATCTTTGCTGTTCTTTTCCTTTCACTTGGTGTTTATTTGACTATCCTGTTTTTAATTTGTGAGAAGAATGGCTAAATCATTAGCCATTTACAGTCAGTTAAACCAGTATATCAATCTGAAGAGAATTGACATTATTACTACATTATCCTTCAATCCATGAACACTATGTCTCTTCGTTCATTTAGGTTTTCTCTCATTTCTTTACCAATATGTGCTCTTGAGCTTAAATTTCCTCTGAAGCACTAAAATACCTCTATCACATGGGTTTTAATACGTATCATTTCCTTTGTGCTCAAATTGTTTCTCATTTCCATTATGATTTCTTCTTTGACCTTAGTCTATTTATGTGCCTTATTTTCTGAACAAGTGGGAACTGTCTGGTTATCTCTTTTCCTTCACAGATTTCCATCTTCATGGCATTGTGGTCAAATAATGTCCTTTCAAGTTAGTGGAAAGTTAATTATTCAGTAGAAGGTAACTTCTCATAAAGGTTCTGTGTCTGCTTGAAAAACAATTTTTATAGTTTATTGGAGGCATTGTTTGTATATGCCCATATAGTAGATTTCTTAATCCTATTCAATTCTTCCAAACACTTCCTGGCTTTTCATCCATTCACTCCACCTGTTACAAGGAGAGGTGTGTTCAAATCTCCCACCGTGACTTTAGTTTTGGAGATCTCAGGGCCTCTGCTAGTGCACAGAAACACAATTGGTTTCTGTATGCTGATCTTGTACCCTGTGAGCTTAGGATTCTGGTTCTGGGAGTCTTTTTGAAAGTCTTTTATTTGGTAGACAATCACGTCCTCTGCAAACAGGGGCGGTTTTAAGTCTTCCTTTCACATCTGTGTGCCCTTCATTTCCTTCTATCGCCTCATTCACCCCGGTCAGGATCCAGCACCATCCTGAATACAAATGACGACACCTGACACTGTCGCCCTGTTCCCTGTCTCATCTGCTTTTAAACCCCGGCATTTAATTTGGGTTATTATACTTTTCATTTCTGCAGCTTCCAATTGGCTCTTTAAAATTCTTCTCTTCTTACAGTTTTCAGTTTTCAGACGTAACTTCATTCACTGAGCGCTCTTCCTGTGATCCGTGGGTCTTATTCCTGTTACCGCTTTGTGGGCCTGGTTATCTCTGATGACTTACCGGACAGAATATACATGACAATTGTTTGTAGGAATATTTTGATGCCTCGGATGATGGAACCTGCCTGGAGGAAGACACGCACGTATGGTGCGGTCAGTTGCCTGGGAGCGCTAGCTGTCTGGATCCCCTTAATCCCATCCCAGGGATTGAATGTTTCTGCGTCCCCAGGTAAAGTGAAACTGCAGGTGCCTGGTACATCCTATGGCCCAGGCTTTGGGGACCCAACCGAAAGGGAGGGGCTACAATCCTTCCCTCCAGCAGTCTTAGACTCCACCCACTGCCCCTGGCTGGCCACGCCGGAAAACCACACCCAGCCTCCCCTCAGAATCAACAGGTCCCCAAGTGCCACCTCCCCCTCCTCCCCCGTGGGAGAGTTTGTCCCCTCCCAGACCTGGAACTCAGTTCTTCACGACCTTGTTGTGAAGTCATAATCCCTCCAGTCGTTTTTTAAAAACGTGTGGCCCAGTGTTGCCAGCTGTTCTCAGGGGTGGGGGACAGTCTGGAGTCCCAGCCGGCCACCCCTGGCTTTCAGAGGCACACAGCATGGTCCGGGGGGTCCTGGCAGCAGATGCTGTCAGAGGGGGAGCGTTGCGCTGCTGGAGAGAGGGGGCCTTGCAAGGGGCAAGGGAGGATGGCATCTAGAGGTATGGCTCAGTGTGGATGGGAGCCTGGATGCTTCATTTTGTGGGTTGCTCTGTGCCCACAAAGAGTGAGGGCAGTGACCCCTCAGGACCCCTGGGCCTGCCACGGTGTTGTGGCAGGCGGCGCCTGCTTCCTGCAGACATTTCTTTCTTTGGGGGAGCTAGTGTTAGTCCAGTATGGCACACGGGCCGAGCTTCCTCAGCAGGGCAGAGCCGCTGGGTACCCATGGCTCAGGACCGGAGCAGGGGAAGGGCCTGAAGGCAGAGCCAGGTCAGGGTCCCCAGCAAACAGGGTGGAGGCTGGCCCTGCTCACTTCACCCACCATGGCCAACAGCCTCCAGCTTACCAAGGCCTCCAGTTTACTAAGGCCTGCCCTGAGCGCATCTTTCCATGCATGCATCCTGCTTTTCCATAAGACAGAGCCGATATTGTCTCTCCTTTGTCCCGGGCCTGCCCATGGCTCTCACTTGCCCATAAGATAGAGTCTGTGACATTTCTCCAGGCACCGAGACCCTGAGGATCTGGTGCCGACCGCTCCGCCTTCCTATGTGCGCTCACCCACCACAGGCGACACCGCCTTACACAAGCCCCTGCCCCCAGCATGAGGGGCCCCCTGGGAGAGAGAGGGCATAGGCTTTGTTCAGGAGAGTTACTCTCTCCCCTCCCCAGAGCCAGGCTCGGGATGGTGTGTGCATGTGTTTCTGAGTGTGAGTGTGTGTGTCCTGTGTGTGCAAGCAGCTGTGTCCTGGCCTGCTCCCCGCTGCACTCCAGACGGCTCCTAGGCTGGGACTGCTGGCCCTGGTCCTCCGCCTGCCCCAACAGAGCGACATTTAGCCTGAGTGCAGGTTCCCTCGAGCTCCTTCTGAAATATTAAAGCAAATCTGAATGCAGGGAACAGTTGACATAACACTCCTTTATTAAAACATAGGGACATCTTTATAAAAACTACTGTATATAAAGACAAAAGCAGTGCAACAGCGTCAGTGTAAAACACATTATTATAATCATTACATTATATTATCATTATTATTAGGAATATTATTGGTTTTTGGTTTTCCCAGTTATCAGCTCCCAGTGAGACCCTGTGCCTGCGCAGGTGAAGTTGGGGCTTATAGGAGAGAGGAAACATCCCTGGCCCTCCAGTAATGGCCTGCCTGTATCTGGCTGACCCCGGGAAGGACACACGGACTGGGGGTGGGCGTTCTGCCTTGTCAGGGTGGCTGAGCCCCTCACCCCAGGAGGCCCCACTTAGTTATTGCACTCCACCCAGACTGTTTGCTTCTTTGTGGCATATCTCACCAGCTTTCACACAGAAAATGGGGGAAGAAACAGAAAGAAATTGCACATGAGAAACAAGTGAGGCTCTGAGAGGACATTCTCTCGGGTCAGTTTGGTTCAGGTTGTGGCCTCACCGGGGCCCACCTGGCCATGCAATCTGCGCCCTTCGACCATGTGCAGGGGGCTCCTCCCCAGGCTCATCTGACACTGGCGGGATCCTGTGTGTTCTGGAGGGTGGTTTAGGGAGATTCACAGGGCGCCTCCTTGCACAAGCCCAGTCTGTAGAAATGGTGCCCCTGGAGTGCATTGCTGCTTATGTGACAGCGTTGTGAATGCGGCTCCCTTGAGGTGGACACCTTGGTCGTCCCAAATTTCAGCCCACTGAGGGCAAATAGGTCAGGGCTTTGATGCGATGATAGGAGTACAGGGTGACTCCTGGTCAAAGCTGCTCATTCACCAAGCACTGATCTAGCACCAACTGTCTGGCAGCGTCTGAGACTGCAAACTTGGGGGTGGGGAAACGATGCCACTTCCAAGGTCACTCTCATGGGTGGGATAGGTAAGTGTTCCTTGTTCGCTTTGTGGATCTAGCATTCCTAACTGCTAGGCACAACTAGCTATTTCGCAGGTGACCCCAGCCTCTCCCAAGGACCTCTCTGTCTTTGGCAGGAACTGCTGCCAGATGGACAGTGGGTAGGAAGCTGGATAAATACTTGTTGAATAGATGAATGAATGCATGCACAAACAAAAGGAGCTTCTAGGATCTTCTATCTCACCTGACTGCCCATCTTCAACTTTTGAGTTTTTCAGGCCACGGACCCCAAAGTTGCACACGTTCATGAAACCGCCATCTGGTGCCATGTTTGTGCTGCAAGGGTGGGGAGCCTCCGTGCGTCGGCCACGCACACAGGTGTGCAGGGTTTGTTTTTCTGGCGGGCACAGGGCACCGCCTCCACCTGGCGATGTGCTCCTGGGCTACAGGCAGCTGTGATCATGGTGTCACCCACTTGTTGGTGGCTGGCTGCCTCTCCGGGGCTGCCTCTACTATTCCAACCCGATTTCCATAGCAGATGACAGGAGGGCCCCACAGACATGGATGGAATGACAGGGGTGCCCCTCAACACTGACAAGGAATGCCCCGAGTAACTCCACTCAGAGCTGTTATGTAGATCTGGGTCAATGAGGACAAATTGCAAAGTCACTTCTGAAGGCCACCCATGGCATGACTCTTCTTGTCGGTGGGGCCCAATCAGCCAAATTGAAAAAATTAAACCAATAAATTTTTTCAAAGTTGGTAAATGAGAAACCTGTCTTTTTTCATGGCACATCTAGCAGACACAGCAAATGGGGTGTCAGCTGAGCCAGGGGTCAGGGCCCGGGCGGCGACAGTGGGCTGCAGGGACAGTAGAGGGCCCGGATCCTGACCTGGTGTGGACAAGAGCCTGCCAGGTCTGCTGGGTGCCTGGGAGACAGTGCCGACCTGGCCACACGCAGAGTCTGGTGGTGACTGAAATGACCCACAGAGAGCTCTCCATCCCACGTGAGCTGGGACGTGTCTCTGTGCTAAAGTCTGTTATTGCCCGTTCCTGGCCATGTTTTCCCTGATACCCCCAAGGCCTTCCCTCCAGTCCTAAGGCCAAATTTGCCTACAGGTTTTTTCCAATGATGAGGGGAAATACCACCCACCTTAGCTGGCTGCCTACCTGCTCTTTTGCGGAAGCATCAGAGACAACAAGGGAGAATGGGTCCACCCGCAGACTCACGCGTGTGCACATGTGCATGAGTATGTGTGTGCATTTGTGTGCGCATAGGTGCCTGTGTGCACACGTGCACGTGTGTGTGTGTTTTCAGTTAAGGCCTGTTTCATGTTGGTCCTAATCAGCATCAAATCTTCACCTGGCAGCTGGCAGCTCCTGGCACGTCTGCACGAGCAGACGCAGGGCAATTTCAGAGGTTAAGGTGAGGGCAGAGAGGCCCGGGTGCTACCAGGTATTGGTTCTCGATAGAGATTCCGAAACACACAACACTCACACCATACATGAATGAGAAGGAAAGCATAAAACTGCTCATTAATAACACACAGTTCCCAGTGGGAAAAAGTCCTTACAAACACAGCGAATTAGTCACACAAACCAGCGTCAAATACAAATTCCTCAGTGGGTCTGATGTTATCATCTATCTCTTCTTTTGTTTTTCTTTTTGTATGAATATTACTGTTATTTTTACAAATTACACGGTGATAGCCAGAAGCTCACAGTAAAAAGTAAACATCGGCAGCTTGAAAAATCAAGTTCAGGAGTCACTAGAAAATGCTAATTCTGTAAATCTCTACTTGAACTTGTCACTTCCCGGCAACTTATTCTCGGGGACACTCTACTAATTGGCACATCTGCCTGCCACAGTGGGATAGGGACACATTTTTGTTGGGATGACCCTGGGGTTCTGCAGGGTTTTGGGGAGCCCTTGACACTGGGAAGGACTTAATGGCGTACATGTGCCACTGAACACATAGGCCGAGCCTTCCACTCAGGTCACACCCACGTGCCCTGAACTCACCCCCTCAACTACTCTGTGATGCAGTGGCTGCCGCGACCTGCCTCCCACACCCACACACCTCAGAGGTGAGACGCTGAGGCTCAGAGAGGGGAAGCATTTTCCAAGGCCACCAGCTGGGAGGACGGGGCTCTGCGCTCCGTGTCTGTGTGGTCTGCACTACAGGCGGCCTCACATTGCTCTGCTACGTCTGCTGAGCAACACGTGTGAGCGGCTGCAAGAGCATCACCTAGAACCATGGGAAGCCAGAGATGCAAGCCCCCTAAAAGCCTGGTTTGACTCCTTCCTCCTACCAAGGGGGAAACTGGAGATGGGGAGGGCAGGGGCTTGTCTGAGGTCACACTGCTCATGGTGCAGAGCTGATGTCAGAATCGGGTCTTCTGCCCACCTCCCGTCCCCATGCCCGTGGGCTCAGGTTCCTCTGACGCCGAGGCTCCGCACGTGGGATGCAGGTGTGAGCCGTTCCAGCTGGGCTGACCAGCTGTTGAGCACTGGTCCACGGCACTCACTGCTCCACATGGACAAGGCCCTGGGCATGTTCTGGATGACTCGGCATCCAGGGGAAAGGAAGGAAGACATGTCTGTCTGTTATCAAGGCCCCAAGTGAAGGTTCTCCTGCTTTACCTTTGCCAAGCTATATGCCGGGCACTGGCAGCACTGTCTGCAGGAGACAGGACTGAAGGACCCCTGTCTTCCACAGCCTGCCAGTCTGGACTTGGGCAAGCCGCCTGACTCACCTGAGCCTCAGTTTCCTAGTCAGTGAAATGAGGAGAGTCCTTTCTCTATGGGGCTGTTGAGAGGATGAAACACCAGGTAGTATGGAAATTGCTCTATGCCCTAGAAAGTTCTCTGCTTTATCAAAGGGTGGGCTGGGCTGTTGTGTTTGTGACCTTACAGCGACCAGAGTGAGGCACAGAGCCTGGACTCTCTCGCCTTCAGCCCCTTCTGCCTTCCTGCTGGGTCGTTTTGGAGGTTTTTCTTTTGGCTCCTTGAAACCACCAAGCCTACGGCTGCCCTAGGACCTTTGCATTAGCTGTTTCTCTGCGTGGAATCCTTTCCCCTGTCCAGTGCCCATGGGTGGCTCCTGCTTGTCACTCAGATCCTGGCTTACCCATTACCTGCTCAGAAAGGCCCTCCCACACCGCAAGCTCAACAAAACCCTCAGCAGCACACTGCTCTGATGAGTGGTCAGCGGAGTGCTGACCACTGCTGCTGTCTTTCTTATTCCCTGCTTACTCCTTTGCTGTCCTCTCCCCCAGCTGGAAGACCAGCCCCGCGAGAAGGGGTCTGCCTGCTCGCTGAGTGCCTGAGTGCAAGGACACTGGTCTATCTAAGTGGTGGGTGGGGATCAGAGGGATGTGAGTTTTTGAATCGGGGCTCCCCAAGCTAAGAGCTGGGGAGGTTTGGTATCGGGGACATCAGTGGGAGGAGTGTGTCTGCACTGGCAGCAGGTCCTTGGGGGTTTCTGTGATCACCCGGGGCAGTGCCCTGCTGTGTGTGTGCCCTGCACAGCAGGGCGGGTGGCAGCAGTGAGCTCTATGGACAGATGGTACAGGAAGCCAGTTCTGTGTGGAAGCCCATCTTAAGGTGGAAGGGTTTCTAGAACCTTCCTGAGTGTCCATAGCCCTTGGCACCCTCTCCAGCAAAGATGCGTGTATCTCTCCCCAGATGGCAGCTGCCCTGAGGCAGGGATGAAGCCTGCCTGACTCATATCTACTCCCCATCTCTGCCCAGTACAAGGCCTGGCACACACCAGGTGTTTAACCAGAATGTGCTGCACAAATAAGGGCTCTAGGGCAATGATGGCGGAGAACTCGAGGCAACGGCCAGTCCCTCGGCAATGGCCGAGAAGCCACTGGGGAGATGTTCCAGGGACTTGCTGGGGCCGCCCTGGGCTGGGAGCTTGGACATTGGGCTCCTGCACCCCTGAGCTCAGGCAGAAGGCTGGTCTCCTCCTGGCTGTGTGACCCTGGGCACCTTCCCCACTCTGAGTTATTTCTGCAGGGAATTCATACCCCCTTCTAGGTGGGGAGAGAGCGTGTGATGAAAACACCCAACCTAGTTCCTGCCCCATGGACAGCCCAACACATGTCTCTTATTGTTACTGCTGTTATAGGAACAAATGAACCCTCACTGGCTTTTTCGAATCCCCGGTGTCCCCCGAGCCACAGTGGGGCTGTGCCCTATGCTCACCAACTCCATCCGGTTCACAGCTGCCTGCTGCAGCAAGACCCTTGAGCCTGGGATGCTGGAGAGGAACCCCACCACATGGTGACCTGTGCCTGTCAGAGAACTTGGGGGCCCCAATAAAAACCAAACAAAAAGAACACCCCCAGATCACACACATGCACGCACATGTGTGCGTGTGCATACACACACACACACACACACACACACACACACACACACACACATCCAATATTCTGACACAGGCCCACAGGCCACTACTGGAGGGAGTGGAGGCAAGGGAACCACGAGTACAAAGCCCAGGCCTAAATCTTTCCAGCTTGAATCAGCCAGAGCTGCTTTGCATTGGCCACCCTGAGTCCGCAATGGAGTCACCTCTCAGAAGCCACCAGCCCAAATGGGACTATTGCTTGCGGATGAGTGGCTCAGAATCCCCTCTCCTGCAACCCCCCAATTCCCACCCCTGAGTTTGCTCCAAATTTTAGAAGTCCACGGAAGGGGGCTTCGGGCAGAAGGGGCATTTCCTCCTCTGCCACGGCCGCAGCTGCCTCGGTTCTCCCTGGTGTCTCTGTGGAAGTTGCTCTTCTCGGAGGCTGCTCTAGGTGCTTCGGGTCTCACCTCCCCCATCCTGAGGCACAGCAAAAGGGTTTTCTGGGGAAGCAGAAGGAAACAGAATATCACATGGCGTCTCCCCCATGAGGATACCCTAGGGGTATTTCTCTCAAGCCTCAGTGCCAGGAAAAACCAGGTTTTCTCTGACTACATGATCTGTCTTTGTCTTCTGGATATTCAGAACCATTCAACTTTAAAAATAAAAACAACATGAGTACACTGGCCATCACTGGTTCCAAATAGCATAGCGCTCCTGGCCCATGCAATCAGGCAAGGAAAAAACAGTATTAAGAGTGGAATACAAAAAAACCAACTTACGATTATTGGCAGATAATGTCCTTAGAGAACCCAAGAGAATTGATAGGTTAATTATTAGAACAGAGAGTGCAGATATAATATAATTTTCAATCTGTGACTCATCAGATCAACTTAGAAAAACCAACAGCATTCGCCTACCTCAAAATTAGTAGGGTGATTATATGTCTTCTCTTGGGACAGTTACAGTTAACACCTGTTGCTCTGACATAACACACTAAATTAATTTTTAATATTGTTCCCCTGTCATGCTCAAAAGTTTGCAAATTTGGATGATAAACTATATGGTCACTCCTGTTATAACAAACTAGAAAATATTAAGAACAGATGCTATTCACAATGATAATGAAACTGTTATAATGAAAATCACACCCATGGATATGATCATATCATACAAAGCCATGGAGGGAAAACCAGGTAGTCCTGGCACAGGGACAGGCCAGCCCAGTGGAGCAGGATTACGAGTGTAGACACTGGCCCATGGGGGTGCTTACAGTTTTGATTGGCAGCATCAAGTTGCCTGTATCCTTTCTCTTCTCAAAGTCACCCCCAAACAAGGGCAATGAAAAACAGAAATACAAGCTCTACCTGCGGCACGCACTGTGAATCTCCTCTCCTACATCCATTCATAGGAGCGATAATAGCCTAGTCACCAACAGTCACCTTCCCAGACTCCCTTGAAAATGGGGGTGGCCACATGACCCAGTCCAGCCAATGCTGTGTAAGTGGAAGTCTACTGAGAGGGGGACATGAACACAGATAAGAACATGGGGATGAAGGAATCTCACAAAGGTGAGTGGAATGAAAAGCAGGGAACAACCTGGTTCTTGTTGTGGCCACTGACTGCCCACCTCCACACCAGTGCAGCTGGGTCTCTGCTCTTTGCATCTGATTACAGCTCTGAACTGATAAGCCATCACCACCAAGTTCCAGTATATGTTTGAGGGGCAGAAGGGAAGTTGAGGGAAGGGCTCTGACAAGGCCAGCACGGTCCATCTCTCCAGAGGGAGTGATATTCCACAAGGCAGAGCCAAGCCCCTGCTCTGAATCAATGGGACTGTGTGTGTGGGCTCAGGGTGAGGGATGCCCTGGAACCTTCTCATCTACTTCACAGAACAAAGCCCAGTCCAGTGACCCCCCCATTGCCTGCTTTATCCAGCTTCATAGCACATATCTCTATCCAGCACACCGCATAGTGTTTTTATTGGCTTAGTTTATTGCTTGTCTCCTCAAATAGAAAGTAAGCTATAAGAGGGCCAAGGTGTTTGTGTGTCATGTTCATTGTTGTTTTCTCAGGGTCTAGACTAGTAACTGGCACACGGTAAGGGTCTAATAAATATTTTTTTTAAGAATGAATGGACCAAGAATTTAAAACCCAGGTGAACCATCTTACAAGTATAACATCAAAAGAAAAGCTTTTGGAACATATTTTTGAATGTTTTTAAATATAGTTCCCATGAGCCCTTCTTACATAAATTACTAGAGGACACACTTAGGATAACCAAAGTTAATAGAGTAAATCTGACAAGAGCTCTGGCAGTGAGAATCTATTTAGCTGTAGGACTGTGGCTGAAACAAATCTAAGAATTATGACAATTATAGAAAATGAAAGAATGAAAGAGAAACCAGAGAACTGGTATGAATAATAACAGAGAGGAGGTGTAGAGGTAAGAAGAAGAAAGGTAATACATGTAAGCTATGTCCTATTCATTTATAGCTGGGGTCTAAAGAATCATTTAGAGGTTTTAAGTAAAATCAGAGATACAAAGGTAAATGGAAAAAATTCACAAAATATAATGAACGAAATCATTTGGTGGGAGAGAGAGAAGAAGAGGGAAAGTAGAACTATTCTAATTTAGACACTATTTATAATAGGGAGAAAATGAACATTGTCTAAAGAAACAGGATTTAAGGGTATCACACTGCAGTATAATTATGAAGATAGCCACAGAATCAAAAACACAGCTTTCCAAATTGTCAGAAGACATATACACAAAAATAAAACAAAGGAAACAGACCATATGGCAAAAACTGACAAAAGCTATAAAATCAGAAAGCATACCATAAACTAGGATGAAAGAGCTAAGACCAGATGTATCTGCCCTATCAGTAAATGTTAATGAACCATACACACTTGCTTAAAAAGAACTCTCAGATCAGATTACCAAAAAAATCCACTGAAGATAGAATGAGTCAGTAAGGTTTAATATAAAAGAATGGGTAGATGATAAAAAAGTTCTGATGATGGTTGCACAACGTGAATGTCCTTTGTCCTTAATGCCACTGAACTGTACTTAAAAGTGGCTAAAGTGGTAAATTTTATATTATATGTTTCGCCACAATTTTAAAAACAAGGCATGGGCAGAAACATCACAAACAAATGCAAACCAAGAGAAACCAGGGGTCTTGATCTGCAAATCAGACAAAGATTAAGTCAGTACAAGAAATGCTGAATGAGAAAAAGAAGGGCAGGGTGTGGGAATCCAGGATCAGTCACCATGAGGACCTAAAAGTACTGAGTGTCTATGCACCAAATAACATAGCCTGAACATCGTAGCACAGGAACTGCTTTCACCTTTCTCAGTCCATTACAGATGAAGTTGTCAAAAACATAAATGAGGGTACAGGGAGCCGCATAACCTAATATATAATATGCAAATATTAATACATTAGCTAAATAATAATATAGTGTGCAGTGCATGTATTTATATTAAACAGAATCTACCTTCTGTTCAAATGGTCTTGAAAATACACACACAAGAAATGACTATCAGGACACAAAAAGTAAATTCCAAAAATTAGGAATTAGATAACATTTTCTGGTCACAACATAGTAGAACTTCAAATTATCAGCCACCAAACCACAAAACAAATCAAAGTCTACTACCAAGAAGTTTAAAAACTCTTTAACTCAAAGAAAAAGCAAAAATCAAAGTAGTCTCTGGACAATAATGAAAACAAAAGTATTACATTTCAGAACCTGTGGAATGCAGCGAAGGCAATGATCAGTTAAAAACTTATAGCTTTCAATACTGATACTAATAAACAAGACAACATGAATTAACTATGTAACTCAAAAAGTTAGAAAAGAAAGGAAAAATAAACCCAAGGAAGGCATAGGGAAGCAATTGACAAATTAAAACTAAAATAAAGTTAAAAAGTCAATGGGAGGAACAAGTAAAGAAATCCAATTTCTAGTTCTTTGAAAAACAATGAAACATGAACTGTTGGTGAATCTGATCGAGCAGGAGGATGCAAGCACTCGGAAGTTATCTGTATTTTTGCTTTCCAATCCCTCTTCTCCACTGTTGCTTGGCTCCTCAGACAGGCTTTTCCCCAACTCATCTGCTGAGTTTACCCTTGCCAAGGTCACCCAAGACTTCCGTGTTGCTGAATCCAGTGGCTGAGTCGTGGTCCACCCTGCACTTGTCCTCTCGGTAGCACCGACACAGGGGATCACTCGTCCTGCTTCTGGGCACTCCAGACCCTTTCCTGCTTCTCCTGCTTCTCTGGCTGCTGCTTCTCAGGACCCTCTGAGGGTCCCTTCTTATCCTCCCGGTCTTCTCTCCTCCTCTCCACCTCAGCTCATTCCTGAGGAGCTCATCTCCTCCCAAGGATGTAACACACTCCATGCATTGATAAATCTCCAGCCACAAGATTTCACACTCTCTCCAAACTGTCTACCTGACATCATCAACTGGATATTTCCTGAACACTTCAAACTTACTATGCTCAAAACTAAATTCTAGCTCTTCCTCCCCAAATCTGCTTTTCCCATAATTTTCCTGACCTCCGTAAACACAAATCCATCCTGCCAGTTACTCACATGCAGGTCCCAGAGTCACCTTGGGATCCTCTCTTTCTTTCACACCCACATCCAATCCACTGGCAGATCCCACTGGCCCTTCCTTCTGATATATCCGTACACCTTGCCCTACACTCCTTTGCTCCTAAACGGGATCCCAGCTATCAGGATTCTTGCCGTGGCCTCCTCAGTGGCCGACCCTTCCATCTAGTCTACACAGAGCAGCTACAGGGATCCTGGGAAGATCTGTGCCACTCCATGTCAATCCTCTGCTCAGCGCCCTTGATGGTTCACATCTCACCCAGACTATAAGCCTAAACTTGCCATCCTTTCTGATCAAATCCTGTGTCTTCTCTCTTTTGTTACTCCACTCCAACCATGGTGGCTCATTTTATGAGTCAGCTCAGCCAGCCACAGATATCTGGTCAAACGTGATTCTGGGTATGTCTGGGAGGGTGTTTCTGGATGACAGTCACATTTGAATTGGTAGACTGGGTGAAGCAGATGGTCCTTCCCAGTGTGGATGGGTTTCCTCCAATCTATTAAGGGCCTGAATGGAACCAAGGGACGCAGAATTCCTTCCCTGCCTGACTGTCTTTGGGGTGGGATCTCAGTCTTCTCCTGCCTTCAGGTGTGGACTTAGACTGGACTTCACCCCATCGGCTCTCCTGGTTCACAGGCCTGCGAACTCGGACGGGGGCTTAACCGGCTCCCTTGGTCTCCAGCCTGCCAACTGCAGATTTTGAGACTTCTTAGCCTCCAAAATTGCATGAGCCAATTCTTTATAGCCCAATCTCTCTCTATATCCATATCTATATCCATAACCATGTCCATGTCCATGTCCATTCCACTGGTTCTGTTTCTCTGGAGAACCCAGACTAATACACCACCTACACCATCCTGCTGCCATCTCTTCTCCGAGAAGAGCACGTGGCTTATTCCCTCATGACCTTCAAGTCACTTGCCCCTGAGACCCCCTCTGACCACCCCATTCACCTACTCTCCGTCTTAAACGCCATTCCTGCCCCCATATTGGTTTTCTCTCTAGAGCTTATCACCACCTAACAGTCCATATATTCTATGTGTTTTTTCAATTGTCTGTTCATAAAACTAGGACTTTAAAATTGGTTTTGGTACACTACCACATCCCCAGGGCCAATAATGATGTCATGCACACAGAGCAGGTGCTCAGTAAAGGTGAGGTGAGTGGACAAATAATGTGGGAAGAACAAGAGAGCCTAGCTACTCGACTCTGTCCGGATACATCAGGAAATCTTGATGAAATGGATGAATTTCCAATAAAACAGAAATTACCCAATGGATCCAGGGAGAGTCTAAACAGACCGGTGTCAAATCGCAAATCCAAAATCTAAAGTAAGAGAAAAGCGAGTTAAAGCCATCATGAGAAAGCTTTGCAAAGCACAGACATCAGGATCCTTCCACATCCTTTTACTCATCACATTGGCAAAGATCAAAATGGTTGAGGTTTGTTTGCTGGTTTGTGAGGGGAAGAAGCGTCTGTTTCGCTCCTGGTAGGAGGGTCACTGGGGCCATTTCTGGAAGGCAGTTACAGACGCACACCCTCTGACCCGGCAATCCACTTAGAATCCTACGAACATGTTCAGAAGGGGGAAACACGTGCAAGCGCAGTCTTGCAGCAGTGTGGGCGACGGCGGGAGATTCGGGTCAGTGACGCGTCCACCGGCAGGACACTGGTTGACAAGCCAAGGCTCCCCGTGCGGTGGAGAACGATGCAGACAGCAGAAAGGTCCGGGCTGCTGTCCAGGAGCCCAGTCTGTCGGCTGCCCCAGGGCGCCTTGCTCAGCCACCTCCCGTTCTCCAGTCTCCATGAAGAGTGCCGTTCTCAGGATTTGTGGCTTTAATATCATCTACATGCTGAGGCCTCGCCCGTGAACATGAGTCCCCAATACCTAACTGCCTCCTGGATATCTCCCGTGCATGCCTAGCAAGCATCTCGTTCTTAGCATGGCCACAAGCGAGCTCCCGAGCTTCCCTCTAAACCCACTCCTCCTTGGGCCTCTCCATCTTGGCTGACAGCCCCACCCTTCCAGCTGCTCAGATCAGAAGACGGAGCTGTCCCTACTCCTTTTCTCTCACACCCGCGTCCCGTTCCTCAGCCTGTCTCAACCACTCACAGTGAGAATCTCACCACTTCTCAGCACTCCCACCACTACTGCCGTCTGGTCTTGGCTGGAGTATTGCAGGGTTCTTGACTGACTTCTTTTCCTCCCCTCCCCACAGTGTATTCTTGACACAGGAGTCAGAGGCCTCTGCTTTTTTTTGTGTGCAAGTATAAATTAAATCTCTTCTGCTTGAAACCTGCTGATGGCTTCTCATCACCAAGGCCCTGGTGGTTCTCCCTGCTGGCTCCCTCAGCCCCGCCACCTTTCCGACATGGTCCCCTGTCATGCCTCCTTGTCGCTCCTTCCAGCCACAGGGGACTTTCCCCTCCAACTCTCCTGGGTGCACCTGCCTCAGGGCCTTTGCACTTGTTCTTCCCTTTGCCTGGATTGTTCTCCTAGGCACCCACGCATGGCCCATTTTCTCAGGACCCCAGGGCTTGGTGCAGATGGCTCCTCAGGGAGGCCTTCCTGACCTTCCTGTACCCCCAGGCCCTGCTGTCCTCACTGCCACCAGCTGATGTCCTGTCTCCTCCATTTGTGGACTGCCTGCCTTCCGACCAGCTCAGATGACCATGAGGGCAGGGCTTACCTGGTGTTGTATTTTCTGCTCAATCCCAGCCCTGAGAACTTGGGTGGGGGAAGCATGTAGTAGATGATTCAGACACCAGCCTTGGAGACCCCATCTGGAGGGGCAGACAGTGATACCAGGTGGGGGGTACATGCTGAGGCAGAGGGATCCCCAGGGGCTGGGGAAAGAGCAAAGGCAGAGGAAGTCCAGCTGGTTGCTTGGTCTTTGCTTGGCTTTCCCCGGGGACAGTAAGCTCACCACCTCACAGCTCACTGTCCTTTCAGCTGCTCAGTTAGCTGCAAAACTTGTGTAATGTGGGTCGAACCCCTCCCGTAGTTCATAGCCTGGCCCCCTGCTCTGGGTGGCCCCCTGAGATACAGTGTCCCTTCCCACTTGTCCTTGTTGTTCCAGGTTAATGTGGAAATGAGGCTCCCATTCTCTGAGTGGAGGCAGCATCTTCCCAAATGTGGCCGAGGCCTGCACACAGCTGTCCCTGCCTCTGGGCTCCACGTCCAGGCCAGTGTCTGCATTTCCCCAGAGGGACACTCTGGGGACCAAAGCTGCTCCACCTCTCCCTAGGGAGCCAGCTCTGTTTGGGACTGACAGGCAGGAAATCCAGGCTGGTGAAACCTGGGGGTGGGGGTGGGGGGGCCTTTGGGGAGGGGAGTGCTGAGGGCCTCTGTGGTACTGACAGGCTGGGCAGTGGGGATGTGGTGCTTATGTCATCATTTTTTATGCCTTATATATACACTTTGCTATATTCTTTTATATGAAATATTTGAAATATTGTATGAAATATACAAAATATTCATTTTTAATATGAAATATTTAAAAATCAATAATGTTCGAATATTCTGTCTATGGCTCCTTAGAGGGTTACGTTTTGATGCCCGAGCTGGGACTCTTATCACCAGAATTCTACTTCTGTTTTTGTGGCTTCCACTTCAAAGGATTTTCTTTCCAGAATGCCCAAACGTGCTCCCACACGCTGAGAACTCACTCTCCTTTCTCTGCTTGGCAAACTCCTACTCATCCTTCAAGACCCTGCTCACTGGGCATCCCTCCCATGCAGCTTGTCTGACTCCCATGGGCCTTGTGACAGTACCACCTGACACTGTGGAGCTGCTAGGGCAGTTAATGCAACTGGCCTCAGAGGCAAGCCGTGCCTAAACCACCAAGGGAGCTTCTGTCCTCGAATATAGGACTGCCGTCTGCCCTGTCTCCCACGTGATCACCAGCTCCTGACACTGAGAGCCCTGTGACCCACTCCTCATCCTAGGGTCACCCATCCTCCATCCTCCCAGATGCTTTGCCGGTGGCCCGGCCCCTCACTGCCAGACAGCTCCGTGGAGACCAGGCCCAGGGCCACCAGTGCTTCTGTCACTCAGTATCAATGTTGATGCCTCCCACCTGGGCCTCTGTAAGCCCTTCCAGGTGGCATCTTCTGCCACGCCTGGGCTGGGTGCTGGGAGCACAGATCCGCGTCAGGCCTACGCCCCACCCTTGAGGGCTCTGACTGTTTGGGAAGTCATGCCAAGACCCAAAACCCAGAGCGGCAGATCCACACCTCATCAGAAGGGGGTGCCTGGGTCCCAGGGGTCCCGGCCTTGGATGGGGTGGGCGTGGGGTCAGGAAAACTCTCAGGGAGTGAGGCGGAGCTGGGCCCCTTGGCCCAGTCAGACAGGAAGCTGCAGGAAGCCGCGGGAGGAGGGCAGAGCCTGAGCCAAGACCATTCAGAGGGCCCCGCGGACGCCACCAGATGCTCCTGGCAGGGTGAGTCTGGGGAGCTTCAGCTGCCAGCGAAGGCATTTGGATGCAATCCCAGGGCTCTGGGGAGCAGTCTTGGAAGATCCTTCTCAATTCTAATACAGGGGAGTCAGGGCTGATGTGTACCCGGTCTTCTGTGCTGGCGCCGTTGCAAGCACTTCCCACGTCTCTTAGCTTGTCTAACAATCCTATGGGGTGGGGCCGTTAGTACCCTCACTTACAGATGAGGAAACTGAGCCTCAGAGAGGCCCTGTAACTTGCCCAGGGTCACATATCCAGGGGGTGGTAGAGCCGGGAGTCCAGCCTCTGCTGCTAACCGCGGGGATGGTGGCCAGAGCCCTGAGGCAGGGCAGTGGCCAGGCGGGCGGGGGACTGCCCTGGGAGAGAGGGGCCGAGCGGAACCCAGGCGGTGGGGCCCACTGGGACCAGGAGGGACCCAGCTGGTGTCTGCAACCTAACTGGGAAGAGAAGACAGAGCACCTGGCAATTTGAATAACAATGAACGCTTCCAGAAGGCTGAGTGTCTGTAACAATACCGACGCTCTGACAGGAGCAGAGGAGCCACGGGCCCAGCATGACTCACTGCCAGGTGAGCTGCAGACAATGTGCCCCTCAGCCAAGATAATAGCCTGTGTTTATTTAGCGCTGACAACATGCCAGGAGAGGGGCTGGTAGCTTTCTGCCGGGTTTCTATTGCATTTTCCTGGCAACCCTGAGAGGTGCAGATGCTTGAAACCACATCTAACAAAAGAGCAAACAGCACAGGACCCTGAGTGAACTGTGGGGTGAGATGGCAACCCCACAGAGGGGTCCCCCAGGCCAGAGCTCTTAGCCACAAAAGATGTGGTCATGGGAGGCCACTTGGAGGAGGTGTGCCTGCGCAGTAATGAGAGGCAGTGAAACAGGAGCATGGACCGGTGGAGGGGGCAGGGAATGCAAATGAAAGCTACACGGAGCTGCCGTCATGGAACCAGCTACGAAGCAGACTGGCAATGCCAGGTGCTGGTAGGAGGCAGGTGACGGGGTGTCTCAGCTCACAGGCACGCAGTGGACGGCTGTGAAGGAATGTGCTGTGGATACGAGCATGGAAGGACTCACCTTCCAGATTAAATCTTTCTGGAAGCTCTCACCTAAGAGCCTGCACCATCCAGTCCCATCAGGCCGTAAGGCCAGCGGTCAGGCAGAGTGCGGGCCACAGGCTGGACTTCATCAGGCCAGGCAGTTAGGAGAGCTCTGTGCACTGACTTCAGCGCAGAAAGCATGAAACGTGAGCCACCCAGGCCTCCCCTCGGAAGTGCCTCCCCCCACGTCTGCTGCACAGCTGCGGCTCCAGACACATCTGAAGGAACCAATGGAGGCGCTGCTTCGCGACACCCCGACCTTTCCTAAAGTGCGCAGCATCTCAAGAGTGCCGCTTCCGCCTGTGGGGAAAGAAACCTCTGTGTGTGCAGCTCTGCCAATTTACAGGTAATCTGTAGCACACACACCATCTCATTTGCATGCCACCCCACCCCAAAGGCAGGCAGGATACCCCCAGTTCCCAGAGGACCCTGAGGCTTGGAGGGCAGGGGGAGCAGTGTTGGCTGGCAGACACCCCACGTCCATTCCTCTCACCCATTCTGAGCTGGTTGCTGCATCCCTCAGCCTGACTCCAACCCCAGCTTCATTGGGGGGCCCTGAATGGATTGGTCCATTACTGTTCCTCCTCAACCCCATACTGCGACTGGCCCAGGAACAGGCACATGACCCACATCGGGACAGTGAGGACCAGCAAGACCTAGTCCTGGGGTCAGTGTTGGAGCCAGTGCAGATGCTGACATCGTCATTGCTGTGGGATTGGAGGGAAAGGACTTGTGACCTGGAGGAAGGGCTGGGCCTGACCTCAGGCAAGTGGAGGTAAGAAATGCAAGACCAGATCTTCAGATGGTTGGAGCTGCTGGATCAAACCTCTCCTGAAGCCCATATTCTCCTCTAGCATGTTCAGTTGCATGAATTAAACATTCCCTTTATTTGTGTAAATCAATCTTCCTGAGACTTGCTATTGCCTGAAAAGCAAAAGCATTTTAACTGATAACTGTCACTGGACTCAAATTCAGGTTGGGCCTGGATATGAGCCTTCATCTCCTGCTTCCTGGCCAGGGTGCCCTCTGCCCAGGACCTGCCTTTTCAGAGCCCTGGCACATCCATGTTATCTAATGTTTGCAACTTTCTGGGAGAAAATAGAGATAGTGACTCCACTTAATAGTTGGGTAAGGTGAGGTGCAGGACCATAGAGGCCAGGAAGGAGCCGCAGTTAGGCCCAAGGCCTTCTAGGAACCAGAACATCTAAACAGTTCGGACTCTGAACTGTTGGCAGCCTCTCCTCATGCCCAGGACAGAGCCTGGCACACAGTGGGCCTCGTGGAAGTTCTGAGTACTGGAGGGCAGCATGGTATGTGTGCTCTGCTGGCCACATACACCTTCTCCATCCCCTGTAGACCTGTCCTCCCGGCAAAATCCAGGGTGCCAGGGTCCACGACATGGGTGGTGTCCTGACTGAGGTGGGCAATCCACACATTTGGATGCAGCAACATCCCTGGGAACCTGCGGGCCTCCCTGCCCCACCTCCTGGCTCTGGGGGCACCCCAGGCATGGGGCCTTCCCTGTGATCCAAGATACTGAACCAGAGCCCCACAGGCCCAGACCTGTGTTGGTGCCAGCTACCCATGTGCTGTGTGACCTTTCCCCAATCAGTTCATTGCCCCCTTCTCTGATTCATTATCGAGGCCCATAGGGGGCCCCCAAAGAGCCCACCTCCTGGTCACACTCAGCTGTGGTCTCCTCCCTTTGTGGGAGGGCTGGACTCAGTGACTAGCGTCTAATGAACAGACAAAATAGAAGTGATCAGGGTGGGATGTCACTTCCAAGATTAGGTCACAAAAAGACTGTGGCGTCTATCTTGCTGGGCACCGTGTGCACTTTCTCCCTCTCTTTCCCTCTCTCAAAGTCCTCTTCTGGGGGAAGCCAGCTGCCATGTTGTGAGTTGCCCCATGGAGAGGCCCTACATGGCAAATAACTGATATCCCCAGCCAACAGCCAGTGAGGACCTGAGCCTGTGAGACAGCTTAGAACCAGATCCTTCTCCAGCTTCGACACGACTGCTGTCCCGGACTGCCAACACCGCGACTGCAGCCTAGTGCCAGACCCTGAGTCGTAAGACCCTGCTAAGCTGCACCCAGATTCCCGCTCACAGAAAGTGTGAAATGACTGTTTGTTGTTTCAACCTGTTAAGTTTTGGAACAATGTGTTACACAACAATAGCTAATGGATGCAAGCTCTCGGGGCAAAACTAGAGATTCTGTGACTAGAAGGCTCTTGGGGACCATGCAGCTGGACTGCAGCCTCAGAAATTTATCTCAGCATGCACACCGCAAAGACAGGGGCTCGCTGCCTGTTGGGGAACGCGAGTCAACTGCGCAGCAAGGCTGCCTGACAAGAGGGTCTTCTCTCCTGGACCCAAAACCTGCTTCGGCACCCTCGCCTGCCTGCTGCCGCTGCAGCCCAGTTTGGAGAGAGGACCCCACAGTGAGTTCATCTCTGGATCAGGCTTCTCTGGAACTTGTCCTTCTTTCTGTTTCTGGTAGGAGCTGCTGGGAGGCGAGCAAGGGTGCGGGGTCCAGCTCTGCCAGTTGCGGAGCGCACGTCGCACACTGCAGGTGAAACGGGGGGCGGTACTCTCCAAAGAGCCCCTCACTCCCCAGTACTGTTCACTGGGTCTCCAGGGAAGGCGAGAGGCCATCCAAACAAAGATCTTTCTGTTGACAAATTAGAATTCTTTTGTGTCTTATAGGCACTGTGTCATTTTAAAGAGTTTAATAGGGAAACTCACTTTCTTTCCCTAAGAAAGAAGGTGGTTGTCACCCCAGGGAACGCAAAAGGCCAGAAAGCTGGCGGAGGGAATGACGATGTCTTTTGGAGGCAGCTGCGCCCAGCATCTTCCCATGTGTTTTGAGGAGCCCACCGACTGCGCTGTGGGACAGGGATGGCATTCCAGGCTGGGGAGGGGCATCGTGGGGCAACAGGCAGGGGGCAGGGCATTCGATGGCAGGTGACCCCACTCCTCCAGGAGCACCACCCCTTTAAGCTTCTGGACCCAGGTGTCCTGCTTTTCTCCGGCTTCTGCCCAGGCTTCTTTGCCGGCTGTCCCTCCGCCCCCTGGAGAGCTCCTGAACGCATCATCCTCTCCCCAGGGGACCCCACCCCCTCAGACTCAATGACAAGCGCCCTTGGCCAAATGCAAGCTGGGTCCCACCCGCCCTCTGAGCTCCTCCCCGATTTGTCTGGGCCCCAACATCATCTCACCCATGATGCTCACAGGCACCTCCAAGTCAAAACGCCCCACCTGGCTGATTCCCACACCTGCCCCTGGGTCCCAGTCTTGGAAAATCACAGCAGCATCTTCCCAGTGGCCCAGTCCAGGGTCCCAGACACCCTCTTTGGAGCCTTCATCTCCTTACCATCCAGTCCCAATCCCGCGGGTGCCGCCCCCTGCTTCTGCCACCTCCGCTCCTGCTGACATCCCCACCTGTGACACGCCGGCCTCTGTGCTGGACTGCCAGTCCCCTCCCCACTCACTGCCAGAGCGAACTGATAAAAAGGCACAGCAGACCACGTCCCTGTCCTTGAGGGTGTCCCCCTGCCTGTGGAATAAGAAGCCCGCTCCTCCCGATGGCCCTGCACAAGCAGACCCTGCCTGCATCTCCCACCCTCCCCTCCTGTGTCCCCCTGCTCTCCCCACATTCCTGCACCCTGACTTTCCCTCTGAGGCACTCCTGGTGCCTGGAATGTTCCCTGCTCCTCAATCTCCTCCAAGCTTGGCAGGCTCACTCTTTTCCCTTCTACAGATCCCAGCTGCCCAGAGAGGTGGGTCACAGGGCCGTGAAAGGCGAGCTGAGGGTCTCTTCTTACCCTGCAGGCAGGGAAGGGCTGACTGGGGGCTTCTGCGGACACAGGGCTGGGGCTGCTCCTGCTTTGGAAGCGGGTCTGCGGGGACCTGTGTCTGGCTCTGCGCCTTCATTATTCATGTCCTACATGTAATCTTCCTCCCGTCCCTTCAGTTTCCTAACTTTCAGACATTTCTTGGGGAGCTTGGGGTCTTGAAACATCTACATCCTGAAGGTTAATTTTTAATGCCACTTTGGTAAATATTTGATGACATTGCCTTCACGGGAGACCTGCATTCTGCACTAAATGCCACAGAGTGCTCGAGACGCTGTCCTTTTCAACCGTCGTCCTGCCCATAACCCCCTCCTCCTGTTGTACAAAAATAAAGACTCTCTCCCTTTGCATCCTGCTATGAATTTTTCAAAGCACTTTCCACCTCCATTCTTGCCCCCGATCGGCATCTCCATTAGCTAGACAGAAGGTCAGGGAGGTTTTAAGTTGAAAGACACTGTAGAAGCGTCTGTCACATAAGGGGAAAGTAAAGCCTGGGACCCAGTTGCCCATATCAAACAGCAAGGCAGCAGCGGAGGGAGCCGGACAAGCAGCCGTGCCTCCCAGCCCGGGGCTCTGCTCCGGACACTGGGACCCCCAGGAGGGCTGGTTGTCCCTGCCATCACCCAGTCCAGGGGGCACAGACATGACAACAGACTATATGGTCCTCACTGTCATGGGAATGGGGAGCAGAGAGAGAGAAGTCTTCCAGAGGATGGGCACTCGGCGGGGCTGGGTGGGAGAACTGGGCCCATGGCGGGGGGCTGGGCACTGAGTGGAAGCCAAAGAGGCCTGGAATCCGGGGAGGCGCCTGCCTTGTGCGTCTGCGGGGAGTGCTGGCCTGGGTCGGGGTCCACAAGGAGAGCTGGACGTTGACAGGAAACCTAAGACACACTGGCTCCCAGGGGCACCTCCACAGCCGTGTCCCCTGGCTCTGAGGCCAGCAAGACCCAGTGACAGCTTTCCCAGCCTTCCACCCCCTAGCCCGGCACCAGGGGAGTAGATTCTGGGATATGAAGATCCCAAGATAACCAGGTTGACGACCGAACAGTCCAGCACAATACTCCCCATTCTTGTCTGGTCGGATAAGCAAACTGGGAGGGGCGGGTGTTTGGCAGGGACCCCTCTTCCCGCTCAGAGTGGACAGAGACATGGACAGGGAGTCCTCTGGGGTCCTTCCCAGGGGTGGGGTGCTGAGCTAGGGCCTCCGCACATCCTAGCTGATTTCCTCCCCGTGAAGCCCCGGCCAGGTGGGAATTACTTGCTCCCCCGCTAATCTCTAAGCTCAGAGAGGTGGAGCAGCTTGCCCAAGGACACACAGCTGGGCAGCACAGAGCCTGGTGCCGGCCCAGCCTAGGGAACCCCAGAGCCGTTATTGCTGCCATTACATGCCTGGGTTACAGTGCCCAGACTACAGTGCCCAGAGACGCCAGAAGCCATGTCCCCGGACTCAGGGCATGACGGAATCACTCCCAGAGGTGGCAGCCAAAGCGATCTGACAATGGGCTCCTCCCAGCACCCTCTGGGGTGCCTTAGAAACAGGAGGAAGACCATTCTGAGGGCATTTATGAGGAGCCAATGGCCTCTCGGCCCACAGGCAAGTATCAGTTTCCATCATTCTGACGGGAGCCGGAATGCCCGCTTTGGGAGCCATCCACTGTGCCAACAAGCATCTATTCTGAGCAGCAAATATTTTAGCAGTTTAATGCCGGAATAAAGAAGGTAAGACTCCACAGTCCTCCCCGACCCGTGCCTGTGGAGATGTGTTCTTTCTTCCTTGCCCTGCAGTGCCTGGTCTGGAAGCTGGGGGTGCTAAGAGCCCCCGAACTGAATGGTGTGGGGACCCTTCAGGGCGACCTCGCTGTCTCCATATGGCCCTTGCTGCAGCCTATGGGCAATTAGGTGGAACTCCTGTCAGACTGGCATAAAGGAACATCCTCTTTTCTGGCTGGCAGCTAACATCCCCAGATTCTCCCAGGCCCTTGCAGAAACACGTCTTTAATTGCTCACGCGAACTGGCACCCTCGTTCACACGGTAGCTGGCTGCGGTTACTGGGTTAGGGAATTTTAACTGAGATTCCAAACTGTGTGTGCTGGGTGGGCAGTGGGGTCTCCCCCAGGGCTGGGTGGCCGGTGCACAGGCAAGATTGCAGGACCCCCCTTTGGGGATGAGGCATGTCTGACATGGCCACCTGGCAGCACGTGCCTGGGAAGAGGGCCACCGCATGGCTGAGTGCCTGCTCTGTGCCTGGGTTCCAACGGGCACCATCTCCATCCTCCTGACATCCTCCCAGCCTTTGGGCTTGGGAGGAACAAGTGACTAGCCCAAGGTCACGGCGCCTGCAGAGCTGGCTGGTGGACACAAGGCCCTCCCTTGCCCACCCTGCTGAGCTGTGTCCTGGGCCCAGAGGGAGTGGACTGTGCATCTGGAACACAGGCTGGAAAAGGGGTCTGCAGGCGGCCACACTCAGTCTAATTACTTCCATAAGTGCATCTTCAAAGTGACTTCTCGGGAACCTTCTCTAAGGCATACTGACGCTGTGGCTGACTTCGCTGAGGACCAGGCAGGCCGGTGGAGGGTCAGGATGGATTTCCTGTGCGTCCCGGGGTATGGGTGGGGCAGAGCCTCTCTAGTTTCCACTCCCAGCACTTAGCACAGGCATGGCCACCCCAGCAAGCACTTGTTGAATAGAGTGAATTCATGATGTGGAGGCTGCATCCTCATGACAATGAGACTACTTCTGAGGAGAAAAAGCCGGATGGTGCTGGAGAGTTTGCAGAGGGACTGCCCAAGGTGTTTCCTCTGGGGGCTGAGAGCTAGCTGTGTGACAGGACGGGGAGACCTGCCTTGTCCCCTGCCATCTCTGCTCGGGGAAGGACCAGGAGCTGGAAAGAGTGGATGTGTGTCCCTTCCAGGACCACCTGGGCTTCTGTCCCAGCTGCCAGTGACCCTATGCCTGTGTTTGGGTGTCCCTGGAAACCCCGGGATCCTGCCTTCATGGGCACATAAGAACGCGCACAGTAAGGTTCCGTGGTGGGGTTCACAGACCCCTGGGGCAGGCGGGTCATCTAAGGGGCTGAGTACGCGAGCACCTGAGCCGTTAAGCACAGTGGCAGGTGGACAAACATTTAACCCGTCCTCCAGGGAAGAAAAGCCCTTGTTTGTAGCGTCTGCTGTCCATTTCCATGCTGTAAATACTGCCAACATGAGGTCAGCAAACTCAGAGCTGGGGAGAGATGCTTAGCAGCCACCATTACACAGGTTGGCACTGAACAGATACAGTAGCTGTGTAAACCTCAAGAGCATAGGCGGCAAATGCAGTGAAATAATTTGGAAGCGAAGAGCTTGGGCACCTATTATTTTTGTGTTTAGTATCATGTATTTCATTTGTAAGTTTGTATCATTTAATTTTTAGGTGGCTCTGTTTAACAACAGGCTCCCCAAAATTCCTGAGAATTTAGCTACGAGCTCTTGTGAGGGTGAGGTGGCCCCAGCACATCTTGAATATTATGCTTTTGCTTTAATGTGTTATTAGGAAAAATATAAGTCTTAAATCCAAGGTATGGTTGTTTAGAGCGAGTCTGAGTTTTCTAAAAAAAACAATTTGATTTAAAGTCAATTAAAAAGGGATTAAGTAAATAGTACAGGGGAGGGCGGTCTGCAGACAAGAACACCTAGGAACGGAAGCTTGGGAAATAAATGTTGCTTATGGTCAATTGTCACCTGTCTTGGGGTCACAATAAAATAAATGGGGAACCCAGAAGGGAGGAACCGCACTGCATTAACAATTGAGAGGAGGGGTGTCTGACTGCCCTAACAATCAAAGAGATGCAAACCATATGAAAATGGGGGTGTCCTGTTGCTTTGGGGGCCATGAAGTGCACGCCCTCAAAAGCTGCTGCTGGCCACAGTCCCCTTGGTAATGAGTCGGGCACTATATAAAGAACCATAAATCCATCACACCTCTTGACTCAGTAATTTCCCAGCCTGGAATCCACCCAGAGGAAATAATTCATAAAAAGGGAAAACCATAAACAGTTAAAGTGTTTTTTGCCACCCGTAATTTTCTAGGATATTTTTTACCCTCCTGCAAAATTATTTCTCAGACCAGTAAGCTATAAAAATGCCTCGCTGTAAGGGAGTGGCTACCTTAATGCCAGCACACGGGATCTGGGTTACTGGGTAGCTGCTAAAATGATATTTAGACAAATTAAGGAAAACTGCAGGATAATGGCTAATTTAATGCCAAGTGAATAAAACTGGCAAGAAGATGGACAAGGGGCTGGTATCAGGCTTGGCTCTGAGATTCAGTCCCAGGGAGTGGCGAGAGGGGCCAAGCACACTGGGTGGGGTGGTTGGCAGTGTCCACTGAGCATCAGAAGACACTGCCCACGAGGGCTCTAGGTTTGCAAAGATGTGTCTGGAGTTGGGGGAGAGGCTCCCGGGGAGGCAGGCCTGGGGGCTGGGAGCAGGTGGGCAAGACTGGAGCTGTGGGCCGGTTGGCTCACAGGGGAGAGTGCAGGCAGAGAGAAGAGATTCAGGGAAAGAGCTCTGGGCCCTCCCGTGTCTAAGGTTGGGGGGACGAGGAGGCAGCAGTGGAGGCGACCCAGAAGGGATGCTCGATGGGAGCCACGACGGGTTGGTGCCCAGGACCAGGGGCTCCCTAGGGCCCCCCACGTCTCCTCAGCCCTCGCCATCCTCTGCAACTTTGTCTGAATTGCTCTCTGCCTAGGTTGCCTTTTCTCCACTTCCAGAGAACTCCTGTTCATCCATCGAAACCCTTTCTGAGTGTTGACCGCTCCCTGACCAGCTGGTACCCAGCCCAGAGGCTGTGGGACCAGGGACCTGCCTGTTAGAGGGGCTCCAGCTATTAAAAAATGGGGGAGCAAGATTTGAACCCAGGTCTGTCTGCCTCCAAGAGCCTTTGCATCTAACTACTCTGCCCCTGCCTGTGACAAAACGGGAGCCGCGACTGGGGTGTGGAGCGGGTTTCAGTGCCAACTCGGGAAACCCTCTGACCCTAGAGGCTGTGGGACGGGGGCCTGAGAAGAGCGGTGCGCTGAGAGGAGAGCCATGCAGAGTGGGGGTCAGACGCCCCAGGCCCGAGACCGGGAACTGGGTCACTGAGTTACAGGCCATCATCTCTCAAGGGACAATTAAAACAGTGGTTATGAAAATTCAATAATGCAGGAAGCTTGCTGTGACTTAATGTTAAATTAATCACCCAAGACGCACAGCTTTACGTGTGGATGACAACCAAGAGGTGAAGCGGGCCGACGACAAGGACAGCTGCAGGGGCAGCGCGCCGAGCTGGGGTCCCAGGCCCTCCGGTGCACCTCTCTCCAGTGAGCTGGGACACTTTTGTGACGGAAGACTCTGTCTGGAGAAAGGAAACCGTGGCGGCGCTGGTGGAGGGCTGGGGACGGGGGCAGGGGGGTGGGCTAGAACAGGGAAAGCAGATGAGCAATATGGACCACAGAGCTCTGGCTGTGGGCGGCCGGGCCTCTCCATGCAGCTCCTCGCCCCTGAGCCCTCGGGGGTGGGAAGGGGGTGAGGGGTTACAGGAATTGCCCAGGTCACACAACTCAGAAGGGCAGATGTGGGATTGAACTCTAGATTGCCTGTGATTTTCCCCCCAAACTGCTTCATCCCCCGCTTCCCCTCTGCTCCAGTATCAGTTTACTTGTTGGGGTGAGTGGGAAGTCCCCCAGCACAGACGCTGGTCAAGGTGGACATGGCCTGGTCCCTTCTCCTGGGCCAGCATGTCCTGGGCACCCAGCCTTTTCCTTGGAGGGCTGGGTTGGGGTCTCTGTCTGGGTTTATGGTGGCCCTTGGGGCAGGGAAGGAGCAGAAAGGACGGAGGCTCTGAGCCCCGGAAGACTCTGTCCTCCTGGGGAATATTACCAGTAAAGGGGCTCACCGGAACCAGACTCCGATGATCCATCGGAGAAAAAGACCCCGGGGTGCACCCTGCTCCTGGACAGCAGCTCCCTGCAGGCCCTTCTGTGTGCCCACCTCCACTCTCTTCACCACTGTCTAGCGTAGGTACTGAGACTCAGAGAGGGCCAGCAGCTCACCCGAGGACACACAGCAGGGAGGCCTCCGGTCTGGGCCTCTCTGCAGCCCTGTACCTCCCAGAACAGCACTGATGCACGACCAGCCCCCGGGGTTTCCACCCAAGCTGTGTGCACAGGACGAAGGGAGCTGGTGCCTTCCCGTGTAAACCGGGTGGGGTGGGCGAAGCCAGGCCCAGCGCGCAGGCGCAGATGGGAGGGGACAGGCACAGAGGTTCCCTATCTGGCTTGAAGCCTCAGATTTGACACTCCACCCCAAGGGCATTCCCTGTCCTGGGAATTCCAACTGTGGAGGCCTCCTTGGTGTTTGATGTGATGTCAGAGAAAGAAGGTGTGAAGTCTTCTCCTCACTATCTTCTAATTTTCTGGAATTTCTTGCTCTTGGCTGGTGGCTCTGGCAGAGGCCACACAACACAGCAGGGACTCCGGACACAGAGCCAGGAAGAAAGGGATGCCCTAGCTTCATTCAGAGAAAGGTTCTGGGGTTGGGTGAACTCCGGGACTCACACCCATGGGGGAGGCATGAATGAGTCCTGTAAAGGGCAGAGGGTGGTCTAGAAAAGGGGGAAGGAGGTGAGAGGGTGGCATGGGGGCTTTGCTGGGCTGCTTGGCTTAGAGGGGCTCCAGGCCTGATTCTCCCTGAGGTCCCAGGAATCGGCAACCCCACAAGGTTTCCAGGCTCCCTGTGGTCTTTACTTGTACTATTCTTCTGTCTGAGTGGCTTTTCCAGTTTGTTCCAACCAGGTGACCTCCCCTCACTGCCCCAGGCCCAGTTCAATGTCACCTCTTCCTCCAGGAAGCATGCCCTGACTTCTCCCACCCCTGCAGTTCACTGGGAGCCCTCCAGGCTTCTCTGTGTTGCTGTGGTTCTTCTTTGCATTGCCCATTGGCCTGGGAGCCTCCTGAGGGCAGGGCGCTGCCTCCACCACTGAATGCACCTCAGGCACGGATCAGAGCCTGATTCAGATTAGTTCCAAATCACACGGAGTGGTGCAGCACTTCTGCGCAAACAAGGCCTCTTCCTGGCTGGGGGCTCTCTGGGCAGACCAGGTGGACCACGGAGGGCTGCTCCTCTCCCTCCAGGGAAGCCAGGTAACTCAGTGTCCCCCAGGGATTCCCGAGCCAGCTCCTCAACCCCACCGGGCTCCTTCTGTCAGTCCAGGCCCCGAAGCCACAGAACCACACTGCGGAGGAGCTCCCAGCTCCACCAGCCGCGGTCTGTCCTTGCTGCACTTGGGCCGCCCTCCTAGACTGGCATGTCGGCATCTCCTGGAGGTTTGTTTATTAATACAGCATCCCAGGCCCACCCTAGACCAGGCACAGCAGAATTTGCAAATCTAACAAGACCCCAGGAGACTGAACGCCCAAAAAAGTTTGAGATGCACAAACAACCCCTCCCCAGGCCAAGTCAGGAATCTCCTCTGAGTTCTGGAAGATGGGGAGAGTTTGGGGGCTAAGCAGCCTCCTCTCCTTGTCACTGCCCCCAACTTAGCTCCCTTCCAGACCTCTGACTTCAGGGAAGGTGTTGAAGGATGAAAAGGAGTTCCCCAGGGCATTCTGGGGAAATAACTGTGTGCAAAAGCAGTGAGGTGTGAATTGGCAACAGCTGGAGGGGAAGTGGGCCTGGAGCGGAGGGTGGGAGGCAGGGGATGAGTCAGGAAGAGGCTCTGACATAGATGGGGCCTGTGGCAGTTGGCTTAGGGCGGGACTTGGTTCTGGGAGACCTTGGTTTGTGGGGGTCTTGGCTCAAGTCCATGGACTTACTGTGTGGCCTTGGGCAAGTCACTTACCCTCTCTGGGGCTGTGCTTGCTCAACTGTAAAGGGGGATAATATCCTTGCTGAGCTCAGTTCCCAGGGTGGGAGTTACAAGGGCCATTGCAAATAATGATGGGAGGTGTCCAAACAGTAAGTTTAACCATGGTTCCCAGCATCTTCTGGCTCTGAGTGTATCTTAGAAGGAGGTGAGCAGCGGCCTGGGGCTTCAGAGAGAGCTGGGCTAGGAGCTGTGGCCCTCCCGGGAGGCGGAGCCATGGAAGCAAAGCAGGGACATGGTGGGTTAGGGGGAGAAGCTGGGCTCCCAGGAGGACAACCCCCCTCAGCTGGTCCCCACAACTGCACTGTGAGGTCAGGCTATAACTGTCCCCATTTTACAGGTGAGCAAACCCAGGCTCCGACAAGTCAGGCCCATCTTGAGGAGCGTCTGACCATGAGCCGCTGCGTGTTACCCGGGACCCACAGCAGCAATGATGAGAAACACAAGCACGTGATGGGCTTGAACAAGGAAGACAGCACCACAGGAACCCCTCTCTGCTCAAACAGCATCTGCCGAGCACCTACTATGTGTCCTGAATGCAGAGACAAAGATCCCCGCCAAGGGAGACCAGCAAACCACAGCCTAACAATGATGTGATTCGTCAGAGGGTGGGAAGTTCTGAGGCATAAAGAAAACCAGGTAGAGCAAGTAGGGGGGCTGGAGAGCAGGGCGGAGGGGCCAGAGGGAGGGAGGCGGGAGCACAGAGCCTGGAGCCGCCCATCCTGCTGCCCTGTGGGCTGTGAGGGGGCAGCAGGGCCAGGCGCACTGGAAGTGCCCTATCTGGGGAGGAAAAGGCCGAGAGTCAGGTGGGCAAAGGAGACACTACGTACAAAGAGCAGCGCCATGTCAACAGTTTTCATAAGGCAGCGAGCCAGGCGAGATGGCGCCCCGGGGCAGACCGAGTCCCTGGAACTGCAGCGGGATCCACACTGGCAGCTGGAGCAGGGTTCGTGGAGCAGCTCCACGGCCTCCTGGGGTGGTTCCTGAGTGTTCGATGAGCCTGGCCAGTGCTTGGCCCTGTGAGGGACTCAGCTGAGGGGCCGAGGGTCAGCGCAGTCCACTGCCTGGCCCACGGGTCCAGCATCTGCTCCTGGCCACACAGCCCTCCTGCACCAGATGGTGTACCCTTGGACCGCCCCTCCCCGAGTAGTCCTGCTGCAGCAGGGCCAGGAGCAACCCGGGAGTCTGGGGCAGCCCTGACCTCTAGCACCACTGCCCGCTGCCCCCTGGCTCCCGCCTCCACCTGCCCTGTCTGGCCAATGATTGGTCTCCTGCCTCAGTCTCCCCTGGGGTGGTCCAGGGCTGGATTTTAACTCCTAAGTCCCTCCCCTCCCTATAAGGGCTTGCGGAATAAGCATGAACCTAAAGCGAGGACTTCAGGACCCACGGTGATGAGTCTATTTTTAGCCTCTTCCTCCTCCTGCCTGTCCTCCAGGAGAAAGACCCCCGGCAGCTGGCGCTGCTGCTCCCTGTGGGCAGACACAGGGGGTGGGTCAAGGAGGGAGAGGCCTCGAGGGGCTGGAGAATCCAGGACCACCCCCGGAACACAGATCCCGGCGGCAGGGGAGGGGCCCCGAGGGCCAGCGGGTCTGGGGAGGAAAGGAAAGCTGAAGGTGAGACACTTGGGGGGCAGCTGCCACGGGCTGCTCTGCAGGGCCAGAGAGGGGAGCAGGTGGGAGACCTCAGGTCCTGTGCAGAGAGTTCAAGAGGCTCCGGGCCCTGCGCGCCCCTCCCTGGAACTTCCCTACTGGAAGGTCAGGCTGCACTGCCCACAGGGGGCCTACTGGCTGCGACAGCACACTGAGGCTGTGCCCTGTGGGGAACGGGACAAGCCAGCCCACAGAACAGCGGGTCAGGCTGTGTGACAGGGCCCTGTGGTCCCGGAGGGCTGCGAGAGGCCTCAGCTGGTGGCAGGAGGGTGCTGAGGGGGGTGGGACAGGGAGGGCCTGAGGGGCCATCAACCAGGGTCGCAGAAAGCTATGGGCCAAGGTGGCAAAGGTCACCAGGGAGGCCCAGGGTCTTGCGGGGAGGGTTGACCACATCGGGTCGCAGAAGAGTTTGGGAAAAGCAGGGCTTCTGGGCAGAAAGGAGCAAGGAAACCACTGTGCTGGAGGGAGAAGCCAAGAGGGGGCAGGTGGAGAGGGCCCGGAGCAGTGGGGGTGCCTGGGCCCAGTGGCTGGGGGTGCCAAGGGGAAGGAGCAGAGCAGCTGGGGATGCATTCCCCAGAGGCCTGGGAAAGCTCACAGCTGCTGGCATGTGGGTGTTTGGAGCACCCAGGTGAGAGTTTGGAGATGGATCAGTACAGACTTGTGGCTCTTGTTCTGGGAGAAACACTGAGTGCAGCCCACCCCGGGCCTGGTCACCTCCCCAGTGACACCCCTGTGCCCACAGCCTCCACAGCACTGTCCTGTCAATGCTCGGGGAGGTAGGAGGCATTCCAGACGGGCAAGAGGGACAGAGAACCATGGTCGAGATGGTGGATTCTTAGCTCTTAAAAACCTTGGCTGAAAATTAAAACCACAATAAGACATCACCTCACACCAGTAAGGATGGCTACCATCCAAAAGACAAACAACAACAAATGTTGGCGAGGTTGTGGAGAAAGGGGAACCCTCCTACACTGCTGGTGGGAATGTAAACTAGTTCAACCATTGTGGAAAGCAGTATGGAGGTTCCTCAAAATGCTCAAAATAGACTTACCATTTGACCCAGGAATTCCACTTCTAGGAATTTACCCTAAGAATGCAGCAGCCAAGTTTGAAAAAGACAGATGCACCCCTGTGTTTATCGCAGCACTATTTACAATAGCCAAGAAATGGAAGCAACCTAAGTGCCCATCAGTAGATGAATGGATAAAGAAGATGTGGTACATATACACAATGGAATATTATTCAGCCACAAGAAAACAAATCCTACCATTTGCAACAACATGGATGGAGCTAGAGGGTACTATGCTCAGTGAAATAAGCCAGGTGGAGAAAGACAAATACCAACTGATTTCACTCATCTGTGGAGTATAAGAACAAAAGAAAAACTGAAGGAACAAAACAGCAGCAGAATCACAGAACCCAAGAATGGACTAACAGTTACCAAAGGGAAAGAGACTGGGGAGAATGGGAGGGTAGGGAGGGATAAGGGCAGGGAAGAAGAAAGGGGGCATCACGATTAGCATGTATAATGTGGGGGAGGCACAGGGAGGACTGTGCAACACAGAGAAGACAAGTAGTGATTCTGCAACATCTTACTATGCTGATGGACAGTGACTGTAACGGGGTTTGTGGGGGGGACTTGGGGTAGGGGAAAGCCTAGTAAACATAATGTTCTTCATGTAATTGTAGATTAATGATAACAAAATTTTAAAAAATAAAAAATAAAAAAAGCCTTGGCTGAGTGTGACATTTTCCAGTGGTTCTCAAACTGCGGTACTTCCAGGCGTCACCCTGAGAGGTTCCGGGTCAGTAGGCTCTGGGTGAGACCCAGGCGTTTATTTTGACAAAACCCCAGGTATCCCTGCTGCAAGATGCCCACCCCCATCAGGGCTGGGCCGCAGGACATTTCATGGTCTGTAGCTTTGCGTGGCTTGTGTCTCTCCTCCCCGCTCCTCGGGGTGGACACCAGCCTCTTCTCCACCCACCACCTGTGCTGCATCACCAAGGAGCCGGGCACAGGCCCCCACCCGCAGGATGCGCTCAGTCAACATCTGTCAAACTGAGCCAAGCAAGGCTGTGTCTTTGTCTTCTGCATGATAGATGGGGCAATTATTTGATCAATAAGCACAAGCTGATGTAAGTGTACCTTATTAATTATTCAAGTCATTCATTATTGAAAAGGTCACTACCTGCTATTTAAATGATCGTTAACTAGCTTGGTTGCATCTCCAGCAAGGAAGCAGCAACAGTTAACTGAGTACCTACTATGTGCCGGGCATGGCAGGGACCATTCTTCCTCTCCACTCCTTCGTAAGTACCGGAAGGTTACAAGGAGGCGAAGTCATCGCCTGGAGCCACGGAGCTGGTGAGCGGCAGAGCAAGGACTCACACCCACGTCAGGTTACCTGCCAGGCTCTCAGACTTGACAGTGGTCACTGTGCTGGAAATTTCTGCACCTGCCAGCAGGTGGGCTCAGTATAAGGACGTCGCTGGATGATGTGGTCCACATCCTGCACGTCCATGGCTGCAGCTCAGCCCCCATGGGTGTTACTACCCAGCCCCTTAACAGGGCCGATTGTCCTCTGCCTGGTTTTTGTCCTTGGTGCCAGCCTGACTCACTGTGGTTCCTGCTTCCAGAGGCACAGACCCTCCCCCTCCCTCCAACTCTGCATGGCCCAGAGACCCCAGGCTGGGTTATTCCCCACCTCCCACTAGACTGGGATGGGCAGGGACACGAGTCACAGTAGAGAAAGTCAGATTTGAACATGCCCCTTGGGCAGAGCAAGTGGGCTCTGCTGGGGTAGCCACCCTCGCAGGCCAACCCCGGATATCCCACTCCCTCACCAGCTTCTTTTCCTTCTCTCAAGCCATCCCTGGACAGCCTGCTCACATTGCCTCTGATGCCCCTACAATACGTAACACATGTGCATGCAAGGAACCAGTAACATAGTTATTTTCTAACTGCACGCTGACAAGGCTTATGCCCCCAGCCTCCGACAAACTAATTTGCTTACTTTGACCAGATCATGAAAAATCAGAAAGCCATCCATTATCCCCTTTGGCCTTGACAGCCAGGAAACTCACAGCTCTATTTAATGCTTAGTAGCAACAACTCCCACAGCAGGCTCTAAGTACAGTACACTTGCAAGCTTGCTCCTTGGCCACATTTCCTCCTCTCACTTTGACTTCCCTGTCCAGGCAGATGCAACCTTGGGCAACTTCAAATCCTTCTTGGCAAATAAGATAAGCAAATAATCAGGCAGTCGGTGAACCAAACATAGCAGCTCAGTAATGATCCAGCATATTCCAAGCTCTTCAAAGACAAGTGACCCACAGAGCCTGAGCCTCGATCGCGACCACTCACCAGGCGGACGAACTCTGGAAGGTCATCAGCGGTGGGCTGTGGGTGGCTCCCTGCAGCGTGTGCGTGGCCTGGGTGGCTTGCGGCAGGGCGCCGGGGGGAGGCTGGGGCTGTGGGGCTGGCTGCCCTGGCCGGGGGCCCAGGGCAGGGCTTCCCCATCGCTGGGGGTCCTGCTTCATCCACCGTCCATGGAGGCCCCACCTCGCTAGATAAACCTTGCAAATGTCGTAGTTCATTGCCGAGTAATACAAAAGATCCAAGATCAGCAGCATCAACACGAAAAAGCCATAGATCCACACTCCCAACAGGGCAGTGTAATTGCTGGGGAAAAACAGAGAGAGACCGAGAGAGGGGATGACGGTGCCCCTGCTCAGGCCAGAGTTAACCAGAGGGGTTGGTTAGAGAACGGGGCTTGGGGGCTCCTCGGTGGTCCCAGAGAACAGGGGCGATGGTGTGCACATCCTCTTCCTCTCCCCCTCCCGTCCTGCCGGCCTTCTCCCAGACCCCCAGAACCCACTGTCCTGGGCTCTGGCTCCAGCTGAATCTCTCTCGCTAGACCCTAGTCCTTGGGTGGCGATCCCAGCAGGGCCTCACACTCTTAGGTGCTTCCGAAGGACCTCCACCCTCTGCCTGGCCCCGCATGGGTGCTGCTCCTGGACCTGCCTGCTGTTTCCTGTGAGTGCCCCCTGCTTGCCTAGCCCCCCGAGCCTTTGCTTATGCTATTCCCGCCCCCTGGGACGCCCTTGCTGCACCCCTCACCACCTCCTCCACCCTCGCCCTCCACTCCTCAACCCTTTCGCCAGCACCACCAGACTGCTCAGCCAGGGGTCTCACTGTTTCCCTTATTCGTTCACCCAGCATTCCCCCACTGAGGGCTGCTCCACACTCCAGAAACAGAAGTGATGGGGGTTTTTAAGCTGTGAGTGTTCACAGCCCCTTTGTGAAGGCTGGTCCCCCGGCCAAGCTGCCTCTTTAATGAGGAGCATGCCCTGCCCACTCTGACACAGGGCCTTTGCATAGGCTGTGCCTTCTGCCTGGGGAGCCCTTTCTATTTCCCCTCCTCCTTCCTCCCCTGCCTGAATCCCACCAGCTCCTCTTGGAGACTGTTGCCCCCAGGAAGCCTTCTGGACAAGCTGCCCCTCCTCCATGGCAGGGCCAGGCTCCTCCTCTGGCCCACAGCCCTGGGTACTCCTCAAACCCAGCCCCTGCCACCTAGGGCCATGCCTGTCTCCCTCCACACACTGCCCCCTGGGTCTGAGTGCCCAGGGTGCCCAGGAAGGGCTGTTTCCTGGGCTTGCCACTGCAGCTGGGGCTGCTGTATTCCAAACAGTGCCCGCCAGGGACTGCAGCTGTTTAAAAGGACCGATTGATTAATCACTCAAACGCCTCCTGCACCTGCTCTCTGCTGTGGGCATCTGTTCAGGTGGGTGTGCGCTGGCGGGTGGCAGAGAGGAGACGCGCTACTGAGGGGCCAGTGTCCAGCCTCTCCTCCCACCCCCCATGGGGAGGGACCTACTCCAGTCTCACCCAGACGGGGCCCCTCAGGCTCCTCGGTCCCCACAGCAGTCCTCGAGGCCCCGTCTGAAGCCAGGCAGCCCAGCTCAGCAGCCAGGAGACCTGGTTCCTGTTCCTTCTTGGCCTGGCTTTACTGTGTGCCTGGCAGAACCCCCGCGTGTCTCTGGGCCTGAAGATGATGGTGAGGCCCCTTCCAGTCCATTTCCAGACCCTGTATCTTCCCAGCTTGGCCTCAGCCCTGAGATGGGGGCTGTCACCCTCCAACTCCTGGGCCCAGGGCTGGGGCCACTCACTTTTGCTCACATGTGCCCTGTCTGAAATGCCTTCCCTCCCCTTATGTGGCCAAGTTCTCCACCGGCAGACTTGGCTTGGGTGCCTGGGGGTCTCTCAAGGGGGACACCCCTCAAGGTCTCTGGGTGTCCAAGTCTTAGTGTCGAGCAGGCACTGGCCAGCTCCCGGCGCTCAGCATCTGCTTGGGGAATGAGGAACCTGACAATTCTGCGTCACGGCCGCCCTTGCTCCCCTGTGCAGCCCCACCGCCAGCCACCGCCTCCAAGAGGCATGCAGCAGTCTCAGGGCCTTGTTCATGCTAGGGTGTGAATGACTAACAGCCAAGCCCTGAGCTGCCTTATTTCAAGGGAAGCTAGCTTCACTTAGAGACACTGGATGTGGAAACAGAGGCAAAAGCCTCTGGCACGCTGAGGCAGAAGTCTTGGGGTGGATGCCCATGTGGCCAGAGGAGGGCCTGGCCCCAGTCCTCCCGCCCCTGCTTTCCCCAGCACCCTCTCTCCAGGCTCACAGTAGCCCCCACAGACTCTCTCTAAGCATCAGGCTTTTCTGTGGTGGTTCCCATGGCAGCAGCCTCGGGGGCTGAGGGAGAGGAGCAGGGCGAGGGAGGCAAGGGCCACTGTTTGCAGATGCTGCTCTTAGGGAGGGAGCCCATGACGCCAGCCAGGGTGGTGGCTGGACCACGGTGGCCCTGGAACCACCAGGACTGAGACAATAACGGCAGTGAAAGCAGAAGCTAGTGTTCATTGCTTTAAATGCTTTGGACGTTAGCCCATTCAACACCCAACACAAACAGGGAAGGAAGGCATTGCTGTCGTTACCATCCCCATTTTACAGGTAGAAGACTGAGGAGGGAAGGAATTAGGAGAACTTCTAAGATCTCACAGCCATTAAGTGGCTGTGGTTTGAACTCAGAAGCCTAGCTCCAGAGCACACAGTCCTACCCATTATGCTGCACTGTCCCGGACAGGTGCCAGCCAGGTTCTGAGGGCAGACAAGTAGCCTCCAGGCCCTTTGTCCATGCTGCTCCTCTGCCTGGAACTTGCTCCCTACCCCCTGTGCTCCCAGCTAGTGCTGCCTCCATGCCTTAGCTCAGCTATCACCTCCTCCAGGAAGTCTTCCTTAATGTCTTGTGTTGAGCTCCCAAAGTCACTGGGTTTCCCAGAACACACTGTGTCATCTTTGCTGTCTTGTAGGACTGTCTACCCCTCAAAATCAGAGATCCTTGAAGCTAGAGTCAGAGCCCAACTTACCCTCGCATACCCAGTGCTCAGCACAGGGCCAAGGCGCATCGAGAACTTTTGGTGAGCTGGTGAGAGTGGCAACCTTGATGTGAATAACCTGAATAAGCTCTCCATAGACTTTGTCTCCTCTACACACCTTCACTAGGAGTTCGTGGTAATACTAGCACTGCAGCATATCTGTGCCCCATGTTCCTGAATCCCTGCAACGATATCATGGCTTAGGACCCAGTCTCCCCAGTTTACAGTGAGGAAATGAGGCCCAGATAGGCAAAGTCACTTGCTAAAGGCTGCCAGCGAGGCATCGGGGCTGGGGTTTGGACCCAGGGCTAGCAGCCCTCAGAGGGTGCTGAGCCTCGGGGAAATCCCAGGTCAGGGCTGGGACAGATGTCCAGAGAGGGAGTCCCTGCGTCTTGGCCCACTGGTCCCGGCCCACCCTCTGCCAGGAACTGCGGATGGGTTCCGGTTCCCCCGCCCCTGCCCTCGCCCCAGAGCATCCTGCATCTCACTGTGTCTTTGGCACTGCACGCGGGTGCTGCCAGGCCTGCGGGGTCTGCAGCCGGCTCTCGCTAACTGGCATCTGGGGGATGGGGAGTGGTAGCATGACCCCACTGCCCTCTCAGCTCAGAGAAGGGGCGGGAGGCACTGCTCACACGCTTCCACCTCCCAGCAAGGGAGCCCATCCTGGAGGGAGTGGCTGGCCAGGAAGTCTGGCCCTGGCCACTGTCCCCAGGCAGCTCTCCTGACTCCCTGTGGCTGGCTGGCCTGGAAAGATTCTGGTTTTTTAATTTAATTTTTAAAATGTGATCTGGAAATTAATTCCATCCAGATGCAGGGGTCTTTGTTGTGTGTATGTGTATGTTTGTGAACAGCAGGAAATAAAATAGAGGCTCGTTTATGAGGCAAGATGTGAAAATAGCCAAACCACAGACAGCAATTTTTCAGCGTATTTTGGAATATTCACTAATTCAAATTCTTCTGGTGTTTCCCAAGCAATAAAACAAAACCTTCTCTGATGGAGGACTCTTACTGAATACCTGCCAGGCATGGGAGCAGGTGTGTCAGCAGGAAGAGTGGCTGTGACCAGGTGGACGCTCCTGTCCCCTCCCAAGAGGCAACCCCGGTTCAGGAAGGAGGTGAGTTCCCGAGGCCATCAGGTTAGGAAGGAAGGTCGGCTGCAGGGCTGATGGCCCCTTGGCCTACCTCACCTAAAACATCCCAGCGTTGAGCCCTCTCATGAGGTGGCCTACGTGTCGGCGTGACAAGCTGGTAAACCTGGTGATGAAATTTCTGGGCCCAAGAAGCCAGGGCTTCATGAGTTCAGATCCCATCTCTGCAAATTACTGTCTGTGATTCTGGGAAACAGAGCTTTGCTTTCCCCATCTGTAAAATGGGGATGACAATACTCTCTGCTTGGTGGTATAATTGAGGCCTAATGAGATAACATGTGGCCTCGGGGAGAAAGGACCCAGGGAGTGCTGGCTTCTGTGATTAAGGAACACAGGGAGCGTGCAATAGATCTAGGCCCAGAGAGGCAGAGTGACTTGCCAAAGGTCACCCAGCAGGACTGAGGCTGCCCTGAGCACTGCAGGAGCATGGGCTTCGGGCCAATGAAGTAGAGCCCACTACTGTCAAAATACTCACTCAGGCCTGCCCTGCCCACAGGGTCTGTCCCTGTGCCTCTTCTGGCCCCTCTGGTGATAGGCTTGGCCCCGTGATGTACTTTGGCTGGTAAGATGTGAGCAGAAGTGTCACGGTCACTTCTGAGCAGAAGCTTAAGAGCCACCACGTCACCCCTGCTCTTTTCCCTCTGCCTCGGGGAGATCCTGCCACAGGTGGGGTGTGCATCACAGGCCTGGGTCACAGCATGCTCCCCACGCAGAGCCGTGGTGGCCCGAGAAGGGTGTGGAGTAAGAACCAAAACAAGCCTTTGTGTCTGGAGCCCCGGGCTTTGGGGCTGCTCATTACCTCAGCAGCTGAGCCCAGATGATTGATATGCCAGTCCCCTGCTCTGCCACTTGTGCGCTGTGTGACTACAGGTAAGTTTACACCATTTCTGAGCCTCGGCCCTGGTGCAATGGGGCTGGTGCAACCTACTTCACGGATAACTTCCCCACCTGGATGAGAGGTGAGAGAGGTGTGTGTGCGGGTTTTATGCCTGACAGGGCCTAATGGGGTTGAAGAGCTGACAAGAACATCTGGAAACTTCTGACCCTGCTCAGCGGCTAGAGCCAGAGCTTGAGGCGTGCTGGGCAGTGACGCGAGGCCTGCAGCACAGGACCCAGGTGGGAAGCCAGGAACCTGGGGCTCTCAGGCCCTCCCAGCCAGCTGACTGCCACGTGTCAGCCATCGGCGTGGCTGTGACACGTCAGGGCACTGGGAGAAGGGAAGCTTTGTGGGAAAGAGGTTTCATGTACGGCCACAGGAGGAATGAAAATTCATCCCCTCCATACTTGGAGGCCTTTGAGGAACCTTCTGCTTTCCTGAAATTCCTCTCCCACCTGCTGCAGCCCTTCTGCCTGCTAAAGGAATGCCACACGTTGCACAAGACTCCACCCGGCGCCACCTGTCCCCAAAGAGGGGACCACCGGCCCGCAGGCCCCATCCAACCCTGTGCCCTGGATGGGTGTTCCCGCTGCTTGCCTGGGGCCCTGGATCTGGGCCGCTGCTGCTAGTGACCTGCCTGGAACCTGGCGAGGGAAGGGGGACAGCACACCTCTGAGCACCCAGGGCCTCTCTGCCTGCGTGGCTGAAGGTGGCATCTTGCCATGGCAGTGGGCTTGGGAAGGCTGCTTCCCTCACTCTGCCTGCCTTTTTGCCAGGCAGCCAGAACCAAAACAAACCACTCTGTTCCCCCAGAAAAACACGAATAAATAAGTCATCGGAGGCACCCTCCTTTACCCTGTCACCAGCCCCACCTCCCGGCTGATTCACTGGCAGGGTGGGCGAGAACAGGCACCAGGCAGCCCTTGCTGCTAATGGACTGTGTGCATCTTCATAAAGCCCTGATGGGGGTCACAGCTTCCCTGGTCCATCTGGACAGGCTGCTAGTGGGCACTAACAGGTCCCTGCTAGTACCTGGCCTCCTGGCTAAGATCTGGTGCATTCCTCAGCATCAGACAAGCCCTGGCTTTCTAGGTGCACCCGGGGTTGGGGGCGGGGGGGCAGAGCCCAGTGGGTAGAACAAGGGCCCCTGCATCCCTCAGGCTGGGACTGTAGCTCTGGGATGTCTGCCCCACCCCCTGCCCTGCCCTGTCCTCCCACTGCTGCAGCTCTAGTCCCTTCTCTGCCACAGGCTCCAGCCGGATGTAAGGCCCTGGTCTGATAACCTGGGCTCAGGCCTTCTCCCCACAGTCCTGAGCTCAGGCAGCTGGGCAGGAGCCCGAGGGCCTCTGAGCTGAGCTCTGGATTGGTCATCTCCTGGGCGGCCTGGCCCCTTCCCTCAGTGGGGCCCCAGCCCCGCCCAGGGCACCAGCATGGCTTCTGTGGTGTTCTCAGTCTGTGTGCCATGCAGTGTCCATGAACACAAACCAAGCTGGAAGCCCTCAGGGCCCCTGCCACCCGCAGGAGAAAGTCCAAGCCCCCAGCCCGGGAGGCTCCTGTCCCACTGAGACCTGCCCGCCTCTCCCCATGGCTCCCCTTGCACTTCATGCTCGAGCTGCAGAGAACTCTGCACAGAAACGCTCTTTCCTCTGGACCCTGTGGGTCCCACCTTCTTAAAAGCATTTGGATGCAGTAAAACCCGGCACCATCCCCCCTCTGTGAGCAGCACCGCCGGTGGGAGGGGCGGAGCCCAGTTCCTCTGCGGCAGGCGCCCTCCCTCTCTGGGCCTCGGTCCACAGCTGTGGGAAGAGGGGAGGCTGGTGGGAAACTTGGTAGAGAATATCAAGGAGGAATCCCTCCAGAGCGGAGGCCCTCAGCCCGGGCGGTCCTGCAGCCCACAGTTGGAAACATCAGGAGACATGGTAGATTGTCACAGCCAGCTGGTGGGGAGGGGGTGCTACCAGCACCCAGTGGGGCAGGGGGCTGGCATCCCACAGTGCACAGGGCCGGCCCACAGAGAAGGACTGGCCCCAGGTGTCAAAGGGATCTCAGCTCTAGGAGCTCGGCCTCAGGTCAGCCTCCGTCGGTGGAAGCCCTAGATGATTAAAGCCGTCTCCAGACCGAAATGGCTCTTGGCTCCGCCACAGATTGGCTGCCTCATCAGGCAAGTTACTCAGTGTCTCCACACCTCATTTTCCTCGTGTGTGAAGTGGGCTAAGTGTGGGCTGCCTGGTGACTCCAGCGATACGGCAAGAAGAGAATTGAGCACAGAGCCCGTCCCAGCCTGCACACTCCATAAATGCTTTTGAGGTTCAACAATGAGAACTAAGCTAAACTTCCTCAATATTCCCATTCCTCCCCAGGGAAGGGCTTTATTTTGTGGTCCAACTCTTAAACAGCAGCAACCAGGCCCCCCTTTGCTGAAACGATGGAGTCTTCTGTGTGAAATCCTGTGTAAATGTGCAGATTATAGAAACCTGTGGGCTTCAGAAGGAGGATTCCAGACACCACCCGCCAGAACCCTGGAAAAGTCTAGCTGCCTTGCCAAGCCTCTGTCTTCTGTCTGGCTCTCAGCCGGCAACTACAACACTTAGGGGTCCTAACCCCAGGCCTGGCACTGCCCTCCTCCTTCAGGGAATCAGTCCTTGGTCTTATGAAAGGCTTGGGTCAGATTCCAGGCCCGATTCCAGCCCTTGTGATGGACAGGGCTTGCTGAATGACTTCACACACGAAACTATTCTAAGGCCTGAGCAGATGGCAGGATATTCGGGGGAAGCACCCGTGCATTTGAGGAAGGCAGGCTGGGGGCAGACCTCGGTTGGAAGAGGGAGATTTGCATGATAGTCAAGGAATTTGCATCTTCTGCCTGACCAAAGGGAAGAGGTGGCTGCCCCCTGAGCATGGCACAGTGGCAAAGCATTCAAGCCTCAGTCCTTCCAAGTGGATTTTTTTTTTCCATACCATGAAAAGAGTATATCCACCCCAAGAGTGAGACTCAGGCCTATTGGGAAAATGTGTGCAGCTTACCCATTGATATCAGGATGAAGATAAGAATGCCTGACAATTTTAAATGCTTGACAGTTTTAGAGGTACTCGCCAACATGACTGGACAAGAAAAAGAAGTCAGGAACGAAAATTGGGAAACAGGGCATAAAATTATCATTGTTTGTAAATTGCATAATTGGAAACTTAAGAGAATCAATGGAAAAAGTATTACAAAGGTAAGAAATTTCAGTAAGGTGGCTGAATATGAAATTCAGATTTAGAAATCATTAGGTTTTATCATCTAAAAATAGTCATTTAGACAATATAATGAAAGAAAAGACCTACTTATAGTAGCAGCATGAAAAGAAATAAGTAGGAATAAACGCAAAAGATATGTACTATATATATATATGAAGAAAACTTCAAAATATTGTGAATGAAAAGTTGAGCAAATGGGAATATACATTTTCCTCAACTTAAGATGGGTTACAACCCAATAAACCCATCATAAATTGAAAATATCATGTCAAAAATGTATTTAATACACCTAACCTACTGAACAGCAGAGCTTAGCCTCACTGACCTTAAATGTGCTCAGAACAGTCACATTAGCCTGCAGTTGGGCAAAATCATCTAACACAAAATGTACATTTACAATAAAGTGTTGAATATCTCATGAGATTTATTGCATATGCTGTACTGAAAGTGAAAGACAGAATGTTTGTCAGTGTGTCAGTTGCTGATCCTCATGTTTGTGCGGCTGACCAAGAGCTGTGGCTCGCTGCTGATGCCCAGCATCATAAGACAGGATTGTACACACATTGTTAGCCTGGGAAAAGATCAAAATTCAAAACTTAAAGTATGCTTTCTATTGAATGTGTATCATTTTTGCACCATTGTAAAGTTGAAAAGTCCAAAGTTGAACCATCATATGTTGGGGACTGCCTATACCATGTTCTAGCATGTTCTTGGGTATGAATATTCAACATCATGGAGAATGCATCTTCCTTAATCTGCGAATTCAACCCAAATCTCAGTAAAAAAATAATTGGATTTTTGGGGTGGGTCAGTGAGTCTATACAAGCTAATTCTAAAGTTCATCTGACAAACAAGCTATGGGGAATAGACTAAGAAGACATTAGAATGTATTAAAAGCCACAGTAGCTAACACAGTGAGATACTAGCATATGGGGGAGCAATGAAGGTCATGAGAAAGTATTACAATCTACCAGATACTCAGATTTGGTGTATTATAGTATGTGAAAGGTTTACATTTCCCATCACTAGGAGAAAGACGGGCAATTCAATGACTGATATTGGGACAACTGGCTAACCATTTGGAAAAAAAAATAGTTGGATTCCTACCTCAAAACTTACACCCAAGTCAATTCCTGACAGATCAAAGATTTGAAGACAAAAACTTAAGACCCAAAAGAAAACATGAGGGAATTTCTAAAGTTCTCAGAGTAAAGATGACCTTTGTCAATATGATATAAAACCCAGAAGACATGAAAGAAAAACAAAAAAAAGGCTACAGATTGGTTAGGTAAGAACTGAAAATTAAACATGAGGAAAAAGCATCACAAATTCAAAGACACACTGAGAAAAATCTTTGCAACTCATATTTCTTTTATATATAAAGAGTTCCTATAAATAAATAAGAAAAAGCCCAAAACTTCAAAGGAAAATGGCAAAGGATATACACAGCTAGATAAACGTAAAGTATAAATGGCTCTGAAACATCGGAAAAGATGCTCAGTTTCACCCATAATAAGAAAAAAGCATGCTGTTTCAATCCATGACTTTACTAAGCATATTTTCACTGCTTTTTTTCCAGAAAACTCCTTTCTTTATACTCGTGATACCTTTGTTTAGGGCCCTAGTTGCCAGTATTTCAATCACCTTAAGGGAAGGGGCTTCGTGGGATTAATCTCTGGGTCAGGTGTGTCAATCAGTTATTTGTTGAACAAATAAAGAATGAAGGAGGACCTTGGCCCATGGATTCCAGGCTCAAGCTCCTTCCATACCCAAAAACCTTCCACATCCTTGACGTGCAGCAGCCCCAGGCAGTAGGATCATGTGCCCGTTTCTCAGATGTAAGCCCTGCTTACAGAAAACCTGCCACCTGAAGACTTTCCCCAACTCCTTCCAGGACTACGCATCCTTGTGCTGGTTGCCCGGAAGCTGCCCCAAGGGGCCCAAGGCAGCAGGACTGCAGCCCCAGCGTGGTACTTACTTGTGCATGTAGCCCTCGGAGCCAGCCGTGAGGTTCGCCTGCATCACCGCCTGGAACTCTGTCTCGTTGCAGCAGTATTTGAAGACCGTGTTGTTATGGTGACAGCAGAGGATGAAGGTTTTGTTGTCTGACAGCCGGGGGCAGTGGAAGCCAAAGTGGTAGCGGCCTTTGTGGTCCGTGTATGGCTCACAGACCCGGAAATGCGCAGACAAGACTAGAAAACAGAGTCACCAGGCTTGCTGGGGTAGTCCCTCCCCAAGCCCAGGTGTCCTGTGAGAGTCCTAGGGCAAGGGGTGGGCTTGGCTGGCTGCTCTAGGGTTCTACTAGTCTCTTTCCTCCCTGGGAAACCTTCGTGGTCCTGTGCAAGCCTCACCTCTTCGAGGAAGCCAGCTCTGGGCTCCAGCCACCTCCCAGGCCCCCTCAGTGACAGCCCTGCTTACCCTATATCCCCCACGGGGCTCCTTGCAGGCAGGGCTGTGTCTTAATGTGGATACTTTCCAAGAGCTCTGCGTACAGCAGGCACTCAATTAGGAAACAGCCTTAACTGAGTGCCTACTATGTGCTTCACAGGCTCAATCCCATTTAATCCACTTGGCCACCTTAGCAGGCAGATCTGGGACCCCATTTTACAGAGGAAGAAATGGTGACCTGCCTGAGCTGGGAAGTGGAGGTGGGATGGGGAACCAGCCCACGCCTGCCTAGATTCAAAGTCCCAGCTCTCTCCACTCCTCCTCCACCAGCCTTAATAACCTGTTACTCTGTGGACTGGGGGTGGACCCAACCACATGCCCAGGCAGGCCTGGGGGTTGAGTGGGGGTGTGTGCGCAAGAATTGGTCCCCTTCGTGGAGAAAGCACAGTCCCCTTCGTACCTTGCTTCCTACTAAACCAGTGCCCTAAACCTGAAGGTCCCCAAGGGTCTGCCCTGGTCGCCTTCACCTCACAGCGGGGCCACCCTGGCCTTGGACCCTCACTCCCCCAGCTCAGGAGGGAGGCCCATATTCCGCCATAAATGTGCCTGCAGGCCCAGGATGGTATTTACCACTCGTGCTGGTGGTGATAAACTGGAGCGAAAGCCTGAACAAATATAACAATGGAAAAAAACCTGGAGCCCGCTGTCTCTGGCTTAATTAGTATCTTCATAAAAGGGATGGCTGTCTCTAATTTGTATGGCTGGAAAGGGGCTTCGTTGGCTGAATACATTCCTCCAGCCACAAAGGCACTGACTGGTTTTGCAAAAGCTCCTAGCGCGAATTGAAAGCTCTGTGTCTGCTGAGAAGTTATTAGACCACAGCCCACGCTGCTCCTGTGCCTGGGCCACCAGAGGGGAGTCCCAGCTGGGCTGCGCCGGCCGCTGGGCGGGCGGGCCTCGTGCCTGAGTGCCGCGCTGGCTTGATGGCCCCCTGAAATCCTGCACCCCTTCCCCAAAGTGCAGCACCCCCTTCTGAAGGGATGGGCGTGGCCACCTCAGGAGAAGGGTCCTGGCCTTTCAGGAGTCTGGGGGGCTCTCCAGGGCCCCTGCTTAGCCTTGACCTTGGGAAACAGAGGACCCTCTTATGGGAAGGCAGGGGTCTCTCAGTAGGCACTCCAACAGTACAGAGGAGAATCTGGGGCTTGGAGCAGTGGTCTCAGCGTGAGGCCCCTGACCTGCCACATCGCCGTTCCCCGGGGACTTGTCACAAATGCAGTTTCTTGGCCCCTGAGCAGGTCTTTTAAATCGGAGGCACAGGGTCAGGGGGTAACTCAGAGCCCAGTTCTGGTCTGGATGGCTGTCATTTAACAGCTACGTGACTGTGCCTGTTGACTGTGGCTTCCAGCAGGTTACAGACCTTCCTGAGTCTGTCTCCTCATTTGTAGATGGGTGAGGAGCTCCTCTCCCCGGGGGCAGAGGAAGCACAGGAACGGTGCCAGGAAGGAGCTCGTCAGATGCCCCAGGACCCCTGGGCTTGGCCTGGCATTGGCTGTTGTCCTGGGAGCCCCCTCTGCCCCCAGGGCCTTTCATGGACTTCCTCTGAGCCGCCCCTCTCAGCAAAGGGGCAAGGGCATGAAGCCACCGGCGGGTGTCAACAGCTCTGCTAGAGCTAGAGGGCATAAGGAAGTGAATAAGGGAGAGAGCAGAGAGCGGGGGATGGAGTAGGCGCTTTTGCTCAGGCCGGGGCTGAGGCCGCCAGGGCCCGTTGGGCTGGGCCGCTCCTGCTGTCAGGAAGGTGGGGGGTTTGCCTGGCCCTCCAGCTTTAGTTTCAGCAGCCCAAGGCCTTGCTGTATGCCTGTCTATGTAAACTGGAGAGTGAGAGCCCACCCGCTGGGTCAGGGGGAGAGGCCAGGAGGCCGGACAGGGACTGGGAGGTGGGCCCCAGCATTCTCCTGCTGGGGTTAGAACCCCAGGCCCTGCACTGGCTGTGTGGCCTCAGGCTAGACCACTTCCTCTGCAAGCCTCAGTTTTCCCATTGATACAGTGGGGTGACTACCGCATTGCCTGACTTTGACGTTCAGGGGTGGAGAGCGGATTCATTCATGGCTTCTCCAGGTGCGCTGGCAGCTACTGCTCACCCCACAGCGCCCTCAGGACCCTTGGCTGAGCTCCTGTGGCAGGCACGTGGGACACAGCACACAATAGGTTCTCACTGAGCTGATCATTAGGTCCTCACACAGGGGATACCAGTGGGGCAGGGGACTGGGGGCACAGCCCTGCCAGCTCCCAGGACCCCAGCTGGACCAGCACCAACCCTAGGATGGGACCACCCACACCCCCGGCCCCCTCCCTCTGAGCACCCACAGGGTTCTACCTGCAGAAATCAGCAACGAGAGGACGGTGAGCACGTGCAGGGACTGCTGGCCACAACTGGTCATCATTCGGCTTGCATTGATCCGACGAGAGCTGCCTGTAACGAGGTCCAGGAGGCCGGGTGTGGGCTGCCTGGCCTGTGGGTGCAGACACTGGCTCTGCTGCGCTCAGCAGGGCCGCGCGGGTGCGGCTGGGAAGCTAGCGTGCTGGGAGCAGGGCTGGGCTGTGGAGGAGGGCAATGCCGCCATCCAATTTCCTCTCTGGAATGAATGACCTTCCCTCACCAGTCAACCGTCATCTCCTTTTCTTTTCATGGTAAAATGAGACTTAATCAGAGGAGGACGCATGGCTCAGGTGGTGGAAATAACCAGGGGCTGAGGCCGGCAGGCAGGTGCCTGAAGTGCAGAGGAATGAGAATGGCCAGCTGGCGTGCGGAGATCTGACGGGAGCTCGAGCACCTCTGGGGTTTGCAGGACCCAGTTCTCCCTCCCAGAGATTCCCATTAACCCCTCCACTAGTCTGCATCGAGCTGGGCACCTGCCAGGCATTAGGGACACAGCAGTGAACTACATAGAAGTGTTCCCTGCCCCGGCTTGCATTCTAGTGAGGAAGACCGAGGGCACACAAACAGATGAGTATTGAAGATGCTACGAGGCTCCTGGGGATCCGCCCTGAAGAACTGAAAGCGGGGATTCAAACAGATATTTGCACACCCATGTTCAGGCAGCATGAACCACGATGGCTGAAGGGTGGAAGCATACCAAGCGCCCATCGATGGGGGGATGAATAAACACAATGTCTCTGCTCACAGTGGAGTAGGATCCAGCCTCCAGAAGGAAGGGAATCCTGACACGCTACCGCACGGAGGAACCTGAGGACGTGGTGCTCAGTGAGATAGGCCAGACCCGGGACAAACCCTGTGTGACCTACTCAGATGAGGTCCCTGGAGGAGCCAGATTCATAGACACGGAAAGTAGAAGGGGGGTCGCCAGGGGCCAGGGCAGGGGGCTGGGGAGTGAGAGTTTAATGGGAACAGAGCTTCAGTTTGGGAAGATGAGAACGTTCTGGAGAGGATGGTAGGGATGACCTCACAACGGTGTGAATGGATTTAATGCCACTGAACTGCACACCAAAAATGGTTAAAATGGTTAAGTTTTATGTTCTGTATATTTTACCACAATAAAAAAAGTCTATGTGGGGAAACAATACGAGATATGTGGGGTGGTGGGGAGTGGGGAGTGGCGGTGTGGGGAGCCGCCCTGCACAGGGCAGTCAGGGAGGGCCTCAATGCAGAGGGGACACCAGAGCTGACTTGAGGGAGGCAGGCGGGAGCCGTATGGGCTTCTGGAGGAAGAGGGTTGCAGAATAGGGGCAGCAAGTGCAGAGGCCCCGAGTGGGGAACAGCCGAGAGGCTGGCAGGGGTCAGCGGGAGTGGGCGTGGTACAAAGTTGCCTGAGGCAGGGCCTAGGCCCCTGTGGACACTTTACATCAGGCTGTTGAAGCCTAGTTCAAACCTGAGGAGACAGGGGACCTCACCATCATCACCCCCTGCCTGCAGGGGTTTGGAAATGGAGGCTGGGCACAAGGCCACCATATCCTCTGTGTAGACGGTGTGGCCCTCCCAGAGCCCCACCATGCATGGAGAGCTAGGGGTGGCCAGGGGAGGGGTAGAGACACAGGACAGGAATTAGTTTGCTGAGCGCCTATGTGCCAGGCTCTGGGCCAAAGAGGTCCTGCACACAACTCTTCCTTTGGGGCACCCCGTTAGTCTATGAATTGTGTCCCCCCAAATTCATATGTTGGAGTCCTAATCCCCAGTTTCTCAGGTGGGACCTTATTTAGAAATAGGGTCATTGCAGATGTGAGCAGTTAAGATGAGGTCATCTGGAGTAGGGTGGGCCTCAATCCAACATGACTGGGGACCTTGTAAAAGGGGGGAATCTGACCATAGAGACACACACACAGGGAGAACCCCATGGGAAGGCAAAGGCAAAGATCAGGGTGATGTGCCTACAAGCCAGTGAGCCCCAGAGATCACCAGCGAACCCCAAGGTACTAGGGGAGAGGCCTGGAACACATCCCCTGACCAGCGCCCAGGAGGAAGCGGCGCTGCCAGCATGCTGGGTGCGCAGTCAGGCCTCCAGTCCTGGGGAGCAGCCCCCCAGTTTGTGGTGCTTTGTTCCAGCAGCCCCAGGCCATCACTGCACCCTTCACGCGGGCACTGCTCCAGGAAGGCTGGGGTGTCCTGAGGTGTGAAGGATGCTCCGCTGCCCACCTGGGAGCGGCATGTGACATGGGGACGGGGAGGCCTGGAGACGCCGCCTCCCACTCCAGGGGAGACCCTGGGGCCCTCCCCACCAGAAAGCACATTTGCAGCCCCAGGGATCAGCCTCTCTGGCTTCCCAGACTGTCCTGGAAACCCTGCTCTGGGCCTGGCCCTGGGCTGGAACCCCAGGGGCCACCGACAAGCTGCTTTTCCTCACCCGCAAGGTTAACAACCTGGTCAGGGAGAGCAGGGGGATGCCAGCTGGGGTCGGGGGCAGCTCTACATCCTGCTTAGTGCAGCAGGCAGAGCAGGAAACCGCCGGGGGCGCCCCAGAGGCTAGAAGCTTTGGGCGAGGAGGCAGGCCTGGCCCCTGTTCTCGGGACCCCGGGGGGTCTCAGTTTCCTCACGGCGTCCAGGCAGTGCGGTGGTACCAAGGGTGCCAGGCTCTGTTCTGAAATCTGAGCCATAGTCAGCAAGGGGGTGGCATGGCTGCAAGGTGAGGGTGAATGCCTTAATAGATTTTCATTGATTGCTCAGGGTGACGTCAGCGCCAGCCTGGAAAAGGGGCCCTCCTGTGTCCCCAGCCAGGCCTCTCAGCTCCCACCGTGAGACAGGCTCTGCTCCCAGGCTGTGAACTGCTTAATTGCTCTGAGCCTGGGCCTCCTCTCCACCCTCCTCAGGGCCCTCCTGGGAGGATGAAGGAGATTAAAGCATTTGAAAGTGCTTAGGAAAGGATTTCACACCTGGGAAACCTAAGGCTTGACCCTGGGAAGTATGCTGTGGGGGGTGGGGAGGGACAGGCCCCCTGAGATGACCCCCCTCCACGGCTCCATTCCACACAGGGGCCCACCAAGGCCCCTGAGAGCTGAAACAGGTCTCCAGCCTCCAGGCCCTCCGGGCCCTGCAGGGGATGGGCTGCCCCACTTCCAGAGCCAGGGCTCAGGTCTGAGAGCTGATGGGTTTGTTGAATGGATGTAGGGGCTGGGGTGGGGAGGTCCCCCTCTGCCTCGTGCCAGCCCTCCACCTGCTGCTTCTGCTCCCCAAAAGCCCTGCATATCTGGGAGAAGCTGTCAACTCGCACTGGAGTGTCTTTCTCCACCCTAAGTTCAAACCCTGCAGCCCTTTGGGAGTGACTTCGGAGACCAGCCTTGCTTCTATCATCTGCAGACGCCTGCCCACCCTCCGAGGAACGTCCTGCTCAGCGCCCCTCCCAGCGGTGTGCTCGCTGTCTCAGCACCAGCCACTGACCCCACTCTGGACCTGGGTCTCAGCTGGGGTCTAAGATAGCGAGGAGGGGAATCCCTGCCCTCAGGACGCGCTGGGCAATGGCACCCACCAGCCCCACCAGTATGATTGGCTCCCATGCTTTCCTCTATCAGGCCATGAGGGTCCTGGGCCAGGCCTGGCCAGGGGGGGCTATGGCCATGGGGCTTGGGGTCCAGAGTCCTACAGCCTGGTGATGAATCCCGGCCTGGCCAACACCAGCCTCGGCCCTGGGTCTGTCTAGGAGCACTGCTGTGGGCACGGGGGTCCAGCACACCGCAGGTATTCCCTGCCGGGATGTAATTCTGTCCCCTGTCCAGCAGGCACTGCTGGTCTGCTCGGTCTCCGGGGCCTGGCCATGTCCTGCACCCCTACCTGAGGCTGCCTGGGGATCTGGCAAAGGGCAGTGGAAGCAACAGCCCATGTGCTGGACAAAGGTCAGGGTAGGGGGGCTCTGGGTGACAGGGGGACTGCCTCCACTGCGGAGGGGCCGCAGCACCGCCCTACCCTGCCTCTCTGGGCTGTCCGGGGTGGCTCAGGTGCCAGAACTGAGGCTGAATCTGCAGAAGAAAACCCCACTGTGTGTCACCCGGAAAGTTACATAAAAATTCCATTTCTAACGATCCAAGACAGCAAAGCTCAGAAGCCAGCCATGCCACCCCCAGCAGGGTCTGACCGCTTCTCTGGGAGCTCCACAGCCTCAGGGGCCGCAGTGGCTGTGCCCCTTGTTAGGTTTCCACGCCACACCTGCCCTCGGGGGCATGGGAGCAATGCGCCAGCATTCTCAAGGCTGAAGCCATCACCTCAGGCCCTCTGTGGGCTCTGCAGCCCAGGTGGGGAGGGGGGACCCCCACAGTCCGCGGGAAGCCCCTCCAGCCCCGGGGGGGGGCGGGAGGGGGCTGAAAGGCTGAGCCCCTGCCCCATGCCAGGCTCTGCCTGCCCAGCTGCTGCCCCGGGGCTGGCTTTTCACCAAGTTATCTCAGGTAACCCCCACCAGCCAGGCAGATCATGAAACCCTCATCTCATAAAGAGGGACACTGCGGATCAGAACAGGGAAGTGCTTGCCTAAGTCCCACGGCCACTCCGCAGCTCAGACAGGAAGCCAGCCCAGCCTCCCCCCAGCGTGCTCCCCCTCCCGGCACTGCAGGAGCTCCAGGGCCTCCTGAGACCCCCCAGAAAGCACACTTGCCACAGACAGATTAGATTTATCTGAAAGTTGGTAAACTGCCCACGTTGCTAGCCTGTGCCAACAATAAAACTCAAATAACTGGAAGAAATTCTCGGTGAGTGGGACTCCCCTGAGTTCTGACCGGTTCCAGAGCCGCCAGTCAGGCACGTAGCTGCGGCACACCCCTCGGGTCAGGCGGGGACTGCTGTTCCCAGATTGAGGATTATTTTTAAACACCGAATTTGGCGAGGCTGGAGAGAAGAGGAAGGAGGGCATGTGAAGAGAAACAGAGCCGGAGACGATAAATTCAACCCCACCAGGAACAACAACAGATCTGTTTTCCTGTCAGCCAAGCTAGGCACGGGAGAGCACGGCCAGCCCAGGGCAGGGTGGTGGGGCCAGGCCGCAGTCGGGCGTGGGGGCCACTGAGGACACCCAGGCTGGGAGGCTGCTGGCAGGATGCCTGGGAGTCAGCGTCCTGTCTTGGCCTCTGGCCCGTCCTTCTCAGCCTGCCATGCCCCCCCTGGGTGTGGCCAAGTTCATCACCTCTGGCCTGGACCAGGTCAAGGGCAGCATGGCGTGGAGGTCGGGCCTGGACCAGGTCAAGGGCAGCATGGCCTGGAGACAAGTCCTGGCTCCGCCTTTTATCACCACAGACCCTGTGACCTGGGAGAAGTCTCCTCAGTGTCCTCAGCCCTTGAATGAGGATAAAAATAGTGTCTAATGCACAGGATCCTTGTGATGACTGAAAGTGACGCACCAAAGCACTTGGAACAGGGCTGGCACGCAGTGGGCACTCAGGAAGTGGTGACTGTTCCTTGCCACCAGCTGCTTCTACCCCAGCCTTGCCCACCAGTGCAGGTCCTAGTGGCCCCCAGGGCCAGCTTTCTGAAGTAGTGTCCATCCAACCACCCACCCGCCTCCCTAGGAGGCTTGAAAGTGCCGGGTTCAAGTCCAAGTTCACTCTGAGGCCGCGTGTGCTCTGGCCCTTGCTGCTGTCCTCAGACTCTCTCCACGGTGCATTTCAGCCCTTGTGGACGTGCCGCCTGCTGGGGTCTTTGCATGGCTGTTGCCCTCAGTTGGGACACCCTTCTCCTCACCCCAGGCCACCTGGAGTGTGTGGGAGCAGGCAGCCTGCCTGACTTGTGTCCTGACCTGACTGTGAACTGGGAGAAGGGGAAATGGGTGGCGAGCAGGGTCTCCAAGAACCCAGAGCCCTGAATTTCCTGGCATTTCTGGAGAACAAAGGACACGTGACTAGTCACATGCCACCATCCACACACTTTCCACCTTGTCCCACCCCTGCAGGGGTACATGGGGGTACGTCAGGCGGGAGGTGCCGCTCCGGGTCAGCCCCAGGCAGGTGAGGACGGGTCCTGACCCAGCCGCCTGGGTGCTGGGCAGGAGCCCAAGAGTCGGGGTTTTGCTCGGCTGGCCCTTCCCAGGACATCTTTCCCCAGCTCATCTGTCCAGGTCAGACCTACCTGCGGGGCCCGGCTCAGACACCACCTGGTCCGTGCAGCCACCTCAGCTACTGGCCCCTTCTGGACGCCCATTCGCTGAATCCCTACTGGGCTCTACTGGGGCCAAGCCTAGTGCTGGGCAGCTGTGCGATTGGTAAGTGGGGCAGGGAGCCCCCACGGGACTACAGGCTGAGGGGGGCAGTGATTAAGCTCCTGATTCCATGATGAATCAGTAACTCACAGGGTCAGGGCCCACAGACGGTCCTGGAACTGACAGGGAGGCAGCGGCTAACAGCTGGGGAGTGCCTGCCCCGGGCTGGGGAGCCAGCTGAGGACTTTAAGCAGAGGAATTCATCCCCTCCTGTCCACACCCTCAGGCTGTACTCCTGCCCCCCAGGGTGCAAGGCAGAGGAGCAGAGCCAGGATTCAAACCCTTGCCCTGTCCCTGTGCCTTGTCTACACTGACTAATGAGCATGTGCACACCCAGGCAGTGCATGTGTGCACACACAGTCTACACTCAGTGCATGCACACACGTGCACACCCAGCAGCACATATGTGTACACGCGATGGCCCGCATGTGCACAGGCACCACTGCACGCACTGTCAGCGGTGATATTTAACCGCCAGCACATTCCCACCTAGTCAGGACCTCTCCTTGTGAGTGTGAACCTAATCCTGAGCTTGTGAGCTTTTGCCTTCAGGACATCATCCACTCAAAAGTTGTGAAATCTCACTCTGACATGTGAATTCTGGGAATAAACACCTGGGAAGGCACAAAGTCAAAGCGTGTTCTCCTGACTCCCATGTGCCCCTGCCTGTAGGAGGGAGCGTGGTGGGAGGGAAGTAGGCTGTGGGCCCTCATTGCAATGGCCAGGCTGAGGTGGCCAGAGACAAGCATGGAGGACACAGGCCAGGGAGCAACACGCTCCCCTGTGGTCATGGCTCTGGGCTACGCAGCCAGCCCTGATGCGAGCTGAGCTCTCGCTGGTGTCCGGCCCTGCATCAGCCCTTCCCACATCTTCTCATTCAGTCTCCCACCATTCCTGAGGTCTCCAGGTGTTCTATGTCTGGTTTGTACCCATCTTCATGCAGACCTGCAAGCCAGGGCCTGGCCGCCTCCTGACCCCTCTATTCCCTCTTCCCCTTATGGATCACAGGGTCCCTCTGCACTGCTCCTGTCCCCCCAACCCATCCTTGCCTTGAAGCTAGAGAGCTAGCTTCCAAATGCAAATCCCACTGTATCAGCCCCCAATTAACCCCCCCCCCCAACCAAGGGCTTCCCAAGGCATCAGGTTAAAGACCAGGCTTCCCCTAGGGTCCTGGCCCTTCCCTGGCAGTGCTCCCTACCCTCCAGCCACACTGGCCATCTTTCAGCCCTTTAGCCTTGCCCCTTCCCCCATGCTGTGCTTTCCTTTCACCTGGCAGATTCAGACAAATCCCCCAGAGCCTGTGTCCTCCAAGAGGCCTTCCTGGACCCCTGCCCGAGGTTGGGGACCCTGCTCTGTGCTCACGGCCCATCCACCTTTCCTTTCCTTCCAGCACAGTTGGCAGATTAGAGTTGCACGCTTGGTGGGGTGGCTCTCTGAGCAATGTCTGTCTCCTTCATTGGGTAATAAGCTGGACAAGGGCTGGGCCCGGGACTGGCAACATAATTTGCAAGGCCCAGTGCAAAATGAAAAATGCATATGCCCTTTGTTAAAAAATTATTAAGAATTTCTAGACAGTGATGACAGAGCGTTAAACCAAATGCAGGCCCTTCTGAGCGTGAGGCTCTGTGTGCACAGATCAACACCCATGAAACTGACTCTGCTGAGACCCCTTCACGTTTGCTTGTCACTGTACACAGCATTGAGCCTAGCATTTAATAAACATTTGTTGGAGTGGTGAGTGAATGTAGGTGCTGTCGCCTCCGTTTTTCAGATAAATAAACCACAGCCTGGAGAGCCTAAGTGATTTGCCTAGAACTGGAGGGTGGCAGGGCTGTGATTTGAACTCAGGTCTGTCTGACTCCAACAGAGCTCACAGTGGGGGCCAAGGGTGATGGTGCAGGCTTTGGAGTCAGTCTACAGTGTCCTGGAATCCCATCTCTGCTGCTCACTAGCTGAGTATTCTACGCAAGTTACTGCATTGGCCTCAGGCTCTCGCAGAATGGAAACCATGCCCCTACCTTGTCAGGGTACGAAAGCTAGAAAGGACCAGAAGTTTTAGCAGGGCACCTGGCAGAGCTACCAAGTGTCTGTAAGTGGCTCTTACCCGATGTCACCCACTCTGTTATTTCCAAAGTTGATGGTTTAAGGCATCCTAGAGATTCCTATTGTGCCCCTTAGCAAATGAAGGTGTGTTTGAACACTGTGCCTACCTGTGAATTTCTTGAGTTCTTCCTTTTATGCTTTGCTTGTGCCTTTAGTTAGCACTGGTTCCCTTCCACCCTGCCTGCAAGCTGACTGCTTCTGTTCTGATACAAGTTTCTGAGGGAGAGATAGGGGACATATTTCTGTGCCTCTGATACATCACTATGCTTTGTGCACAGTAGGTGCTGAATAAATGTTTGCTGCCCACAGAGTAGGAACTCTGTCAATTCTCATTGGTCAGGTTCACTTTATTGCAAAGAGCTCTTTCAGATCCAGGCAGAGGCCTTAGTGCAACACATTTGCTTGTCCATTTGAGGCAGGGTCTCAGCTTTAACTGCTGCCTCCAGGAGAGGCCTTGGGCACCAGCCTCGAAGTGGAAGCCACTGACCTTAGCCAAGAAACTTCAACTCCAGGGCTCCCAGGTGGGCCTACTCAGAGCCTTAGATCTACACTCCCCAGCCCCCACTGTCACCTGTATCAGGTGGGCATGATAACACCTGCTCCACGGGACTATTGCAGGGCCAAGTGGGGAGGGGAGAAGCATGCTCCACAAGCTATCATGTGGGCTATCGTCATGAGTGCTGAGGTTGGGATGATGGGCAGGTCACCACCTCTGCCCCCCAAATCCCTCCCTCAAGAGCACATCCCTCAAGAACCCTGACAGGGCTCCCCCACCAGCCAGCTGGGCTCTGGGCTCAAGTTTTGGATTTGGCCTATTTCTATGCTTCCCTGCTTGAGCCTATGCCCTGGGCCATTTCTGGGCTCACCGAGTCCTGCGTGCCTGTTACCTTCTCAAGTGTCTAAGGTAGTCACTGCTGTCCTCCCCACTTCACAGGGAGGAAACTGGGGCCCAGGAAGGGGGAGATGTGCCCGAGGACACACAGCTGAGAGGCTGAGGTGGAAGTCCCGGTCCTGCTGGTGGCCCGAAGCTCTGCTCTCCCCATCAGGGTCATGCCTGGGCATGGGGTGTGCACCTCCCCGGTATGGCCTCAGTGTCCCACCCAGTTAAGGGGAAGGCTAAGCTGAGAACATCATGGGGCCGTCAACTCTACAACCTCTGCCTCTCTCTGCTCCTCCAAATTATTTGGCTGCACCATGGAGATAAAACAACCCCTGGAAATCCCAGCAGCATTTTTTCCCATTGGAGAAACAAAAATATCACATGAAGAATGAATCACTTAAAGTGTCAGGTCGGGAAGAGGAAAGACAGGCGCGCAGAACGCCTGTTGCAGTGACCCTGAGTTTCTCTCTCTTGGGGCCTCTATACGGGCCTCCCTCCAAGGCTGGGGACTCTTCCTTCATGGGGGAGAACAGAGACCAAAGTGGAGCCTCAGTTTCCCATAAACAGGAATAACACATTCCCATGTAAACGGGCATAACACGCCCACCTTAAAAGGGGGCTGGGAGGGCCAAGGAGGCTTCCACGCATTCAGTCATTTATTTCATGCCGAGTGTGACGCTGGGCTGGCATGGGCTGGGGACTGGCAACACCACGATGGGCTGGACAGACCTGTCCCAACCCCACAAAGCCAGCCAAATTCCCTGTGCTCTGATGTGGGGCCTCCCAGCATCTAGCAGGGCCCTGACCTGGGCTGGGCTGGGCTTGGCAGGAGGAAGCTGAGATCTGATAGGTAGGTGGACCTTGTTAGATGGTGGGGTGGGGGGGGCGTGGTGGAGAGCCAGCGAGCCCAGAGGGCGAAGGAGGAGAGGTGGGCCGGAGCTCTGGGGGGAGCCCATGCAGTGGGAGGGGGAGGGAGATGGCCGGGGAGGGGGCCGGAGCGGTAGGCAGGGCCTGGGGGGCGAGCCCTCCTGCACAGTAGTGCCAACCGGCTTCTGCAGGGGGGCTCCCCCACTCATGAGGACCCATAAACTAGGGTCTCAGGCCTCTGGGATGAGGGTCAGAGAAGCAGAGCAAAGGACAAGGAAAGGGAGGTGGGGAGGGCACGTCATTTGAGCACCTACTGTGTGCAGGCACCTCTGTGCGTTATGGGGCATGCATGATGGGTGAGAAGAGGGAGGCACTGGCCCACGCTCCCACAGGAGCCAGCCACTGCCCCGCAGTAGGCTCCAGGTCTGTCCACCATCCTTTGCCTGGCCAGCTAGGGGTGCACACAGGCCTTCGGGGACCTGGGCTGGGGAGATGGGAAAGCTGGGTCCAGAGCCATGGGCTCCCAGGAGGCTGAAGCGGGAAAGAGCCTGAAGGGAGAACGAGGGGGTTGGGGAGGGGCCTGGAGTAGGTCTAGGTGAGACCTCCCCCCTCCGTCCCCCAACTCCTTCTGTCCTCCCTCCCATTGCAGCCTGCCTCAGTGCTCCATAAAGCACAGGGTTTATCCAAGCATTTGACCCTCTATTCCCACCTACCCTCTATGCTAGGCTCTTGACATGAGGATACTGAGGCACAGAGATGGTCAGCAACTTGCCCAAGGTCACACAGCACATAGATGGTGGAGCTGGCCCTCGAGTGGGTGATCCACAAGGCCCCCAGACCCTCTGCCCAGAGCCTGTTCTCACCTGTTCCTGTGGCACAGCCTTCACTGTGCCCCTCATGTTCTTCTGTGACTGAGGGTCACTTTGTGGCCCTGCCTGGCTACCCTCTTGGGCTGGGCACTTGTCCAGGGCAGGGACCCTTTGGGACCAGGCTTGGTGAGGGTTTACACCTGAAGGAATATGTGCCTGTGTGTGGCAGGGGGCTGGGAGCATCCTTATCTGCCCAGCTCTGGGGCTCAGAGACCAGAAACCCTGTCCCTCCACAGCCGCTGGCCATCCTCACAATCACCCTGAACCCCAATCAAAGGAGAGCAACTTGGCCTGGCCATGTATGGGCAGGAGCGCTTTCTCGGCCTGTTCTCCTGGAACGGGAAGGCCTGGGGAGCTAGAGAGGGCGGTGGCCCTGAGCAGCCCCTGGTGGCTTTCCCCACAACCAGGCCTGGTCTGACCGCCTTCTACGTCCTCACAGCACCATATCAGAGTCCCGTTTGGCAAGGAGCAAACCGAGGCGTCTCCAGCAAGGTCTCACAGCTAGGGAGCCACTGAGCTGGGGTCGTGCGGGCTGCTCTGGGTCGACGCGTCACACAACACATGTGACTTCTCTCCCAAGGCGCCCAGGCTCGCTCGGTCAAGTGGGTGTCAGCAATGCCACTGCTTGAGGCCCTCGACTATGCCAGGCACTGCCCTGGCAAGGTCAGTGCATGAGCACAGTCAGACCCCTCATAAGCCCTCTAAGGAGGGAAACTGAGGCACCACACACACAGGAGGGCAGGGGAGTGTCCAGCTGACTCTAAAGCTGGGCTGACCCTGCTGGCCATCCCGCCTTCCATGCCCAACTTAGCAGCAGAGGACTGGGGAGGGCTGCCCACTCCCCCTGGTATTGGAAACACACCATGTGGTCATCTGGACACACCAAAGTTCCCACTGGCCTCTCAGGCTGCTCCCATTGCCCAGGCTCCTGCCCCAGCCCACTGCCATCTCCATGCCCAGGCCCCTGTGCTGTGCCTCAGCTGGCATTTCTGTCATGGCCTGTGTCAGGGTGGCATTTAAAGCCAGGCCATGAGGGGAGCCAGCTCCCTCTCCCTCCCTCCCATCCCTGGGACCCTGCCTGTCCTGAGCTAGGCCAGAGATAAACCTCCTTTTTTGTCCCTCGAGGACCCAGGTGCTCTGCCTACAGCAGACAGAGCACCAAGCTTGGACTGGCCCAGGTGGGCAGCAGCAGCCCAGAGGGACCTGTGCCAAGATGGGGAAACAGGATCATGGGAGCCCAGGAGAGGTGCCCGACCCAGCCTGGTGGGCAGGAGGGTATTTATTTAATTCTCACGATTAGGAGAAGTTGTGAGTATCTCAATTCACAGATGGGGACACTGAGGCACTTCTTCACCACCCCAACTCCACAGAAAGTTTCAATAACTTGTCCCGGTCACCCCCATTAGTTTGTGGTGGAACTGGGACTCAAGTCACACCAGAAGGTCTGGCAGTGGAGCCCAGGTGTGGGAGGGTGAGCAGGAGTGGGAGGGTGTCCCTGGTGGGGGGCCGAGACCCACAGAGTGTAGGGGAGGGCGAGGGTCACATGGTGCAGGTAACCTGTGGCCCATCTTCAGTGCGCTTCCTGCCCCGGGCTGAAATCCTGCAAGGAGCAGAGGACTGAAGGGCGGCCTCTGAGCCTGGGGTCTGAACATTCCAGCTTGATTCCTGGTTGGAGTCCCGGCTCTGCCACTTCTCAGCTGTGTGACCCTGGGCAAGTTCCTTGCCCTCCCCGAGCCTGCAGCGCCTCGCTGTTAATCTACTATAAGTAGCGAACCTCCTGGGTGCCAGATCCTGAGACCCCCTGACGTGAAAGTGCAGCCGCTCTGTTAATGTTACTTTTTGCAATCTCCCGACCCAGGAGGAATTCCGCTGCCTTTGGCAAAGGTTGGATTCACCACACAGACCAGCCTGCCTGGCAGGCTGGGCTGAGGGGCACCTCAGCAAGCCCGGGGAGGCCCAGGGGAGGCTGACTTCACTACATCCTCTTACACACGTGTTGCTCAGAGACTGGGGTGAGAGGCACCAGCAGCCCCCTGGGCTCAGGGAAGGCCCTGCTGGCCCGAGGCCATGGGGTCCGAGAATGTTCTCGGCAGCGCTATTTATAAGAGGAAAGCCCTGGAGACAACCCAAATGGAGAGATGGGAAAATGCGTCGCGCTATGTCCAACACCGGAACACCCTGCAGCTGCCAAAATGAGCCCCAACCACACCAGACGTCAAGGGGCACTCCAGCAGCTCAGGGCTGAGGGAGAAATATAAGTCCCCAAGTTAAGCTCCACATGATCCATTTTATAAGGCTAAAAGGAGCTGGAGAAACATGCCTTTGAAGAAGGTGCAGAGTTGGAGAAATGGGGTGGGCCCTGCGGGGGCAGATGGTAGAGGGAGGGCGAACCGGCCAATGGTCCAGCCCTCACGGCGGGTGGCGGCTTCAAGGATGTTTATTATGTCATTAACAGAGGAACAGGTAAATAAAGAGGGCTTGGCATGGACTGTGGTGGGAGAGTGCCAGGAGCCATGGGGAGGAACCGACCCAACTCCATGGCTTGGAGTCCAGGAAATAAAAAATAGAAACAGTGCTAACATATATTATGTCCCCACCCCATCAACTGTAAATAGACCAACCCCCAGATGTGGGTGGGGGTGCAGCCCCAGATCGGCATAGGGTCTGCATGGTGCTGGCCTGGGGGAGCTCTCCAGGGAGGCTGCCTTTGCCCGGCTCCGCCACCCAGGCTCCTGGCTTGGGCTGGGGTTTTCTGATTCCAGTAAGGATTTGTCTCCACGTGACTCCTGGTCTCCCTCCAGTGAGTCCCAGACACCCTGTCCCTTTGAGTACTTCGTTGTCATAGACTCTCTGTTCCTTGGTTTCCTAAATTGGGGACACTGTCACGAGATGTCCTCCTATCCCTCATCAATGTGACCTGAATAGAGGGGACCTGCCTGGTATGACCCAGGCGCAGAACCCAAGGCTGCCTCCCCGCCTGGGCAGTCTGGCCTCCGGGAACCCCGGTTCCTCCTCTGTAAGGTGTGCCCCCTCCCTGGGTCGTGGGAGGGTGAGAGAGATGAGCATGCTACGCATGGAGCAGCCTTGATATCCACAGTGACATCAGGTGATCCGGGGTGGCAGGATGGGTGTCACCCCAGGGAGGAGACGGCACCAAACAGATGTTGGTAACTGAACGTACCCCCAACCACCCACCACTCTGCAGTGGGGTGGAGGAGCAGAGAGAGCAAAGCCCCCACTAGTGCCAAGCAACACCCTGACCTCCCATGAGCGTGCTCCCCACCCAAGGACGATGGCAGCATTCTGTGACTTACTGAGGTGCCACTGCTTCTAACAGTAGGCTCGGTGTGGAACCCAGACTTGGAGCAAACCAAGCCAGTTATCCCCTCTGGGGCACGCTGTATCTGGGCATGCCGTAAGCTACCCGGGTCAGGGGTGCAATACGTGGTGGGGAAGAGCCAGAGCTTATCAGCTCAGTACGCTGGGGAGGTAAGGGGCCTCTCAGACCCTCAGTTCCCTCTTCTGTCCAACAGTGATGGTGTTCAGAATAGAACAACATGAATGGAGACTGTTGTGAGGGGTGCCTAGACCAGAGTGCCTGGAACGTGGCCCTGTGCCCCACTTAGGAGCTGGTTAGAAATGCTGGATCTCAGGCCTCCTAGAACCTGTTGGATTAGATCCAGGTGGGGGGCAAGGAATCTGCATCTTTAATCCCATTTTTCAGGGGATTTTCCTGCAGCTCAAGTGTGAGAACCACTGGCCTAGATCAAAGATCAGGAGACATTTTCTGTAAAGGGCTGGACAGTAGAAAGCATCAGCTTGTGGAGCCATCAACTCTGCCTTTGTGGTGAAAAGGTAGCTGTAGACAATACTGAGCACATGGTGAGGCTGCATGCCAATAAAACTTTATTCACAAAACAGCTCCAGTGTGTGAACCCCGGCCTTAGAGCCCTGATACCCACAGTGCAGCCAGCATTGGGGGCCCTGCTGGAGAGCTGAGTGAAAATGCTGGCTCCCCGGCTGTCCCGCCTGCTGGGCCAGAGGCTGCGTGCTAACCCAACCGTCCTGGCGCCTGCAAGTTTGAGAGGCCCAGGGTGCAGCACACTGGGCACTCGCACAGGCCCTGCCTGCCCTTCTGGGTCTGATAAGGGGGGGTGGGAGGTGGGGAGCTGGCAGAAGGGGCTGCCAGGAAATCAGAACAAACCAAGGCGCCTAATTGGCAGCAGCTGCCGTTGCAACCAGAGACTTGTCAGCTGTGATTAAGCGAAGTTGCCTTTAGGCCAATCAACTTCAAAATTATGCAAATAGGGACACAAAGGAGACTGTAGGGATGGTGCTGAGCCTCCCCCGTGGGACCAGGCACTCTCAGCCCCCACCGCTGGCCAGGAGGGCCCACTCCAGTCAGCCCCTGGACCTGGCTCTCCTCCTGGGGTAATGGAGCCTCCCGCCCACACTCTCTGTAACTGGCACCAAAGCCGCCCAAGAGATGTGAGCCAGCAGCTGCAGAGAGCCAGGCCAGCGCCAGACACCCCTCTTCAGAGTCAGGCGCCCCACTGGTAAGCCCGGCCTGGGCCACTGTCCTGGCCCACAGTGAGCCAAGCCCAGCCTCGCCCAGGACACTCCACATCCGGGAGGGCTCCCTGGTGGCAATAGCCAGACAGCAAAGGAAAGGGGATGCTTCCAAAGGTGGCAGGAAGTGGCTCTCAGAGGCCCAGACTTGAACAGACAACAGCCTCTTCCTGTACCCCTCTACTCCTGGGCCCCTGGCACCCCAAACTGAGCACTCAGCCATTCCCAGCCCTGTGGTTCCCCATGTGGTATTGCTGCCTCCCCCTGCTGGTCCCTTCCACGGCCCACCTCCCAGGAAGAGGGAGTGGTGGGCAGCTGCTGGATTGGCGTGAGGGGCCAGGACACGGGGGGGGGGCAGGAGGGAGGGAGGACTGCCTCTGCCCCCCCCACCACGCCTGCCCTTCAGACACAGCCCCTCAGTCCCCAAGCGTCCCCATCTAGGAGAGTGGCAGTGTCCCATCATCTGCGGACACGGCGGGTGGGGAGCCCGGCTCAGGCCTGAGGCCTCTGGGTCCAGCGCTGTCAGGTGTCTGGCTGGGAGCGGGTGGTGCAGGCTGACAGCGCTGCTCAGGGCTGTTTCACTGGTGTTTTTCTTCTCCTGTCTGCTCCCCGCCCTTCCCAGCCTAGAGGCTCCTCGCCAGCACAGCCAGCACAGCCAGCACTTCCTCTGTTTAATCTTGCTTCTGCTCTGTCCTCCCCAAACTGGAGACCCATTCGGATTCTGAGTTTGTGCTCTGGAAACAAAAGAATTACTAACAAACGTCTGCCTGCCCCCGCTGAACGTGGAGCCCTCTGACCATCCCCAGGTGGGCTCTGGGGAGGTCCTGACACAGAGGATGCTTTCACGGGAGTAGGAGCAGGCAGGGGCAGGGCACAGGCCCCTGCCAGGAAGGCCCTGCCCTCAGGCCAACACTGCCCCGCCCAGCAGGGAGGGCCCCAGGCACATTCCCCCAGGCCGGGGTCCCAGCTACATGCTGGGAGGGGAGGCTTTCCAGGTGGCCCTCTTGGCTGAGGGCCACTCTGGCCGACTGTAGTGGGCTTCCTGCTTTCCCAATAAGACCACCACCTATAATGGGGAGAAAAGTGCTAAATGCCGCAGCATCGGCTGACATCTGGACGAACAGCCTTACGGAGGTCTAGTCGGTGCGCAGCTCTAGGGATGAGGGCTTGAAAGTTTCTGTGAAATGGAGCAGTAACATCACAGGGCATCTAGGAAAGACCTCTGCCAGCGGGAAATTCAGGCTGCGATGAGGCCTGGCAGAGGACCAGGGTGCAGGCTGGTCTGGGGGAGGGCACACAGCTGCCCTGTGACCTGAGCACACGACTTGACCTCTCTGGCCTCCCCCTTGTAATGTGGGGTGCCAACCCTGGCCTCTCGGGGGTGGTGTGAGGATTAAATGAGACAGTATGCATGAAACCCGGGCCCAACTGTGAGGGGTGGTCAATAGATGGTCAGCAAACAGGGCTTCCCGCCCTTCCCCATCCTCTCCCAGGCCTTGGGATTTGCCTAGAGCCTCACACACGTTCTCTTAGGGGGGCTGCACGTGACCCTGAGAAGTGGTCTGGGGAGGTTACAAGCCTGAGGCTCAGAGAGGCTGTCATTTCTGGGGTCACACAGCTGGACTGGCACCCAAATGTCCAGATTCTCAGCAAAGGGGTCCCTCCATGATGCCAAGCTGGCCATGCCTGGCACAATCCACACATCTCCAGTGGCTATGGGCGACCACAGACATTTGGGGCTCATAGGGCTCCCCATGCCTTTGCATCATCCCCTACTGTCAGCTGAGAGGAAAGGCCCTGGCCTGGAGCCCAAACAAGACTTCAGCTAAACATAACAGCTGACCTTCCTCACAGTGGAAACAGGAGAAAGACCATTGCTGGAGCACCTACTGTGTGTCCAGCCTTGTGAACAGCATTTGACTAATACTGTCTCCTTTAATTTCCAAAAAAGGACGGGTTTCTGCTCCCAGTTTGCAGATGAGAAAACAGACTCAGAGAGGCTGTGTCACCTGCCCAAGGTCACACAGCTGCTGACCTACTGGTCTTGGACACTATCTGATCTGATTTCCAAGTCAAGGTTATTTCTGGGCCTTAAGCTCTTTGGGGAGGAAGTGGTTGTGGGGAGGATCTGCCACTCCCCAGAATAAAACCACTGGGCATCTCCCCCTTTCCCAAGGCATGGAGGAAAACAAGAGACCATTTTTGGAATCAGCTGGTCCCACTTCCCGTCCCGCCGCTCCCCACACTCAGGACTTCCCGGCAGATCTGGCCCCTGGTTGAACTCCTCCAGGGACAGAATTCAACTCACCACAGCCCCTGGGGGCCATTCCCTTTCGGGGCTGTCCAGACGGGAAAGCTGGGAGGGGGCGTCTGCACTCCTGTCCAGCCCTCCCCCATGTTGGTCTGGCCTCACACCGATCATGTGTATTTTTAAAAATCAGTATTTGGCTCAAGTCATGAAAAGCAAAATCTACATTTAGTTGGGTCAGGAGGAGTGCAGTGGGCCACGCCTGGCAAAGAAAGGGGTCATCCTGTCGATATCCCTAAATGTCTCAGACCTCGCTCCTGGCCCCCCAGGGACATGGGATGGGGGACATCCAGGCCTAGGGGGGACTGATCTGGTTCCCATCCCACCATTACTACCAACATCCATGTGTCGTGAGCCAGTCGCTCCATTCAAAGCCTGTTTCCTGCCTGCCTCTCTCCCTCCTACCCATTATTCAGGCAGGAAATTTACTGGGCACCTACTAGGTGCCTGAGGACACAGGACACAACGAGACAGCCACACCTAGTGTGTCTAGGGGGTATGGAGATGCCTCGGTCTGGAGGGCAGGGAGCTCCAGGCCTCTCCACCCACCATCTGCACAAGGGGGTCCCCACAGTGCACCTGTCTCCTCTGAGGCCCCTGCAGACTGCTGGCTCCCCGAGGCTGGGGCCAGGGCCTCTGCACCTCTGATCCCCCCTGGGTGTGGAGGAGGAGGCGGCAGGGTGTCGGCGGAGTAGCGGGACCAGGAAGTGTGGGCGGGGTGGGCAGTGAGGAGGTAGAAGCCCTGGCCGGCCTCGGACAGTCCACAAATAAACTGCTCATCCTCTTCCCAACCGAGAGGGAGAGAAAATAGCTTTCACACTATATTTTCTGATTTTTTTTTTCACTTCACTGCTTCTAAATCGATCTAGAACAGATTGTCCAATTGTTTGAATTTCAGGAGAAAAGTCTCCTAATCTTTCCCTAGTTCTGCCCAGAATTCTGTCAGGACCCGGCCCTGCCTCAGTGACCCGCCCCTCAGCCAGGTCCCTGCTGGATGCCTGCGGTGGCCCTGGGCTTGCCCTCTGGCCTGTGGGCCTGCAGGGGATGGATGGGAGCTCACCTGGGCTGGGGGGTGGCCCTACACTCCCAGGTGGGGCCCAGGCCCAGAACCCACTGGAAATATCCTGTCCCCAGAAGGGAAGCCGTTGCTTCCCCAGGAAGGACTGACCTTCCGAGCCTTGCAAGGCAGAGGGGAGCTTGGCAGCCTGGGTGGGGCTGGAGGTTGCAACCTGCCCTCCTCGCCTGTCAGGAAAGTGCTCTGGGTGCTGGGCTGAACCACACAACGTGAGAGAAAGGCCATCACTCTCCTAAGTGACCATAGCAGCAGAGCAAACAGGTGTCATCTCAAGCACCCACAGGATCAACTGGATGGGGCTGCCTCGGGGGCTGGGCTGGGGCACATCTTGACTCCATGCTGTGATGGATTGATTAGCAATATCTGTCCTAGACACAGCAGCAGAAGGTGGCAGCCCTCAAGCCACCCATCGGCCATCCAGAGTCTACAGAGTTAAGTCCAAACTCTTTAACATGCCAAGAGTACTTGGAGATCAGGCCACTTCTACAGGCTCAGCTGCTCAGCTTTCAACAAGTGCTATGGGGCAGTCATGCTGAAGTACCGAAAGCTTCCTAAACTCCTTTCTCTGGGCTCCAACGTTCCCTCTGCTTCAGTGTTACTTTTGTTCACTGGCCTTGTCAACTCATACTCCACCTCCTTGGATGTCACCTCCTCTGGGAAGGCTTCCTTGATGCTCTGCCCCTTTCCCCAGGCAGAATTGCTCCTCCAGCCTCTGTCATCATCCAGGCTCAGGCAGTACCTCACACAGGACTCAAACCTGGGCAGAACGGCGACTGTGCCCAGTCCTCCTGCAGACCATGGGTCCTGGTGCAATCTCAGGAGCAAATAACTGTGTGACAGGCACATGGGCAGATGGCTTGCCTGCTCCTGACACCCAGCTGTTCATTGGCCACAGGTGGCAGTGGAAACCAGACTCCAGACAATAAAGACTCTGTTGTCCTTGACCTCTGGACCACAAGGGCACCGGAGCAGCTCCAGGGCAGCTCCTCACCCGCTCTTCCCAGATGCCAGCCCTTCCTTAGGGACTCACTGACCTGCATCTCTCTCCCCAGGAGAGAGGAAATTCAAACAATGGTGACAAATGAGTCCAGACATGTGAAGGGCTCGCCTCTGGAGCACTCTGCCTGGCCCCTCAGTAACCCTCACCCACATGTGACACAGGAGGGCTGCTGTGAGTCCCGGTTTACAGAGGAGGAAACTGAGACAGAGAGGAGCAAAGTGGCTGGGTGAAGCCACACCATGGTGAGGGGTGGGCACAGGAGTGTGGAGCCCGTAGCAGAACCCCTTCTGACCAGTGAGCACTTCTAGCCTCTCCTGGTGGGAAGAGCCACAGCTGCCAGATCCAAGCCCTGGCTTTGCCCCTCAGCAGCTGTGTGCCTGGGGAAGGCGCATCACTGGTGGATGGTCACCGGGCACTGCTCACAGTTGGACCAAACCAGGTGGTGTTTGCAAAGTGCCCAGGACAGGGCTTCAGCAATGACTTAAGGGTCCTGGAGCAGATCAGAGCTCCCGGGGGGGGCCCTGGGCACGGCGTGCTTGTCTTCAGGGCTGTTCTGTGGCTCTGGCATGCTTTATGCTGCCCTCAGGTTGGTGATGCCCCTTTCCCCCAGCCCCCTGCCCCATGCCTGGGGACCTCTGAGGAAGCCAGGCAGCCCATGAGCTGGTGCTCAATAAACTGCACCCGTGTGGCGCCATCCCCCACCCCCCACCCCCACTCCAAAACTTTCCGTGCAAGCTGCTGCCCCCTGTGTGGTGTCCAGCCCCTCCTCTGACTTCCCATGTAGCAGTACAGGCTACAAACTGCTCAGACACATTATCGGATGTGCACCTCCCTGCCTCCAAGGGAAGACAGCACCCTTCCCATATTACAGAGGAGGAAATGGAGGTTCAGAGGCACACCAGAACTTTCCTGGGCTAAAAGAGAGGAAACCACAGCCTGAACTCAGCTCTGTCCAGCTCAGAACCAAACTGCAGGAGACACCAAGTGGCCTGGGCCCCCACAGTTGGGCCACCATCCCTGGTTCCCTGGAATGGGGACAATAAGTGTTTGTGCAGAGAAAAGAGATCATATCTGGCTAAAAACTGTCTAACTCATTGCTCAAGGCCCTCAGAGGGAATCTGCCCCAGTTCTTCAGCCCCTTCCTGAACTGCCCTGACAGCCACCATTCATTCATTCACTTGCCCACCCACCCACCCACCTCTCCATCCAACTACCCATCATCCATCCATCCATCCACCTACCTACCCACCCATAGGCCCATTCATTTATCCACCTACTCAGCCATCTATCCATCATCCATTCATCCATCTATCCTGTCCAGAGCATGCCTGGGCTAGGAGCGACCACAGAGCTAAATCAGGAACAAGGCTGTCTCCACTCTTCAAGGACAGAGAGAAGCTCTGCTGCACCTGTGCCTTCAGGGTATTTCTGTTGTTGAATGCAGTGATGATAATAAGGACAGTGCCATTTGCTGAGAGCTGACTCTGGGTCAGGCTTTGCCCCAAGCCCGTTCCTTGGATTAACTCATTTAATCCTTGCAAGAACCCTGTGAGATAGGTGCTATCCCCATATTTAGATGCGGAAATGGGTTCAGAGAGGTGATGTAACTTGCCCAAGGTCACACAGCTAACAGGGGTGGGGACTGGGATTGGGATTCGAACCCTGACAATCCCTCCAGAGCTCTGGGGTAATAATGATGGTTATCAGAGTAATTTCTCTAAGAGCCTGAAACGTCGTATCCTTACTTCTGATCTTCACAACCACCCTTATAAGTTATTATTATTATTATTATCAACAGTACCAACTTTATTTCGAAAATGAGAACCCTAAGGTTCAGAGAGTGAAACAAGCAGCCAACACTGGCTGCAGGTAGGAGGTGACACTGGGGTGTGACCCAGGAGCGGGAGCTCCAGCCAGCTCTGCAGCACCACAGCGCTGGCCAGGCACCACCATGGTCTAACAGCTCGCTGGATTCATTTCCTCATTCAATCAGCAATCACTTCTGCGGAATCCCCTGCCCTGGAGGTTCAGGGATGATCAGGTTTGGTTACTGCCTGGCTGTTTCAGGGAAAGACTGGAGCAATATTAACAGAGAAACAGCTAAGTTCCTGTTAATAAAGAACACAGAGAGCTGATGGGTTTCTGAATGCACGCTGTGATAACTTAGTGCCTCCTCATAATAACCCATTTTGCAGATGAGGAAACTGAGGCTCAGAGGTTACATAACTTGCCAGGGTTGCAGAGTTAGGAACAAGCAGAGGGAGACTTGTCCAGGTTGGGGCCTCGAGCACAGACTTGGTGATCCCAGGCTGCTCTCAGGGGATCTGCCTGGAGCCTCCCCCAGGCTCTCTCTGTTGCCCTGACAATGGCCTCAGCTTAGAAACTTGGCTTGCTCCCCAAAGGCTTTGAGGCCCCAGGGACCAGAATCCAGGCAGTTATACCCAGATGACGCCACATTCCCAACCTGCTCCCTGAAAAATCAAAACAACAAAGACCTTCAGAAGCAAACCCAGGAGGGCGTGCTGGACTCCTGCTGAGTTGAAGGCTGAACACCACTGGCTGGGGACCCCTGGGACTCAACAATGACGCCATGCTTCCTGCAGATGGGAGAGACAGGCTCCATCCCCCCAGTTTCTGGATGCAGAGATGGAGTCTCAGAGCTGGAAGCTCCCGAACAGGCATTCAGGACCCATGTCCTGAAGCCCCGTGCTGTGGCCACAGAGCGGAGCGCGGAGCAAGGCTCAGCTGGAGGGAGAAGGGCACCCTAGGCTTCAGTATTGGTCCCTTCGTTCAAGCCTTCAAATTGCCATGTAAGGGTTTACTGTACATGCTCCCCTGCCCCATCTGGTCCAGAGTCTTGGGTTTCAGAGCCCTGTCTGGTGAGGACCCTGGTCACCTCACTTCCCGGAAACAGAGGTCGGAGGTCAACCTGGGGATTGCCTGAGGGCCCTGGAATGTAATGGATATGAAAGGGCTTGGTAACAAATCTGCAAAAGATAAAACCTGAAGATGCCACTCAGAGGCCATGCCTGTTGGAAACCTATTTCAATACTTTCTCAGGCTCCTCTTCCTGAAATGCCCTCTGCCCCCTGCTGCCTGGCACACTCCTACTCACCCTTCAACACCCAACCCCAAAGTTACCTCCTCCAGGAAGCCCTCCCTGATCCCTCAGGCAGGGTGGGACCTCACAGATGTGTTTTTCTTTTGCTCTCCTGCCCCCTGCAAACACTCTGTGAACCCCGCCAGGGCAGGGTCCTGTTTTCATTGTCTCTTGTCTCATAGGCCTGGCACTGTGTGTGGCACAAGGTAGACACTTCAGAAATGTCCAATGAATGAAAGCTAAATGCATTTTCTGTTGGTCTATAAGTCCAGCTGCACATGGAAGATTCCCCCGACAAAGGAAAGGAGCCTGAAATGAAAGCAAATCACGGTCGCTTCTGTAACCTGCTCAGGGAGCTGTGGAGGAAGTTCTCACGCTGGATTATGGAAGGAATTCGCCTTTATTTTTAATTTGTGCCAATATCTAAGAAAGCAGCACTTTATTTTGAGCCCATCATGCAACGAGGCGCTCTGAATCTGGCGCAGGAGACAAACTTTCCCAGCCCAATTTCCCAGTGCAAATCTTGCAGCAGCATAACAGCCTCTCCGCCCTCCACCGGGCAGTTCCCGGAGGCTTGCCAGGGAGGAATAATCAGATTATGTAGCCGGGTTTTAAAAGATCACGGTTTGTCTCATTTTCCAGGGAAGTGTGAACCAAAAAAAAAATTTTTTTTCCCCTCCCAGGTCTCTGTAAAGAGCTTCCAGAACTTAATTCAGTGTTAAATGGGTGTGATTTGGGAAACTCATGCATTATTTCTTAATTTCTTGAAGGCAAATTTGCCCGCATCTGTGGAGGTACGTGTGTGCATGCGGACAGAAGGGTGGTAATCGGATTGTGCCCCCCAGATGGGGGAGGGGAAGGGGCAGGCTGCTGAAAACACGCAAAGTAAACACTCCATTCATGTCTGAAGTCCAGAAATGTAGGAAGGGAAGCATTTGCATTTCATCTCAGCCTCTGCCTTTCCGCTTGGCTGGCCAGGGGAGGGGGACTCTGCAGCCTTTTTCTGCAGAGAGAGATTTCACCATGGAATGTTTGCCCACCCCCCCCTCGGTGGTCTCTGGACAACTCCCACCAGGCCTGCCTCACATCACTGAACATCCTTGGCCCTCAAGGGCGTCCAATTCACTGTGACCTTGAGCACATCACCAGCAGGCTTTGGGCCTCAGTGTTCCCATCCGTAGGTGGGTAAGCCGTCAAGCTTCAAGCCTCTTTCCAGGCCCCACAGCAGTAGCTCCTGGGGCTTCCTTCCATCACAGCCCAGCACCTGGGCCTGGGGAGATGCTAGAGTCTATCTTTGTCTGCTCCCCCAGCCACAGGTTATGGATAGTGGGGGCTCCCACTCCTAAGACCCTACTAGAGCCTTTCTCTGCCACAACCCTCATCTCCCCGTGTTGAATGGGAAAACCCAGGCTCGGAGGGCACCGGACTTCCAGTGAGTGGTGAAGTCAGGATGCCCAGAGGCCCTCTAGAAAATGTCCAAACTGGTCGCAGCCAAGGGAGGGGCTTGTCTCAAGTGAGCCAACCTGGGGCATGGGAGGGGCTACCTTAGGAGGGGGTAGGGGGTGGGAGGGGTGTTGCAGGAGTCACCACTGCCCCAGCCACTGAATTATTTATTCATATAGTCGGTCATCAAACAGATCCTAAGCCCTGGTCATGTCTAAGCAGGGAATCCCTGGGATAAGGTCTGAGGGGCCTTGGGGTCTCCTCTACCTCCCCAGGGGACTCACATACAGAGAAGGGGTCAGGGAATGTATGTGCAGGAGGGAGGAAGTCAGAGAAGGAAGAAAAGACGGGGGGAGGGAAGAGGAGAAGCAGGGCCCTGGGCAGGGTGAGACGAACACCTCCTGGGGCCGGTGAAGCCTCATGTCCCCAGGTGGGCATGTCCCAGAGTGGGCAGGGCCTCAGGTCACCCTCCTCACTTTCGCTGATTATAGATTTCAGGACCCCAGCTAACAGAAGAGTATTTAGGAAACAAGGCCCCACTTCTTAGGGGTTACCTACTGTTTCAGTAAGTTCTAGAAAGAGCAGCTGGGCTGGGGAAAGCCACTCTTTTAGGGGAGCTGGCTATGGGGATCTTAGTTTGTTCTAAGATCAATGTGAATTGGTTGTGTGACTCAGCTGGGGAGAAGCTAAAGCCATAGAGGCTAAATCAATAGAGGTAGACCATCCCCAAAATGGGTGGGGATACCTTCCACCCGAGCATAAGATGGTCCACAGTCTGGATCAGTCCGGAAGAGAATGGACAGGACATTGACTAGGAAGTGAGACTCAGGAGAGCCTGACCTGCAGTGGCTCACTGTGCTATGTCTGAAGAGCCGCCCTGATGGCCACTGGGCAAGGGCTGGGCTCCCTGTGTAGGTCACGATTAGGAGCCCGATCACAGCCGGCTTATTTTTAGTTCTCTGAACCTGTTTTCTCATCTGTACAACAGAATCAATGATGACTGTCTCACAGGGTTGGTGAGGATTCATGCAATGGTGGAGCTCAGTGCTTGCTCAGCACAGTGCCTGGCACTTAAGTAGGCCTTTGAGCTTTTACTGTCAAGTGCAGTCCTGTTGCTATGGAGGTGCGACCTTGCACCTGTGTCAGTGAAGCTGTTTATTACAGATGTAGACAGTTGAAGCAGCCAGATGCTAGTGTCCACTTGCTGCCTACCCCTCTTAGAAGCCAAGGACCTGGATGTGAGGCAGTCCTCGTCCACAGCATGGCCAGAAGTGAGAGCACGGCTGGTGAGGGTTTGGTTGGTCGTCCTAGAGAGTTGGAAACCAGGCTCCCAGCAGCCAGGCTCCAACCCTGACCATCCTCCTGGCTTCCCTGCCAACCTCCCGCTATCTTGAACCCACTGCCAGGCCCGGCGGTGGTGGTGCCCAGCTCCCCTCTCTGCCTCGCCCCAGCTGCACCATCTCCCCCTGCTCCCTGGCTCTGTGGCTGACCCTGCCGTGCCCCGCTCCCAGCCGCACCCCAAGATGCTTCCCCCACCCCTCCTGTGGATCTGCATCTTAGCCCCATCTCTGCCCAGAATGCCTTCTGCTCCCCCTAATTCTGGCTGATTCATGCCTGCCTTTTGGACCAGATTCCCCTGGCCTGGCCTCTCCTGGAGCTCTCTTGAGAAGGTACTCCCCGCCAGATGTTCCCCTACCACCTCGGCTTCCCCGAGGCAGGCTCCCCCTGCACTGGCTGGTCAGGGCTATTTCCTCAAGAGCGGCCAAGACAGAGCTGATGCCCTTCAGCGGCAGCCACGGGAGCTCACTGAGGGGCTGCAGAGCGGGTGAAGGAATGGATCAGTGGATGGATGGACTACGGGACAGAGCAAGTGGCTCTCAGCTCGTGTCTGGGCCAGGCCCCACTCCTCTCTCTCACAAAGGTCTGTGCAGCGCGGCACTGCCTCCAGGCCTCCTGTCCAGGCCCGCTGCCTTGATGAGCTTCAGGCCGGGTGGCTTGGAGAGTGGGGGTAGGACACACACTGACACATTTTCACCCATGCACACACACATATACACACATATACACACACACGGCTCCAAGCCAAACTATTTCTCTTCACCTCCCAGTCAGTCCAAACCTCCCAGACACTTGGGAAAGAGCTGAGGAACTTGGTATGACTGGCAGAAACCCCTAACGGGGGGCTTTCAGCCATGGCCAGGAAGGGCAGGGGACACCTGGCTACAGAGAACTTTCTAGCCACCGCTTGTTCCACACTCAACACCCAGCCAGGACAAGCACAGCAAACAGCCTGTTCAGAGTCATGGATTGCTTGCAGGGAGGTGTCCTGCCCTGATCCAGGGTACAGGGGAGTGATTCCCCCAATTCAGGACAACCCTGACCAGCATGCAGATTGTCTTGGGCTGGCACCAGGGACCAAGAATCATTCTGATTCTGGCTTTAAATGACATTTCCAACCAAACCCTGCAGCCTAACCATAAGTAAAAAGTCTCCGTGTTTCACTGGACTGCCTGCTTCCCAGCCACATTCAGACCATCTGACAAGTGAAGGGAGGGTGAAGGAGGAATTCCCCTTAGCCTGGGTCTGAATGGAGCGCAACTTGCTGATCAGCAGTATTTGAATTGCAGCCTGGAGATTCAGAGGACAGCAGTGACTTAAGAGGTGCTGGGGTCCAGGCCCTCACTCTATTGACTAGGAAACTAAGGCCCAGAGCAGGGCAGGCAGCTGCCCGAGGTCACACAGCCAACAATACACTGTGAGAACTTACAGGGCCTTTTCAGTATGACCTCACGGCAACCTTCAGAGGTGGGAATGTCTTCCTGCTTTACAGACGGGGAAGCAGAGGCTCAAAGGGGTCAAGCGCCTTGCTCAAGGTCACACAGCCAGGAGAGGGAGGGCTGGAGGCCATGGCTGTAATTCCCGTGCAAGAGCTTTCTGCTCTTCCCATCCTGGTCTGGGCTTCCTGGGGCAGGAGCAGTCAGTCACTAAGCCAAGGGATCAGAGAGGCCCTGAGACAAGGTAGACAGACATACTCCCACGGCAGATTATATAAGTCCCCTTCCCGCCCGAGCGCCCCAGGGGTGTGTGAGCAGCCAGCCCCGCACTGGGACCGGCGGAGGGGCCCGGCCCACTGGCCAACACCGGCTCTCTCCAAAGAGATGACAGTTGGAGGCGCCAGTTCGCTCTGGCTTTTGTCCCTCCTTTCTTTTTTCTTCTGTATGAGTAACAAATACTAATACTAATAATGATAATAATAATAATAATTAGAATAAATATAACCTGAAGACGCTTGGGGTCTCGCTGCCATGGAAACCGCTGGCGCTAATGAGCTTCAGAGGCCGCCGCGGGGCCACCCGGCCCTAGGCGCGGGATCAATACTGATTCGGCCCTGGGAGGCGGCAGCAGCTGCGCCGGGGCCCCACAGCGGGCGGGGAGCGAGGGGCCAGCACTTGGAAGGGCGTTCCGGATAGCCCGCACCGCCCAGCTGGGACCCCCGGACCGGCGGGTCCCCGGCTTGGCTCCGGAACACTGCCCGGCGCGCACGGGGCTCCCGGCTCGCTGCGCTCCCGGACTCGGTCCTCGGACGCCGGGCCCCTCCGCGGACGCGGATCCGGCCCCTGCCGCCTCGTCCGGGCACGACGCGCCCCGCACTGCCCGTCTGCCACGGGCCCGGTCCCCTCTTAGGTTCAGCGACCCCCCCGACCCCGGTGAGCCCTGCTGCGGAGCCCAGTGCCAGGGCACCGGCTGCTGGCCTGGCTCCTGTCCCCAGCCTCTCCCCTGGCCGACCCGGGCCCCTTCCCAAAGCATCCCGGGCCCCCCGAACGCGCCTCTCCCGGTGCGCCCCCCCTCCCTTCCCCGGGCGCCCGCACCCCTTCTCAGGAGCCGGGGCGCCGAAGACCCCGCCCCCTGCCCCCGGCCCCCAGCCGGACCCAGGCCCGAGCTCCCCGCCCCCGCGCGCCCCCGGCCGGCCCGTCCCGGGCGCCGCTCACCTCGTGCCCGCCGCCCGCTCGCTCCTCGCGCCGCCGCCGGGAGCCGGCGCCCGCGGGGCTCAGCCGCCTGTGGGGCGCGGGGCCCGCCCCGCGGTGCCCCCGCCGCCGCCGCCGCAACAGTTGTCCCGACTGCGGGGTTCGGGGCTCGGGGGCTCCGGCGGGCTCCGGGCAGGCGCCCGCTGCTAGGCGCTCCAGGCACGGCGCGGCGCTCGGGCTGGGGCTCCGGCTCGCGGTACGACCGCCGGCCACATGCCCCGCCGCCCGCCGCCCGCCGGCCCCGAGCCCCGCGCCGCGCCCGCCGCCGCCGCGCGCCCGCTAGTCGGGCCCCGCGCTCGCCGCCGCCGCCGCCACTTCGCTCCCGGCCGCCCGCGCCGCTCCGCGCCCTCTGCCGCCCCCTCTCTGGGCTCGCGCCCCCGCCGGCGCCGCACCGCCCGGTTCCTCTTTCGCAATCCCCGCCGGCCGCCCCCGCCCTCGGCTTCCCCGCGCGCCTCTCGCGCAGCCGCCGGCTCCCCCCTCGCCCCTCTCGCGGCGGGCGCCTTCTCCCCACTCCTCTCCGTCCTTCCCTCTTTCGGTCCCGGCTTCCCCTCCGCCTCCTCCCCTCTTCTTCCCCCCACCCCCCGCCCGGCCCACATCCGTCTGCCGGCCTCGGGGCGCACTCACCTGCCGCCCGCCCGGCTGCTCCCCAGCCCCGGCCTGCGCCGACGCCAGGCCCTCCTCCTCAGCGGGCGCCCGTCCTTGCAGCCCCGCGCGTCCTGCCGCCGGGGCCCCACCCGCAGGGCGCCTCCCCAGGCTGGTCTTCCCAGCCAGACCGCACAGGAGGCGGGCAGGGCAGGGCCAGGCTCAGGTGGTCCCGGGCGGGGTCGGAGTTGGCAGGAGGATCCTCACACCGCACAGGATCCTCTGTCCCGCGTCCGGTGGGGAAAGCGTAAGTCCTCCGACAGCGGTGACACTGCTTGGCGTCCCCTCTCCTGTGCCAGCCCTCCACTTCCCTCCTCACCTGCAGCTGTTCCAGACCCCCGGGGTGGTCCCAAGCCGGGGAGCCAACCTCAGCAGCCCCTTCCTCTGCCCCTGGCCCAGGGACCTCTGGAGGTGAAGACGGTCATGTGGGGGATGTTGCAGCCTCTTCAAGGACCCCGCAGAGGGAGTGGCCACGAGGATGGCTTACCAATGGGCCATCTGGGCCAGTAGAGAGGGTTTGAGCGCCCTGGAGGGAGGGCAGGTCCATCCCACACAGTGCGAACTCCATGAGTCTCCCGCCTCTTGGGTCTGGCTTCGTTTGTACAGGCATTGATTGACCCTCAGCACAAACCGGGCCGAGCCTTCATGCACTCTGCTTCACACATTCCTCACCACCGTCCTGCACAGTGTCCTCCACCTTTTACAGACGAGGCAGCTGGGCCCCAGGGAGCTTGGGGCTAGGGCCCCTGCCCTGAGGCACACTCTGGTGGGGGCTGAACCAGGATCCAGCCCAGGCGCCCTGACCACCAAGCCCAGGCACCCCACCTGTGATGACGGGTCAGAGCGGTGCCACCCTCCTAGTCCAGAGGATTAAATGAGACAGGACACTCACCGCAGTTCGCCTGCAACCTGCCAACCCTCCCAACAGGGGATCCACTAGCCTCCCATGTTATGATGGAAACCTAGGATCAGAGACATTAAGAAACTGGCTGAAGAGCCCAGTGCTTATGAGGACAGGACTAGGGACAAGAGGTGGCTGTCTCTGAGCTCCCTGCAAGCAGAGGCTGTGTTCTGGGGCCATCACAGCTGTATGGTGTGTGTAGTGTGTATGTGTGTATATGTGGTGTGTGTATATGTATATGGTGTGCATGTGGGGGGTGTGGTGTTTATGTGTGTGTGTGTCTGCATGTGTGAGGGATCTGTGTGTCCGTGTGGCACACCCAGAGTGTGTTGAAAAGCCCTGGTCCCTGCACCCGCCTCTGCCTCCCTTCACCCCTCACATCTCTGAGCAGGCCTGTGCCTGTCCAGGGTCTGGGTCTGGTGCTGGATGCACAGAGAAGAAGGGAGCTCACTGCCCCGAGGACCCTCACAGCCACGTTGGGTGACTGCACAGGAAGCTAAGCCCCTGGGGACCTCGACTTTCTACAGGCTAAAGTACACCCACTCCTTCCTGGCATATGCAGCCCCGTCCCCATGAGGCCCAGCCTCCTCTGCAGCCAGTGCCCTGAGCTCCAACCACATCAAGCCTTCTAGTCATGGGGGTCCCCTGGTTGGCCTCTACACGGACTCCCGAAACCTCCCTCACTCACCTACTGTGCGCTGGGCCAGGCTCCCCTTGCTGTGCCCCCAAGGCCCTGCACCTTCACCTGCCCTGAAGTCGGGCTCCACCACCAAGGACAAAGCTATTTTACCTTCTTGAGCCTCAGTTTCCTCATCTTCAGAATGGGAATGATTCCACCCACCTCAACGGGTCAAGGATTACGTGACACTACCATATAGGTAACAGTCCCATTGCTTAACCCAAAATAAATGAATGCCTAGCACTTAGTAGGTACTTAATGTGCATCAGTGTCCCTTCTGTTATTCCAGGGGGTTCCAGGGTGGGCAGGAAAAAGAGTGGGCTTTGACTTGGGGCTGAATCTCAATGTGGCCACTCGCCAGCTGTGTGGCTGTAGGCAAGTTCACTGACCTCTCTGACTCTTGTGCACTGGCTGCCGGTGGCTGCCATAACCTGTGATCACAAACTCGGTATTCTCTTACAGTTCTGGAGGTCAGAACCCTAAAATCAGTTTCACTGGGCTGAAGGTGTCACCAGGGCTCCCAACCTGGAGATTGAAGGGGAGAACTCTTTCAGCTCCCAGTGGCTGCTGGCATCCTTGGCCTGTGCCTGCCTCTATCTGACCTTCAAGGCCAGCCTCTTCCAATCTCTCTCTGTCCCGTCTTCGTGTGGCCTGTTCCTGTGTGTGTGTCAAAGCTCCTTCTGCCTGCCTCCCAGTAGGACGCGTGTGATTGTATTTAGGACCCAGGGCTGACCCAGGATAATCTCCCATCCCCAGATCCTTACCTTAATCACATCTGCAAAGCTCCTTTTTTGCTTCTTGCCGTGTAAGGTAACGTCCCTGGGTTGCAGAGATTGGGACTGGAGGATTGGGGAGCATTTTCATCCCTCCATGCTGGGTGTGTACCTGTGGAGGCAGGACGGGGTGCTCCCAGGGCCCTGGGGAAATCAGGTGAGCGGAGCGTGTAAACTGGCATATGTGGACATTCAACAAATATTTATTGTCTCCACTCAGGGCTGGGCTGGGAAGGAGGGAGAAGTGATGGGGGGAGAGGGGGCCTGTGCAAGTAATTACACAGACCTCTGTGGGGGACATTCACCCCCTTTGCTGAGCTCCTACTGTGTGTCGGCCGCCAGGCACTCCTCCTTCACGGTTGCCTTTCAGCCCAGCCCTATTTACTATTTCTCTGCCTTCGGAGGCCTGCTCCCCCGCAAATGCCGCTGCTCACCCTGGCAGGCGGTCGGCCTGGCGGATGACTCACGCTTTCTCCGTGGAGAGCAGCCTTTTCAAAGGGCTGGCTGGGGAGGGAGCTAAATTTAAAGCCATGCCTCCTGAGAAGATCACCTGCCATGTCAAGATCACTGCCATTTAATTAGAAGTTGGGAGCACGAGGCGCTCTGCTGAGGTCCGGCCCATAAACCCCCTTTGGGGGGCAGGAAGGCGCTTGTAGGCCGGGATCCTGGGGTGGGCAGGGACGGGCTCCAGTTTGAGTGTGACCAGCTCTGGCCCTCAGCCTCCACACCATCTTCCCCCCACACTCCCTGTCTTAGGGAATAGCACCCCAGGACTCCCCAAGTCCCTCCTTCTCCCTCTTCAAGATCTTGGGGTTCCAGCCCCAAGACCCTATTTCCCAAATTCAAAACATGGAACCAGGACACAGAAAGGTTTGAAATTCTACCCCCCACCCCAAATCACCCAAAGAAGATTGGCCATGCTGGGATTTGAACTGCTGGCCTGGTTTGGGGGCTCCTGCTCTGGACCACCTGGTTGCTCAGGTCCTCCTATGGAGTGGACAGAGGTGTGAGCAAGCCGCTCAGCTCTCTGAGCCTGTTACCTTATCAATCCAAGGTGCTGACATAGCCACGCTGCCTCCACTGCTGGGGCAGGTGCTTTGAAAGGCTCTTGAGGGCATCATGTCCACCCCCCTTGTTTATCCTGAAAAGACAGGCCCTGAGCTGTAGAGAGGGAGACCGGACCCCGGGGCCTGGGGAGCACGAGGGGCAGCCAGCAGCCAGGTCTCTGCCTCCCAGCCCTGCCCCCTCTGAGGGAGGAGGCCAGTTAGGTCACAGCTGTCCTGTGCCCCTGCTGCTCCCACTCTCCCAACTGGCCACGGGAGTCACATGTTGCAGAAAAGCCTTGGTCTCCTCAGGATGGCAGGGCCTGGGCATGTGGGTGGCAGGGCTGCCCAGCGGTTAGGAATGCCGACGCTGGCTCTGGAGCAGAGCTCTGAGCTTGCACCCCCACCAGGGCCCAGGCCACGCTCTCAGCCTGTTTGCTGGTTTGTTGATCTGTGGGACGTTGTCAGTCTTGACTGCTCACGGCCAGGAGCATAGTAAGTGCTCAGTGTGTGGAAGCCGCTGCTATGGCTGCCTGGAGTTCTGGAGACCTGGGGGGTTGTTGCTGGGTCCAGGAAGGCCACTCCGCAAGGCTAGAGGCACTGCAGTGACACCAGCATGTGCCGGGCCATAAACTCACTGCGGAACCCCCACGGGGCCTTCCCGGCTCCCCTTCCCTGCTCCCGCCTGCCTCTCCTGTGGTCACAGTGTGAACAGCTTCTCTTCTGGCCCTGACAGGGAGTCTGGCCCAGAGCCACAAGGATCTAGGGCTTCTGTCTGCATCCAAAGTGCACATGGCAGCCCGGTTCTAGGATGGGCCCAGCACCTTCTCCCCGAGGTTACTCCGGGATTACATTATGTGGCAAAAGGGTATAATAATCTTGCTGATATAATGAAGATTATTAATCAGTTGACTTTAAGATAAGGGTATTATCTGGTAACAAGCTATTCACACAAGTCCTTTAAAAGCAGAGTTTTCTCCAGCAGGCAGCAGCAGAAATCAGAGAGCTGCCAGCGTGAGAAGGGGTTCACAGGAGGACGGCTCATGCTGAGATGGCGGGGGTCAGAGCCAGGAGGTGAGAGCAGCCCCCAACCAGTGGGGTGCTGGAAGAAATGGGGACCTCAGTCCTGCAGCCTCCAGGAACTGCTTTCTGCCAACACACCGAAGGAGCCCCGGGAGAGTCTCCCAGCCGCCTCCCAGATGAGCCCAACTTGACTGACACCTTGATTTCCATCTTGTAAGACCCTAAACAGTGAACTCGCCGAGCTCCCCAGACTCCTGGACCTGCAGAACCGTGAGATCCTCAGTGGGTGATGTTTTAAGTTCCTATTTGTTAGGCAGCAATAGAAAGACCAATATACTCAGCAATCACTCATGCCAATTACTTAATACATGTTTATGGAGTGAAGATCCTAACAGGCCATCCCTCCTATTGCACACCAGGTATGGACTTTGCACAGCACAACCTAGCTGACCCACCCACTCCGTTACCCTGCACCCCCGCCAACAGACCTGTGGATAAGCTATCAGGATGAAGGCCGAGTCCCTGGTTCAAGGCCCTGTGTGTGCTGACCGCCCACCCCCGCATGCCTGTGGATGGCCCCACCCCACACATGCCGGGAGTCTGTTCAGAGAGCAGCTTGGGTCCGTCATCAGATACGAGTTATGGATCATCACAGTCCCTGTCCAAATACGGCACCTACATGTTCCCACGGGCTTCTTTTTCTTTAAATACTGCCTCTGATAGCTGGTTGTATGGCTATCAGGGAGATGTCAGCCAACGTTACACACAGTCACAAATTCTACATTTTAGAAAATTTGAAACAGGGAAGAAAAGACACAGTGGCCATCAGCCTGGAGAAAGCTGGCAGCAGGGGCCCTGCTGCATGCTGGGGTTAGCTGATTCCAGAGGCAGCCCCGCTCCCAGGGAAACAGTGCGGCTAGGGAAGACCTGCCTGTCTGCCCCTGAGCCCTAAGGCTCAGAGTTGTGGATGCCCGTGGGTCCAGGAGCTGTCATGCGGCCCGGGGTCCCCAGGGCCGTGTTTGCTGCCAGGTGGCAGTGAGAACCAGGAAGGGCTGGTGCGGGACACAGAGCTGCTCTTCCCGAAGCTGAAAACAGAGGGACCCAGGGACTCATGTGTGTCCCTGGCCTCCTCCAACCTCAGTGTCCTCATGTGTCCACTGTCACTGGTAATAACCACCCCTCAGGAATCACCAGGCTGTTCTCGGTCTCTCAGTGTGTTGTGTGTATTAAGTCCCGACAAGCCTATGTGGTCAGGCTGGCACCCTATCCTCGTGGGAACAGTTCCACAGGTGAGGAGTTGGGAGCCTGCTTAAGTGGCCAGGGCCCTGGCCTGGAATCCTGGCTCCCCACGGGCCAGCTGTGGCCTCGGACAAACTGGACTGCCATCTCTGAATCAGGACGATATCTGCCCCAACCCAGGGCTGGTTCCCAGGAGGCACTAGGTGGCCAGAGGAAGGCAGAGGGGGTCTGCTGGGGGAGTAAGAGAACCCCACAATGTCTTGAATCCCAGTTGCTCTCACCCCAACCCCAAACCCCCATGGCATCTGGCTCATCAGGGCTTATAAGCTCGCCAGCTTGCTGCATCTCAAATCCAGCCCGCAAATAACAAGAATTAATAGGATGCAAATTGGCAGGTTGAGCCAAGCACCCCAAGCTAGAGGCCTAATTTCCACACAGCCCAGCAGTCCCCACAGGCAGGCCCTGGAATAATAATAACAGCGATAATTAGGATAATCAGCACACTGAGGGCCTCTTCAGCTCAGCAGCCTCCACCTTCCTCACCTCCTCTGGGCAGGAGCTGCCCTGGCCTCTGAGCGGCAGGAGAGCGGCCCAGACGGGCCATGGAATGGGCCTGAGGCCCTGTGCATGTGATATGAGTGCAGGCCAAGGCAAGGTAGGAGGGCTGTGACGCCAGGGGCCTTCTCACGGGCCTGGGCAGCCCTTTACCAGAAGCTGGTGTCTGGGGACACCTGGGTGGGCACTGTGCTCCATAGATAGGTTGTTTTAAATCCACAGGGGTAGGGCGAGGTGGCCTGGGCCAGAGTGGGAGCCTCGACTTTGTAGCTGCATGGCTCTGGACATCCCCCAAGGAGGTGAAGACCCTTTTTTCTTGAATTAGGTTGACAGCTATTTGGGGGCAGGCATGTGCCTTCACTTCCCTCCCTTCCTGGCGGAGCCCCCGGTGTCAGCTCAGGTGTATGTCTAACCGGTCGGGTGCTCCGTGCCCCATGGTGTCGCTTGGATGCTCTCCCTGAATCCTCACTGCCCCTGCGGGAGTTACTTCTGTGCATTCCCATTTACACTGACGAAACAGGCCAGAGAGGTCAAGTGATTAGCCACGGGTCACACAGCTAGGAAGTGGTAGAGCTGGGATTTGAACCTAGTATCCTTTCCCTGACCCAGGCATGGCCCCGTGCTCTTGACCTCGATGGAACGGAGCAGAGAGCTCTGGGATGGAAGCATGCCCTGCTCTGCTTCCCTAGGCGTTGGTTTCCCACCTGCTCCACGCTCACTGCAGTCCCTGCCAGCCCAGAGAGGGTGCGGCTCTGGCAGGCTCAGCTCAGCTCTGGCTTCTTGTGGGTTTAGCTCAGGCACTGGGAGGCAAGTTGTCTGGGGTTTGACAGCTCAGACCCCCGTGGCCAGGGTCAGAACCCTAGACTTCTTTGATTTTGCTCAGCAGCATCTCTGAATACTGTAAATTGTTTGTCTTGGCCTCTCAGAGCAACCCGTCATTGCAAAAGCTCACGTTTCCACAGAGCCCAGGGACAGAGGGGCCTTGCTGGTGGTCCCAGCGTCCATCTGAATCCTGTTCTGCTGAGGCTCCTGGCTGTGGGGAAGCCCTGTGCAGCGCTGCCTCCCAGCCACAGCTGTTCCCTGGCCAACATCTGCCGTGAATCAGAATCTCCGAGAGGCTACTCAGGGGCCAGATGGGGTGTGGCTGGGGTAGGGAGAATGAGGGGTGTGCCCATGGCCACAGGCTGGGTCACCCCACAGGCCCTGTCCGGGGCCTCCCCTGGCTGATCCCCTTCCTCTGCCCCTGCTAGTAGCTGGTCCCTAGAGCTTAGTAAGAGCTACTAGATCTTAAGCAGCTACTGAGTACAAGACACAGCCTAGGCACCTGGCAGCAGCATCATAAAATCACTACCACTAATGTCTTTGAACCTTGTGTTGGGAACTGTTTACACATTTGACAGGCATCATCTCAATTAATGTGAGGTGGGCTGCCATCACATCCATCTCATGGACAAAGAATCTGAGGCTGGGAAATAGCTTGCCCAAAGCTCTCAAGCCTGGGTCAGCATCCCTGGCCAGTAGTGCTGAGGTCACGTTGTCCTCCGCCCACAGGGGGACACCTGAGCCAGCTTGGAGACATGAGGGATGGGGAGAGGTGGGAAGAAGTAAAGTAGAGCCATCATCAAGCACAGTGGGGAACGGGGGTGGGTGTAGGGACAATAGCTGCAGCTCGCCGGCCACAAGGTGCCACCCAGAGGTGGCGTCCACAGGGCTGCCCATCTGCAAATGCCCTGGGACCTGGTGCATGGCAGTCAGAGAAGGATGGGGCCCATGTCATGGACACAGAGACCAAGCTGTGCAGGTACTCTGCCCCCGACAATGTGCGCTCACGCCTGCACCACTGCCGTGTGCTGGCTTCATCCGTCCCGAGGGCCGTCCAGCTCCGCTCCTCGGCTGCCCCTCCTGTTGTACACTGGTGCTGCCCGGTTCACCCTCACTGTCTCCCGCCTGGACGTGTGCAGTAGCCAGCAATATCCCTGACTCCATTCTCTGGCCCCCTGGGCCATCCTCCATGTGGGAGCCAAAGGGATCCGTATGAAACCCAGACTTGACAGTTTCAGTCAGCCTTCTGCTCAAAATCCTCCTAGGGCTCCCTCCTGCATTCAGGATAAAATGTGAGTCCACTTGCCCCAACTCCGTCTAACCCAAGGCCACCCCAGCTCTCTCAATGTTCTCTTCCTGGACTGTCTCTCTTGCTCCTTTTAACTTTGAGGGCCCAGGTCACTTGTCTTCCCTTCCTGGAAGCCTTCACTGAGCCCAAGCTGTGTCCTTGCTTCCGCTGGGCTTCCCACGCATCCCTGGGAGCTCCTGAGGGCTGGCCTGGGTCCAACCGGCTCCACGTCCCAGAGTCACCCACAGGGAGGGTTGTATATGTGGTTCTAACAGGCCTGGCCTCAGGGAGCCAGTCCGCGGGCCCTGGAAGCAATGGACGCCCCTCCCGGCTCCCGCTGGGAAACTCAGTGCAGAATCTAGCCACGTCTGTGGCCTGGCGCTGCTGTTTTATTAATATGCCCATTTGGCACTTGCCTTGCACCTTTCATCCTCAGCTCTCCAAGTGCATCTCCCACTTAAATTAATTCTCCCGACACTCCATACAAGCTGCTCCTCCCACCGCAGATAATGAGGTGCGAAGTCCTTTCCGTACAGGTGCTGTGATGAATTCCACATCATTAGGATCCTCTCTTCTCCACTTCCCAGGCCTTTCCCAGTTCTCCTCCCTGCCCCTGCCCATCCATCTGGTGGACTCAAGGCCTTCAGCATGCAGTATTAGTTTCTTATAATTATTATAAAACCATGCATAGTCTTTAGGTCTCAACAGTTGATTTTGTCATCAGGAAAATAAATAAATAGTTTTCGCAGAGGTGACAGTGGCAACCCAGAGGGGCAGCGAGTAGAATGGAGTAGCACTGGATCCTGGTGCACACAAGCCAGCTGAGTGCACTGGGTTTGGGAAAGGCCCTGGGAAATCACCATTTTAGGTAGCTCTCCTTCCTCCAAGAAGCCTTCCTTGATTAGTCTACTCAGATCGGCCTTCTCTGCTTCCCTCTGGTCTTTAGAGCACAGGCTTCTGTTCTGATTGCTCTGTGTTGACCTGCCCCTCCTAACAACACTGACAATACTTGTGTCAGTTTCAAGTTTCTAGGTCTTTGTATCCTGGGAGATGAATAGAAGACTGGGCATTTAATAGATGGGTACTTGCGATTGAGATGAGGAGTGTGGAAATGAATGAAAAGATGGGTGGATGGATCGGTGGGTGGGTGGGTGGATAGGTAGATGGGTGGATAGGTGATGGGTGGGTGGGTGGATAAATGGATGGACAATGAGTAAGCAGGCTCACGGAAAGATGAATATGCAGGTGGATGGCTGGGAAGATGAATGAAGGGATGGGCCGATGGATAGTGGATGTGACAGTGAGTGATGGGTGGATGGGTGATAGATTTGTGGATAGAAGAGTTAATGGGTGAATAATAAGTGGGTGGGGTTTCAGATAGAAAATAGCAATAGTGATAATAATTTACCCATAGCTAATATTTGAGGCATCAGACACTGCTCCAAGCATTTGTTCTAAGCATATTAATTAATTCATTTGATGCTTATAACAATTATTGATGAATGCTGGATTGGGAGATGGACGATGCTTGGCTGTGTACCTTGATGGGTAGTAAGGGGGACAGGTATGTTTGTGATGGGGAGGTAGGCAGGTGCTTCATCAAACAGATGGGGGGCCGGGCAGGGTGGGTGAGGTGGTGGGCAGTGGAAAAGAGGTCCAAAGGGGTCCAAAGGGGTGGGCAGGAGGATCCATCCAGAGCCTGGGTCTGAAGAATCGTCTGTTGTTTCCACCCAGGACAAGGCACTTCACTCTCTGGACACCCATGGCAGGAGTTTCCACGTCACCTTCCATGCTACCATACCCCCGACCTCCAACTGTCTACACTCCAACTGCAGAGCCCACCAACTCTTGCTGGATTTGACCCCTAGCTACCCTTAAGTGTCCTTGCCCTCCCCCTATCGCCTTCACACGGCAGCCAGGGGAATCTCACCAACACAGCCCTGATCTCGCCACCTGCCTGCCCAAGCCCTCCTCTGGCCCCCAACACTGTGCACACCCAGTCTTGCTGGCCCAAAAAACCAGCTACTGAGGACACACCAAAAGCACCTGGTTTCCTCCCACAACAGGTTCTTTCAGGCTCCTGGGTCATTGCTAACATGGTGTTTCTTCCAGAAGGCCAGGCCCCACCATCCCGCCCAGGGCCCAGTGACTTGCACTCTTCCTACCACAGTCCATCTTCAAGTTAACACGGAGTTTTCCAGCCTGGGTCTGGGGTCACTGCTGGGGCACTCCTTGACTCCAGCACGGCCAGCCTCCTTGCATAAAGTGAGGTTAAGCCTGAGCTCTGGGGTGTGCAGTAGTCATGAGACCTAACTGGGGTGTGAGGGTGTTTATACTATGGCAGCTGACATGAACCAAGTACTTCATAAGTGGTTGGCTGTAGTTATTATTAAGTGTCTGCCTTCCCCCACCAGACAGCCTATTTCTCAAAACTGAGATTGGGGTTCCTTTGTGGATTAATCAACTCATTGCACAAGTATGTATGGAGCCTTCCCATGTGCCATGCACTGTCCTGGGTGCTGGGGACACGTCTGTGAATACAGGCACCTGCAGGAGATGCCGACGAATGATGCCATCACGTATTTGCCTCAGGGCCGGGTTCCTGCCTGGCCCATTCCCTGGACCAGGGATGGCCCTGGCCTTCCGGAGCAGGGCAGACCAAGGACCAGACACAATCTCAGTGCATCTGAATCTGAGTCACTCTCTCTCGGGGACAGGAGCGTGATCTTGTTTGTGGGCCCCAAGGAGCTAAGAATAGCCTGAGAAGCTCAGCGCCCTGCTACCCCTCCCGGCCCATGTGCAGCAGGAGTGAAAGGGCCCTGTCCCCCACGGTGCGGCCAGCTGCTGCTGGTGTCTCTCGGCAAATGGCTGAGCCCTGCCAGCTGTTTGGGAGAAGAGAGGGACAGGAGGGTTTCCATCTCAGGTGGCGCTGAGCCCTCTCTAGGCTGCTGTCCTTGAAGCCCTGTCTGGAGTGCGGGAAGCGCTGAGTCCTGGCCCTGCCCCCTGCCAGTGGGTGACCTTCTGCAAGCCACATGTCCTTGGTCTCTGTCTCCCAGGTGAGGAAATGGTCATCTCTCACCTCAGGGGGTGGAGCTAGCTCGTGACCCCCACCCTGATCCTGAGCCCCTGCCAGGAAGGTGGAGGGTGAAGGCCTCGGTCCTGGGTCCAGCTTTTCCAAGCCCTCCCTCTGCCCCTGGCCTCCTCTGTTTTCATAGGAGCAGGCAAAGCAGCCCTGTGCTGCTCAGAGCGCTGCTCGGAACCTGAGAGCCTAGACGCAACCCCCAGGTCAGCCACTCACAGGCTTTGTGGCCTTGGACCAGTGGCTTGGCCTCTCCCAGCCCATATCCCCTGCATAAAGTGGGGATTATGGCCTGTTGTGGGGTGAGATATGCATGGGGTGTGAGATGTGCACGTCAAGTAGCGCATAGCAGGTGCTTTTGAAGCACAGGAAGGTGCGTGGCGTCAGTATCCCGCTGTGAGGCCGAGCCGGAGAGGGCAGGAAACGGCCGGCCGTGATCTTGTGCCCCGAGGCACAGGGCTGGGGCCCACGGGAGACCATTAGGGCAGATTTTGAGGACCAGCCCAAATGTTGGAACTGAGAGGGAGCTGGCCAGAATGGGCAGTCCCCCAGGAAGAGCTCCCCACCCCCAGGGCAATCAGTAGAATCTGGCCCTCTGCTTTCCCGGGACATTGCAGCGGGGATTCACACACACCTGGGCCAGGGTCCACTCTGGGGTTTCGGTGCTGGGGTTTATCTGGTTCCAGGGCCATTGGAGGCAGACTGTATAGGCTGTGAGCTAAAAATCGAATCCGACTCTACCAGGCCCCCAGCTCAGACCCTTCTGTGTCCCATCGCCCTGGTAGGCAAGGGAGAGGACGGGAAAGGACGGGATGATGGTGGCCCTGACCACTCACTGTGCCTGACCAACAGAGCTGTTGGAAGGACGGGCATGGGGCCAATGCTTCAGGCTGGGTGAATGTGGGTGGGTGGGCTTGACCATCCAGTGCGGCCAGGGGGTGGGGGCCTGTGGCTTGTCTCAGGAGCTGGAGGGGGCGAGGTAAAGGCTGTGATCAGAACACGTGGAACCCCTGGGTGCTGCCAGTCCTCCAGCTGTGCAGCAAACTCGCCATAACCTGGGCTGCAATGTGATGACCCCATTTCTCAGAGAGGGAGCCTGAGACCCAGAGAGGTCAAGTGACTTCTGCAGTCACCCCCAGTTGCAGTGGGGGCTCCCAGCCCAGCTCCACACCCTGCTGCCACGGCCGAGTCAGTGGGCGGCCATCACCTTGCTGCATGGACAGCCAGGCTGACCACACCCATGAATTCTGTGCTGCTGCTGGTCTCTGGCGCGGAGGTGACTGCCCACCAGACCAGGGCTGGCCCACTGGGCTCTGAGCTCTGTGGGCCCAGGAGGGAGGAGTCTGCTGCCCTGGAGCGTCCCTGTGCTGGCTCCCAGACCCATCCATCTCCCAGGGGTGCAGAGCCCTGAGCTCTTGGCAGATCCGGTTTTCTCATCCTGTGGCCCAGCCAAGTTCCTGTTTGTGGAGGGCCCTGTGGCCCACAGCCCTCACCCCTCTCCCTGAGCCCCCTGACAGGTGTGTGGCAGGTGCTCCATGGGGGGCATGTTCAAACCACCCCCCTCCCATTTAGAGGACTCGCGGAGCCAATCAGTGACGGCCACAGGCCTCCTAAGGGTGCTTCTTAGAACTCAGAGAGCACCCTGCATTTTGGCCAGTGCATTCCCACCCTCCCACACTTCAACCTCTGGGCAGCCCGGCCAGGTGGTGATTTTATGAGGCTGAGTGATCTGTCCAAGGACAGCCGGCTGTGGAGCCATGGGGGAGCCCACGCTCTCCAAGCCTGAGGGCAGCACTGGCTCCCCGACCCAGGCACCCCATGCCCCAGGAAGCGTTCAGGTCATCTGGGGTTGGCAGAGTCACACAGCTGGGACATTTGGGAAGGAGCTACGGCCCCCTGCCTCCTGTTGCACAGCGTACTTTCAGCCAGCAGCTTGAGGACCCCTTTGATGCACCCAGTCCCTGGGCGTCTGAGCCCTCCTGGTCCCATCCCACCCAGAGCCCGGCTCACAGCCTCCTTTCCTGCTACACTCCTGCCCTCAGGTACCTTCACAGCCCCTAGCTCATCTCTGCCAAATCTTTCCTAAAATGTCAGCCCCTGGTAAGGTCTCAGCCAGCCTCACTGCCCCGCACCTCCCCATCAGGATTCCCCTTTCCCAGTTCTGCTCTTGCTGTTTTCCCCCAGAGCGGAAGCACCTCTGACATCTGTACACGCTCCTCACCTCTGTGGTGTTGTCATAAATGCCCATGGATCTGGAAGTTCCATAACACGCGGGCTGGGGGCTCATGTCTGCCTGCTCTCTGCTGTGCCCCTAGGGCCTAGCACGCAGTAGGCCCTCAGCAAAAACTTGCTGAACAAACCAGAATACTGTGGAGACATTGAACAGAACATGGGCAGGGAGCTTGCCTGCTGCTCCCAACTGTGCATGTGTTTTCTTAATATTTTTGCTTCATTTATCAGAAATCAAGACTGTGTCAAGCCCGGTAATACATCTAAATTGGTTGATTAAAGCATAAGCATGAGAGTGGCAGGCACTTTGTGGCAATTAAACCCAAGCCATGGGAAGATTTGGAATACTGTGATCCCTTCTGCGGTTTTTGCAAATGGGGGTTCTATTCTAGTGAGTCTGTTGTTTTTATTTCATTACTTCTGGGGGTTTTCTTCCTAGCTCTTCCCCTAGGGTTTTGTGATATTGTTACATAAAGTGATTTCAATAATGGAAACCATGCACTGTTTGCTCTGGCCGGGTTGGGAGCCAGGCCTGGACAGTGACACAGGATTAGGATTCCGATGTTGAGGCTCCTCCTGCCACCTGACAGCAGGTTGAGGGGAACAAGCCCAGGTCAGAGGCTGAGTCCTGGGCCAGGGGTAGGGGACACCACAACCTGCCCACCTCGGAGGCCTCCTTTCCTGCGTCCTTGCCACTTACCCATTTCCTCTGCTCCTGCTACGCTCTCCTCGCTGCACCCGGGCCGTGCCAAGCACACGCCAGCCTCAGGGGTCTTGCACTGGCTGGTCCCACTTCCCACAGAACTCCGCCATTGCCAGATATCCCTGCAATTGGCCTCTTCCTTCCCACCTGCCTCTCTGAAGAGCCCTCACCTCCTGACACTTTCCACCTTTCCCCCAGAGGCATTCCTTGCCATCTGCTGTATTATGAACAGCCCTGCTTGTTGGTGGGGAGTGAATGGATTCAAGAGTTCTTCAAACATTCGGGTTTCAGATCTGGGGGCTGACAGAAGGGCAAGGCCAATCCTAGTTCATGGTTTGAGGAGTGGGTGGGGGTGGAGCCATTTCCGCAATAGGGACCCCAGGCATCGATGCCCTGGCCAGGTGGTTTCCCCATTTGGTCCCCACAGGTCCCCTCCCCAGCTGGCCTGCCCAGGACGCCCCTGGCACTCAGCCTGACCTCACTGATCACACAGCTGGCTCTGTTTACCGGCAGCCCTTCCTTGGGTGGCTGTCATGGGTTGCGTTTGCACCCCCACCCCAAAAATTCATAGGTTGAAGTCCTAACCCCAGTCCCTCAGAATGTGATACTTTCTTGGAAACAGGATTGTTGTGGGTGTAATTAAGATGAGGTCATCCCGGAGTATGCTTTGTCCGGTATGACCAATGTCCCTATGAAAAAGAGACATTTGGACAAAGTCACACACAGGGAGAAAGCCATGGAAAGATGGAGGCAGAGATCAGGGTGAGGAGCCAATAGCTGGTGAACCCCCAAGGTCGTCAGCACACCCCAGGGGGCTGGGGGGAGGCCTGGAACAGACCCCCCCCACCCACCCACATTGTCTGGAGGGAACCAGCCCTGACGATGCCTTGGTCTCAGACCCCTGACCTCCAGACTGTGAGAGAATCTGTGTCGGTCGGTCGTCATAAGCTCATGGTCTATGGGCCTTTGTTACAGCCCCCCTAGGCCACTGATATCCTTGCCAAGCTCACACTGGCCCACCTCAGCCCTCTCCTTGCCCCCCTTTCCCTCCCCACCCTGCTCGGAGCTGTCTCATTCTGGAGTGACGCCCTCACGCATCAAAGGGAGCCAGTTCTCTGAGGCTCTGGTTTCTCACTCGAAAAATTAGGATAATAATATCCACCTCCCACGCTGTCATGAGCCTTCAATAAAATACGGTGGAAAATGCACCTGGTTCGTAGTAAGGCTCAGTACTTGGTGGTGGCAGTAGTGAGGTGGTTATTTATATTGTTGTTAGTATTAATGGTATTATTGGAATTAGCTGTCAGCTGCCAGGTCTGAGCTGGCCGCCGTGGCCCGGCCCGTGTGCAGGAGAGGAGGCTGCCTGTCGGAGAGGGGAAAGATTTGCATGCATTTATGCTTAAATTTACTCAGTCTGATAGTCACTGCCTCTCTGCTCCGCTCAGAGCCTCTGCCCCCGTGCGAGTGAGCTACGTCAACAGTGATGGCAATGCAGGGTGATCAGGACTGATGACAGGGACCTGGGGAGCTAGGGAGCCCGGCGGGCACCCGATCCAGCCTGGAATGGGGTGGCGGGTGCAGGGAAGGCTTCACAGAGCAGGCGGCATCTGAAGCAGGCATAAATAGAAAGGCATCCCTGAATCAGGGCTCCTGGCTCCTACACCCACTTACAGGGTGGCTTTGGGCTGACTCCTCACCTTCTCTGGATCTCTGGCTCCCTGCATGAAAAACCCAGGCTGCCGAGGGCCTGGGTCCCAGGGGGGCTCAGAGTTGTCACATTTGCAAAGTCTCACTGTCCCCAGGCCCTATGCTAGAGGCCAACCAAGGTAAACATGCAGATTGCCTGCGAAGTACTGGGGTGGTGGGCACCCCTGCGACATTCCAGCCAGTGCCTGCCGGAGCTCTGTGCCTGAGGATAAGAAAAGAAACTCCCAACAAACATCTAAAACATTCCCGGACTCCCTGCCCTCTGTTTCAGTTGAGGGGAAATGAAATGCCAAGCCAATCTCTCCGAGGACCCACACCCTGCTGGGGCCAAGCTGGCCTGTCCAATAGCATCCCGTTGTTTTGTTCAGTGTGGGCTCTGCAGCCGGCCACCTGCCTGTCCTTTTGAGCACCGAAACAGAGCAATAAATGGGGGAGCTGAGCTGGGCAGATGCTGCCATTTCTGAGAGTTGCCGCTTGCTCACCACCTGGGATTTTGTTTTCCCTTTTGGAAGACAAAATATCCCAGCCACGTGGAGCCTTTCTTTGCTGGCAGATTTAAGGCACCTTGTAAACAGGAGCCAGAGATGGAAAAAGAGGCACACGTGGCTGAGCACCTGTTCTGCCTGGCATGTGTGCAAGTGGCTCCTTCATACTCTATACCCATTTTACAGATGTGAATCAAGGTGCAGGGAGCTGAGGGTGCCCACCTGGGAGAAGAGCCAGGTGGTGAGGTCAGGGCTCTGAATGTCAAGCCTGCTGTTGCCCCAGAGGCTGAGTAAAATTTCAGGGGTGAGCAGCTTTGGGGGAGAGGCTGGTGGAGGCTAAGGGGGAGGCATTAAAGAGAAAAATTGCAACAGATGCTTGCTAAAAACAGCCAGGAAGACTTTATTCCGGACTATTGTTTTAGGGGTCAAGATTATTGCAACAGGGGCAACAGATTGAGCTCAATTCCAAATACAGCAAAGACAGCTGGGGATTCACAGTCAGGGAGCAGAGTGAGGCGTCAATGGGTGGAAAATTACTGAGAGGAACTTGATTATTTATCAAGGGTTGGGGAATCCTTACAAAACAGGCCCAACAGAATTTTTCCTAAAGGGCCACAAGGGGAGGAATGAGCAACTGGGGAATCTTGATAAATTGGCTGAACAGGATTCTTGGCTGAAACTGGGATCAGGTCGAGGCCTGGTCAAGGAGAAGAGCCGCCCAGTGAAAGTCTGACCCAGGAGGGAGGCTGTGGTGGGGAGGGGGAGGCCCGCGGAGGCCGAGGCGGAGGCCGCAGTGCGACTGTGCAGGTCTCCCTGCAGACTTGGCTTGGAGGTGATCCTGCACGCAGCAGTGGGAGGCAATGTCCAGGGCCAGGAGGAAGCGATGCCGTGCTGGGGCCACACTGAGGACCCCGCAGGTGCCGGGACCCAGACCTCAGGGAGCCTGGTGTGCATTGAGAGCAAAGTTTTCCAGTGGCCGTGTGGGCGGCAGAAGTGGCAGCCAGTACGAGGCTGGGCTGGCAGGGCGAGAGCAGCAATCTCCGCAGGGAGGGTGTTGCAGGTTATCCAGAGCCCCTCACGTCCAGGGATGCCGGTTTGCTTGTGTGGTGGAGGGCCCAGCCCCAGAGGGATCAGCCAGGTCACGCGATCTGGGAGAGGGCGGCCTCACACTGCTGGGCTGCCTGGGTCCAAGCGCTGCCCCAGCCCCTGGCTGGCTGTGTGACCATGGGCAGGTCATGCTCTCTCCTAGCATCACTTTCCCCACAGGAGACAGGGCTCTTGGCACTGTTGGGAGGCATTTTTATAGGGGCTTGTAGGGTAGTGATCCTGGGGTGCAGCATGAGGGTTGCCCCATAGATTCTAGAATCATGATGAATCACCCGTGTGTACAGGCCTGCTTGTGTATGCCACCAGCCGCTGTGGAGGTCCTGACCCCCGATATTCAGAAAGTGGCTGTTATTTGGAGACTGGCTCTCTGAAGAGATAATAAAGCTGCAATGAGGTCATTAAGGTGGACTTTAACCCAACATGACTTCTGTCCTTGTAAGAAGAGAAGATTGGGTCACCAACACACACACAGGGATGACGGTGTGAGGCCACCGGGAAAAGGCAGCACCTCTAAGCCAACACCCAACCTGCCGACGCCCTGACTCTGGACGTCTGGTCTCCAGACTATGAGACGATAAGTATCCATTAAGCTGCCCCATCGACGGTACTTTTTATGCAGGCCGAGCAAATGAAGACCATCGGTGTTGATGTCAGAAGAGCGGACTGAGTATCATGCCCTCTCAGACTCGAATCCACCCTGCACACACCAGCCACGGGCCCCTCAAAGCAGCGCCGCACCCCACCCCACTGAGCCCCTCAGGGCCAACCTGAACTTGCCCAAAACAGTTCTTGACCCAAAGGATACCAAATGCTTTTCTCAAAGGAAATGCTTCCTATCATCCCTGGCAGGGGCAGAGCCCGAGTCTGTTATCACCAGGGCTGGCATCCACCCCCTGGGGCCATCCTGAGGAGGCTCTTGGCACAAAGATGTTTGCTGCTGTGTCACCACGGTGGCAGATCTTCTGGAGAAACAGTTAAGTGAGCCACGCAGGCCCATCTAACAGCACGTACAGTCATGCAACCTCGGGGGCCCATCTGGAAGTCACAGAGGGAAACAGGAGGGGGCCGAGGCTTGTAGAGGGCTGTCCCAGGCCTGGCCCCAGTGATGCTGGTCAGGGGTTGGTGCGTTTATCTCTCTGACTGTCCTGAGGGAGGTCCTCTTGTCCCTACTTTATGAGGCTAAGAGTGTGCTCAGGACCACACAGCCAGTGAGGGGCAGAGCCGGGGGTGAGCCACGGGGAAGGGGACACGAAGCACAAAGGAACATGGCAGGGAAGCCGACTGCGACAGTGACAGCAAGAGGACATCTGGAGAAGAGCGCAAAGGCTGGGGGCGGGATGAGAGGGGTCTTCCCCGATGCCCGGCAGTGGTCATTTTTGATTCACAATAGAGAGAAAAAGGATGTCTTGGTCCTGGTTGTCTGATCCCGGACGAGCCCTGGCCCCTCCTCTGGGCACCACTGGCCTTGGCTCAGGGTGTCCGTGGCCAGTGTCCCCACACCTTGAAGGAGGCGCTCGGCCTCTGTGGCTGTCCCTCCCAGCACCTAGCATGCAGCTCCACACAGAAGGGGCCTGGGACAGTGCATGGCGTCCTGCAGGCCATGGGCAGCCACGCTCTGTGTGCCCCTGGGGCCTGACACCCGCAGCAATGCTGCCATCAGGCCCTTCTCACAGACCAAGAGACTGAGGCCCAGGAAGATCAGGGACTTGTCCAAGGTAAACATCTGGAAATTGGGGTGCAGCGTCCACCTGGGGCACTTTGGTCCCTGAGGTGAAGCGTGTAACCCCTGGGTGGCCCTGCCTCTCAGCATGTGGTTGTTGAATGACTACATGAGTGAGCAGCCGTGGGATTTGAGTGCATGCCTTCGCCTGGCAGGGCTCCCTCCTCTCCGTGAACCTCCTGGGTGGCCGTAGGAGACGTGCAGGGCAGGGTCAGCCTGAATTGGCCAGTACCTGATACTCGGTGCTTAGCTGTGTGAGGTGCTCTGAGAAGGAGCCGGTGCAGGCTCACGCGCAGGACGGGCAGCCCCTCCCTGGGGCAGCCCCAGCCCTCCGCGAGGCCCAGCCCTGTGGGTCAGGGACCCTAGCCCAGCTGGTCCTGGTGGCTCCCTGTGCAGTGGGGTTGGCAGCCATGCCTAGACAGCACCCAGCATTCTTCCAGGACCTTCCAGAACCCCGTCCGGCTCCCTGGCTGATGCTGAGTCAGCACTCACGCCAGCCACCGGCTCTGGTCTGGCCAACAGACAGCAGCCGCCGTGAGCCGCAGGAGGGAGAGAGTCTGCGAGGAGTGCCCCTACCTGGACGGCTCCTCATTACACAGGCCCCCTCACAGTGAGGAGACCAAGGCCCAGCGGAAGAGGCGACCTGCCCATCAGGCAGCAGCATGGCTGTGGGCCCTGCCCCCGCCCAGGCGGTGCCCAGATGCCACTCTAGCCTCCCCATCAGCAGCAGCTCGAGAGCTTGTGCAGAAGCAGTGGCTGAGACAGGGGAGCAGGCTGAGACAGGGGAGCCCAGGGAGGAGGCCTAAGAGGGGGTGCACACCCAAGCCAGCCCAGCCTGGACACAAGCCCCAAAAGCAGCCGCCACCACAACGGGGGCTGTGAATGAGGCAGGACTCCAGCCAAGCCTCCAACCCAAGCCAGGCCAGGGGGTCAGCCTGGAAGAGGAGGCCTGGCTATAATTTTCACAAAGGTGAGACATATACTAAAGCTGCTGGAGGAGGATGGGTGGGGGACCCAGCAAACCACCCTGAGGGGCCCTCCTGGGGCTGTAGGTCTGGGGACAAGAGGCAGGACAGCGGGCCTGGCGCTGTGGCCAGATTAAACCCTGAAGGAGGGGTGCACCCTAGAAGCCAGGCAGAGGATGGGGTGTTGCCCAGGAAACTGCAGACTGAGGGGCTCCCAAGGAGGGTCTCCAAGGACTGTGTAGGGGGCCCTGGCCACAGACTTTCCTGCCCCTCCTCACTGCCCTGCCCGGCCCAGGCCTGCAGAGCCAAGACCCATGCCCAGCAACGGGGGCCAGGCAGGGGGACCTGACTGTGTCACCAGTCTCCAGACCACACTGAGCCAGGCCACGGCAGGGGGAGCTGTAAATGCCAAGAGACTTTGCAGTTTTAATATTAGACTTGCCTGGAGTTTGTATCACCCCAAAGTGCCTGAAAAATCTAGGGGGAGCGCCTGTGGGGTTCATACAAGTGTGGGAAGAATGAGTCTGCCGGGTGGCAGCAAGGGGCTGGGAGCAGAAAGAATGAAGTTGGTCTCACCCCCACGCCCCCAACCCACACAGACGGAGTCCGTGGTGGCGTCGTCTAGAAAGAGAATGTCCTCAGAGGGGTGAAGGGCTATCAGCCGGGCAAGGGGGGCATGGGGAGCAGGGAGACAACTACCCAGACCCCCAGGAAGGGGCCAGGGCTCCCCCAGGGCGACCACTGTGAGGGGGCACATGGGCTGACCCTGGGCAAAAGGCCCTGGTTCCCAAGGAACCCGACCTCAGCGGGAGATGCAAACAGGCTCTCCCCACGGCTGCCTCCCTCCCCTGCCCTGCCGGGCTTCCCGCCCCCTCAGCTGAAACCCCTGAGCTGTGCCGTTATAATGAGGCCTTTCAGCCTGAATCAGGGCTCACCGAAAGGTTTCTTGTGTCTTCAGAAGGCTTGGGGCGGGTTTTGAAATAAAGATGTCTTCTCCAGCCATACTGATGTTTGAAGAGGGTCATTGGTTTTCAATCTGCGCTTTTGTGGGTCGGTCACCAGCTACTGCGTGAAACACGCGCACACACGCACACACACACACACACACACACACACTCACTCGCTCACATGCACACTTCCCGGATGGCCACAGCCGGTCGTTCCATGATGCCTGAGCAGTACGTTACGTAAGAATCAGCATTCCCTCGTGGTCGCTGCCTTTTGAGAATTACACAGTCAGCAGTTTGGCCCAGGTGGGTCCTTGAAGAGGATGATCTCGGAGAAATGACGTGAAGCCAGAGAGAAGTGCTCTGTGTTGAGCCTTTGCTCGGCAGGCAGCCTGCAGGGGGTGCCCTCCCCAGGCCTCCAGCAGGCAGGCGTCTACACGGCTTCCAGGAGGTGTAGACCTGGCCTTCCCAGCAGGTCACAGGTCAGCAGGAGGGGACCTTGGAGTCTTCCTTTCATGTCTCTGGATCCAGCTCCAGGTCTCATGCCTAGCTATACCTCCCAGCCAGCCCCCAGCAGGGCTCCCAGCACCCCTGCACCTGATTCCAGCCATGCCTGGGTCCCTTGGCACAAGGTGCAGGAGTGTCAGATAAAGGGATGCATCACTCCTACCTGCTACACCAGGCCTCAGGAGGAGGGTCCCGTGCAGGGTCATGAAGGGAGCTGCTCTGGGATTCTGAGGCCCCAAAGCCCCTGCGAGGCCCTCCTGGACTCCTCCAGGGCCTCTCCCAGCGCCAGGCTCCCCGAGTCTCAGCCCTGGCATGGTGCCCTGGGGCCTCTTTGGGGGCAGATGCTGGTCTGAATCCAGCCACCCAAAGGACCCACACCAAACTGAATGAGGGATGAGGGGACGGGCAGGTGCCTTTCAAAGAGCAATGATACTAAGGAAACGCTGACGCTGACTCCCTCCAGCATCTATGACGAGTGGGTCTCTCCTCCCAGTGCGTTAGGTTCCTGCACATCTGTCCTCATGGGGGGAGTCTCTGAGCAGAGCCCATCATCAGGCCCCCTTTCCAGATGGGGCCACTGAGGCAGAGCTGGGATTGGTCCTCATGTGCCTGACATTCCACATCAGTCATGACGATGCCAGTGCCTAATGGGTACTTGCTGAGAACCCCAATGCATTCTGCAAGCCTCACCTGCTTCATGTAGTGAACCCTGGTTACAGACAAAGAAGCCTGCATCTCAACAGTAAAACTTCGTCCCAAGAGAGGCTGAAAAGACTAGTACTGCAGGCCGCTGTCACACTCGCCCAGAAAGGCGGGGGGGCCTGCGCTCGAGTAAGAACAGCGACTAGTATGTGCAGGCGCGCACTCTGCCTGCCCCACACGGTTTTCAGTGTTTTACGCAAATGATTCATCAAATCCTTCCCACACCCTGGGTGGAAGGATGATAAAGGGACACACCTTACAGACAAGAGACTCAGCCCTGAAGGGTCAAGGGCTCTGCCCAAGGTCATGGAGAGCGAGAGGCAGCCACGCAGATGCAGAGCCCACACTCCCACCGCCTCCTCGGCTGCTGGGGTGGGGGGCACACAACTGCTCCCATCCTGTGCAGCTGTGACTCAGTTCCCCAGTTCAAAGTGTCTGGAGGTGACATCAGGGCTCTTTGGTGACTCTGAGACCCTGCCCCCAGCCCCTCCCTACATCCCGATTCCTCCCTAGCTTGCCTGCCCTGCCCACTGCCCAGCACAGCCTCATCCCCCACACGGGACCCCCTCTCAGAGTGGAGATGGCTGGGGTTTTCTAAAGAATAGATGTTATTTTTAGTCCATTTTAGGTTCACAGCAAAATTGAGCAGAAGATACTGAGATTTCTTATATACCCTGTGCCACCTGTACACACAGCCTCCTCCGTTATCAACATCCCCCACCAGTCAGTACATCTGTCACAATGGTGACACATCTGTATCACCCAGAGTTAAAAATCACTCTTGGTGGTGACATTCTATGGGTTTGGACAAATGCATGACATGCATCCACCATTAGAGATCATACAGACAATCTCACTGCCCTAAAACCCTCTCTCTGCTAGTCATGCCCCCTCGTCCCCCTGCCCCAGCAGCACTGACCCTCTTCCTGCCTCCATAGTTCTGCCTTTTCCAGAAAGTCATGTAGGTGGAATCCCACAGCCTGTAGCCTTTTCAGATCGGCTTCTTTCACTCAGTGATGTTGGCTGGCTTTTAAGGGCACCTTGGCTGGGGAGTTGCTCACGTGTCCCCCCAGTATCACCAGTCAACAAAGACCCAGGGCCACTTGAGAGGACTGCTCCCCTCCCACTTCCCCTGCCTCCACTAGTGAACCCTCTCTTCATTACAGAAATCATAACGATCTCAGATTGCAAAAAGGGCCGCATGTTCTCCCCCTCCCTCCTGCGTAGTCCTTCTCCCACTGACTTGGGCTTGGCCCTGGTGCTTAGTTTGGGCAAGGGGACATCGGTGAGCAGGATGCAAGCAGGGGCGCAGAAAGCACGTGGGTTTGGTGGGTTTGCCCTCCTGCTGCCCTTGAACATTGAGAGCACCAAGGGAATGAGCCCCAGCCAGGCTGCTGGAGAGGCCGCGGTGAGAGGACTGAGGCGTCCCAACCAACACCCTGCTGACCTCCAGGCGCGGAAGTGGGGCCACCCTACATCATCCTTATGCCAACCAACCTGCCAGCTGCCCACAGATGCGCGAGAGAGCCCAGCAGAAAGGAGCTGAGCCGACCCAGACCCACAACTTCTTGGACAACCCAGCTTGTCATGAGCTGTGTAAATAGTCGTTATTTTAGGCCATAAAGATGTGGGGTGTGGTTTGTTACACAGCAGAAGCGAACTGATAGTCATTAACATCGGATTTGAGGATGGGCTGTCAGGCCTAAGTGCTCCGACTTCAGTGCACTGGGGGAGCTGCCTTCAGGGCAGACTGGTCTGGAAGTTACTTTTTACATCAAAAGCTTACTTTGCTAAAACCTGCTCAGCACCCAGCATAGGCCTCAAAGCAGCCAAGTTGCCCAGACGCAGAAAGCCCGGGTCATCCAGATGACTTGGTGGGGCAGCAGGCATTTCACAGAGTCCATTAGGGGAGGCGCGTCTCCTAGAACGTGGTTGGAGAAGACGACTTGAGCAACTAAAACTGCCCGGGAGCCTGAATGTTCTCTGCTAGGGGAAGGCAGCATCCGAGAGGAAGTAACTCTTCTAGCAGAGACTAGCTCTGGACGCAGAACGGCGTGGCCTCCATTTTGACCCAGAGGTAATTGTCTTAGCTAAGGGGTTCCCCCAGCCCCTAAGTGGGCAGGGGATATGGAGACCTGTGGTCTATTCTTCTATCTTGTTGCATGTATCTATGCATGGTATATGATAGGATGCAATATATACTTATACAAATATTTCAGTTAATGGTCTAAGAAACCAGACACATAAATCTTATTCTAGAGCAAGGATCTTGAACACACCTTTCATTTTCTTCATAAAGTCCTAAATCAAGAAACACCCTCAGACACTGTTACATACAGACCCACCCACCCCCCTGAAGTTATATTCTCTTGAGCGGATGAGAAGGGCAGGAGCTCCTTCATCAGAGGAAGCCATGAGATCTCTTCTAACTCTGACAGCAACTCAGTGAGGCAAAGTAGGAGCCCATTTCACAGATGGGAAAACGGAGGCTCTGAAAGCTGAGGTGGGCTGGTCCTAGCTGGTACATGTCAGGGCTGGGACTTCAACCAAGGCAGCCCTTCAGACCGCACCATCCTGCAAGCCTTCCCCAGTGTCAGCATGCCGCCCCTTCCCCTCTTGGCGGAGGGACACATGGAGCCCTGGCCGCACAGCCAGCTGCCCGCTCTCCTTCCCTGCAGCTCCGCTGCCAGAGTGGTCAGCAGCAGGGGCAATAGAGCAGGACATGCCTCCTGGGAAGGCCTGCTTGAAGCTGGCCCTGCACGCTTGTCAAAAAGAATCTTGCACAGAGCTGACTGGGCGCTGGCTGAAGGCACCTTGGGAGTGGCCCAGTGTGGGAGCATCTCAGGTTTCAAGGCCCGCCTCTGCCCAGGCCATGGAGCTGGTTCAGGCAGGGCTGGGGCTGGGGCTGGGCCTTTTCAGCTGTGGGTACATTTGGCAGCTGCATCCAGCTTGTTTTAATTCCTTGTGCGTTGGAGGGACCTGGAGGCCCAGGCAGCAGCTGGGGCCCTACTTGCTTCTCCATCTGTCTGGAAGAGCATGCTAAATGGGAGGAGGCTGGAAGTGGGGGGGTGCTGGGGAGAAACGGGGGTCAGATTCCTTCTCCCTAGGAGCTGGAGCAGCTGAGATGGAGGTCCTCCTGAGCTGCTTTGCACAGATCTGCTGGTAACCGCCACCCAGGGTGGGGGTTGGGGGTGGGGCAGCAGCCAGCAGGGCCCTGGGGCCTCCATGCCAGCTTCAGTTAGAGCTCGGGGTGCAGCCCTGTGTGTGTGCACCCAGCAAGCCTCCGCCCAGGGGGTCTTCTGATCCTTTCTGAAGGCAGTTACGTACCCAAACATGCTGTCAGGCTGGAAAGAGTGCCTTCTGCAGGTGCGTGGTGTGTGGCACCTTCACCAAGAGGCCTCCCTGGTTGCTTGGCAGGGTGCAGCCACCCTCTGCCATCCAGGCCACCTTACCCGCTTTGCTGTTATTTATCACGGCACTTCCCATCACCTCTGGTTTGTGTCTGTCCCCCACCCCGAACCCTTCCCGGGATGTGAACTCCATGAGGAAAGGGACTTCTGTGTATTTTGTCCCACTGCTTTGTCCCCACTGCCTGGAAGAATAGCTGGCACACTGTAGGTGTTCCATAATTATTAGGTAAATGAGCCAAGTGTGATTTTGAGCCTCACCGCGTCTTTCCAGGAAGCAGACAGGCCAGGATTAATAACCGCCTTCTGCCAGTAGGAGAAACTGAGGCTTTAAAAAAAAGGCAGCTTGCCTGAGGTCACATGCAAAGGGGCAGGGGCAGGCTGGAGCCCAGATGCCAAGGCCAGCGACCCCTCAACAGATGCTCAGCAAACGTGCAGGGAGCACCAATTACGTGGCAAGTGTGGTGCTAGTCAGAGGGACACGGTGGTGATGCAGCTCTTTGCGGAGTTCTCGGTCCCTGGAGGCGGCACACCACAGTTACCACCAATAACGAGCAGTTGCAAACAATAACGAGAGTGGGGAGTCTGGCCTGAGCGAATCACATTCAAGCAGAGACTAGAAGGGTGAAGAAGAGCATTCTCAACGGGGAAACAGCTAGTGCAAAGGCCCTGAGGCAAGACCTCAGGATGTATTGGGGCAGGGAAGGACTTCCAGAATGATCCAAACCAAGAAGGAGGCCAGGACCCACAGGGCCTTTACCCAAGGCTAACGGGATTCCTTGAAGGTTTTATCTGGGGTGATGTCACGAGGCCTAAGGGCCTGAGGGTTGGACACGGGGAGTCTCTCTGGCTACCAGCACTGGTCTCCTGGCAGCCCAGGCCCCACCGGGCATGGAAGCACTCCAATTTGAAAATAGGATCTTTGCAGATATAATTAGTTATAAGATAAGGTCATACTGGAATAGGGTGGACCCTAAATCCAGTGGCCAGTGTCCTTACAAGAAGGCCATGTGGAGAGAGGGAAGGGGGCGGGGCTGGAGGGACGCGGCCAGCCACCACCAGGGGCAGAAGGACACAGGAAGGATTTTCCCCTCCAACTGTCAGAGGCGCTGCAGGCCCACAGACTCCTTGATTCTGGACTTCCGGCCTCCAGACCGGTAAAATAAATTCCCGTTATTTTAAGCCACCAGTTTGTGCTCATTTTCTGTGGAAACCCCCAAACACTGATAGAGCTCCCATCTCTGACTCCAGCCCAGGAGGACACCCCAGAATTACTGTGAGGAAGAGCCCTCTGAGTGGACCTGGTTGCTGTGGGGACTACCGGGGCCCCTGAGCCCCAGGCCACCTTGGTGAATCCACCACTGTCTGACTCCCCACTAGGAAGGCTCCCGGCAGGGCCGCGGTCATGTGACCTGGTGCCGCCGATCAGTCTCACCTGGGACTCTGGGGAGCTTGTGAGCAAGGGGCAGAGGCCCTTAGGGCGTTTTCCTGGTGGAGCCTGTGCCACCAACAGTCCTGCATGGCAGTGCCAGCAGCAAGTGTCCAGGGTGGCCTCCTGGCTGGCTGCTCTGTGGCCAGATCTACCTGTGTTCTCAACCATCAGGCTCTTCTTGATCTCTGGCCATTTCCCTGGCCAGGCTCCAGGCTTCTGATTCTGAAAACCCCCAGATATGCTTCCTATAAAATGTTTCTGCTGTTTGCAACCAATGCCCCTGACAGTGCCCCCCCTCACACGTGCTCTGGCCACTCATGATGGGGACAGAGGCCTTGATGTGACCTGTTGGGAAAGTGGCTGACCTATCATTAAGGGGAGCATGTGAGCCTCAGAGAAGTGAGGAGACTTGCCTGGGACACACAGTGGGGGCGGGAGGTACAGTGGGGAGGACCTGGTGCTGGGTCGGGGCAGGTCTGCATCCGGCTCTTGTTGGCTGGGGTGAGTCAGTCAGATTTCCAGTGACAGTCAGCAGATTCTCCCTTTTCCATATCCCCTCCAGCCTGCCTCTGTTCCACAGGGAATCCACATTCCTCTGCCCACTTCCACGGAGTAGCAGTTCTGAGCCTGAGTGCACACTGGGTGCTGGGAGCTGGGGGGATGGGGATGAGTGAGTCAGGCTGTCCCCAAAACACTCACTTCTGGGTGAGGGGAGACAGATGCAAGGAGAGCCCACCCAGCAGGAAACTGAGTCAGGGATGCATTCTAGAGAAAGAATGATCCCTCCTTTGGGAGGGGAGAGGAGGCTGAGGAAGGTCTCCCAGAGGAGGCAGCCTTGCAGTTTTGAGGGGTGAATAGGAGTCCGTCCAGTGGCCAGGGTCTGTGAGAGACAGTGGGTAGTGTTTAGGAATTTGGCTGTGGAGCCAGAAACTGCTGGAGCTTTGGGGGAACACTAGAACCCAGTCCGAGATCCCAGCCAACCTACACAAGCTGGTGTAACTCCTCTGACCCTACCTCCCAGCCCTCTGTGCTCAAACTTACCCATGATGCCTCAGAAAATCTCCATCTGAGACTAACAATCAGCTCCTGAGCAGGGACCTCCCCCCAGCTGTGCCACCTGCCTGTGAGCTCCCTTTATCCTGCGGCCTCTGTCCCCTGCCCTGCAGGGACCTTAGTCCCACTGCACAGAGAAAACATGCACAGTCAGGGGTAAGCAGTGATTTTCTGGGCCAGCCCCTCCCTACGTGGTCTGGAGAGAGGAGCAGTGGGTGGGAGGAGGCCTGGCAGGGTGGGAGGGGGCGCACAGGCAGCGAGAGGCCATCCTTGTTGCTGGTCTCAATCCTGTACCAACCTTAGGGCTGAGGGAAGCGCCAAGTCATGACAGGTCACCTGTGAGCTCCTCTAGGCTGCTGCAACACCTGCCCTGCAGCCCTCCTTCTGTTTGGGGGAGGCCCGCCTCTGACACACACCCTCTCTGACCTGAGAATGGGTTGAGATTGGTGAGAATGTGGCCTGCCAGGACTGAGTGAGGGCTGGGGAAAGCCAGGAATGAAGAGAACAGCCTTGGGAATAGCCTTGGGACTCATCTGGTAACCTGGTTGGAGCCGGGTCAGGCATGCCAGCTGCCAGGCGAACAGAAGGGCTGGGGCCTGGAGAGCTCCTTCCATGAAAACCCAGCCTCAAAGCCCGGCTGGGTGCCGAGCAATATGCCCCCGTTGCCTTTGGACTCAGAGGACACCGGTCTCATGACAGCTCATTATCAGACAAGTTCACATTTCTGTAATTTATTCGTTCAGTGACCTGTGACCATCTCCGTGCTGGGCAACACTGAGAACGTGGAGACAATCAGACAAAGGGCCCACCTTTGGGGGAGGTTGACAAGGGCACAAACAATGACCACAAGGAGCTCAGGGCTATAATAGGGGATGCAGAGGGAGGTCTGGGCCCTCAGGGGAGAGGCCCGTGGGAGCCTGGGTAGGGAGCAGGCATCAACCTAGTGTTGGTGGGTATATGCCAGCATCTCAGAGGGACAATCTGCGTTCATCATTGACTCCTCCTTTCCCCACTAATAAATGACTGTGACCGTATCTCTCAACTCATCTATTTCTGCCATCTCTGCTGCTACCAGCCGAGTAGAGGCCAGCACTGCCTCTTGACTGCCCTTCCTCCTAATCTTCTAACAAGGAAAAAAGTGAGATAACATGCTAGAAACATCTATTTAAAGGTATGGGAGAGCTACAGAGGCAGCCAAAACTGAAGGGGCCAAGGTCCCAGAGAGAAGGGAAGCTCGTTAAGGGGAGGCTGACAGTCAACCCTGCCTCGCTGGGAGACACCTGCCAATTGGCAGGCAGCTGTTCCAAGAGGCTGAGAAGCTGAGCAGAAAGTGACATCTATTCGTGCTCTTGGAAATCTCATGGGTCTGGAAGATGAAATCTGGAGTTGGGGGCTATCTGGGCATCCATGACTCGAGGATTTAAACTCCAGAATAAAAGCACAGAGAAGTGGAACCAATACTCTCTCCACTCCCCTTTGAGAGAACTGCCAGTTCCTAAGCAGAGTGAGCCTAGTGGAAAGTGGTTGCTTCCCACTAAAGAGATTGAAAATCTAAGCAGACCTTTCAACAAATTTATAGTGCTAGGCAAAAAATTTGGATTTCAGGCACCACCAAGTAGGGGGGACACCACAATCTCATTTGGACCCCTGAAAGTCACTAGACCCAAGGAATAAAGGTAAGTCAGAGAAGGCATTCCTAAGAAAGGCAGACCCAGAGTTGTTCCAGATCAGGTCCTGGCTGGGTTAAGGTTATCTCTCCATAATCTAAATGCCTTCAGAATAAGCAAAAATAAACCCCTCCAAGAGGATTATAACATTATCTTTAAAGAGCTGAAATAAAATAACTGCCAACCTAAAATGATATACCTACAAGTTTATAAACAATGTACAGCATTCATTAAAAGACCCCCTAATTAAGCAATAGGAACAAGAGAAAAAAGCAGAAAAAATAAATGACTCACTGGTGACCCAAATATTGGAGTGATCAAACACTCCAACATTAATTTGATTAATATATTCAAGAAAATAGATAACATGAAGAATTTCAGCCAAAAGCTGGAATTCACAAAAAAGAAAACCCAGATCTGAAAAATATAACTGAAAACAAAAACTCAATAGATGGGTTGAGAACAAATTGGACAGGGTGGACCATTAACCAGAAAATAAGTGAGTGGGAAATAAATCTATTAAAATATATGAAAGCACAGAGTGACAAAAGAGGGGACAATGAAGAAAAGATGATAAAAGATGGGGGACTCAGTTAAATGATCCAACATACATATAATTGGAGTCCCAGAAGGGGAACCAGAAGTGAATTAGGCAGAAACAATCTTTGAAAAAATACTTTCTAAGAAGTTTCTAAATCTGATGAAAGACACTAAGCCAAGATTCAAGAAGCTTAATGAATCCCCTTGCCCGAACCACAGCTAGGCGTACCGTGAAAACCAAAACCAAAGTCTGATAAGCACTTACAATGTATAATAGAAGAAAAAACATACATCCCTTCAGTAGAGCCACAGTAAGACTGATGGGTGACTTCTCAATAAAAATGATGCAATACAGAAGACTATAGATGGGCATCCTCAAAGAGCTGAGAGAAAATAACTGCCAACCTAGAATTACATACCTTAGGAAAACACCCTTCAAAAATAATAGTGAAATACAAATATTTTCAGACAAAGAAAACTCAGAGATTTTATTCCTTGTAGACTTTCAAGAAAGGAAATACTACAAAGGAAGCTCTTCAGGCAGAAGAAAATTTATCCCAGACAGAAACATAATAATATACAGAGAATGAAGAGCTGAAGCAAGAGTAAACATTTAAATATAACAGAACAATAAGAAAAATAGAGGGGCCAATAAAGTTAAAACCTCTGAGGCCCTGGCCAATTTGCATTTCATAGGACGTGGTAAAAATAGTAACTTAAGATAGATTATAACAAGTCAGTGATGCATGGGGAAATCTCTAAAGTAACCATTAAACAAGAATGCATAACTAACAAACTAATGGAAAGGGGGAAATGGACTAATAAAAAATATTTGATTTTTCTAAAAGTAAGAGAGTGAAAAAACATAGAATAGGTAGAATAAGTAGAAATTAAACACTTCTATTAAAAGACATTTTCTCACTTAATTTTAATTGGTTTAACTTTAACCCAGCTACATTCTGCTTAGAAGAGACATCTAAAATAAAAGGATTTATGTGATAGACTGAAAGCAAAAGAACAGAAAAAGATCATGTAAACTGTAATCAAGTGAGTTTTCCTATAGTGATATCAGGTAAAGTAGAGTTGAAGGCAAAAATCATAGCAATAAAGAGGGAAAATTAACCAAGAATATAAATAAATTTAAAGGTCAATTAACCAAGAAAATAAAACAATTCTAAATTTGTATTACTTCATAACATAATCTCAAAATAAATAAAGCAAAAAATGGGCAGAAGTAAAAGGAGAAATAGACAAAACAGCAATCATAGTGGGGGATCAATGTGTTTCAGTAACTGGTCAACTGAAAAAACAAAAACTTAGGATGAAAATCTAGACAACATGATTAATCAGCATGGCGTAAATGGCAGATATAAAACACTATAAAAATAAACAGCAGAATTCATCTGCATATCAAGTACACCTGGAACACTTACCATAACAGACCATAAAGCGAGTCTCAACAAATTTCAAATCATTGAAATCATATGCTCTTTGACCACAATGGAATTAAACCAGAAATCAATAACACAAAGGCCACTAGAATTTCCCTACCATTTGTAAGTTAATAAACATACTTATAAATAATCAATGAGATGGACAATGAAAATAAGAAAATATTTTGAAATGAGCAATAGTAAAAATAAATCATCAAAATACGGGATGTGGCTAAAGCAGTGCATAGAGGAAAACTTAGCCTCAAAACTTAAAAAGTCTGAAAAGCAATTATCTAAATATACGTCTTAAGAGATAAAAAGAAGTAAATTAAAAGAAATTAAAAGGAAAGGTATGAGAGAGATCTTAAAATAATAAAATAGAAAATAAATATAATAGTGAAAATCTAGTGTTAAGTCTGTTTTTCAAATGCATAATGAAATTGATAAATTCCTCTCATGACTGATTAAGACTAAAAAGGAGAAATCTCCATAGACTTACAACAATAAAAAAGGATATTATGAACACCTCTTATGCCAGTAAATTTAAAATTTCAGTTGAAATGGACAAATTCCTAGAAAAACAATACTAATCAAAACTGACCAAGAAGAAATTAAAAAAACATGAATAGTCTTTTATCTATTAAAGAATTTATCTGTAATCTGAAACCTCTCCAGGCCCTGATGGCTTCACTGATGAATTCTCCCAAACATTTAAGGAATAAATAATTTTAACTGGATACCAATTACATACAGAATAAAAATATGGGAATATTTTCCTACTTATTTTAGAGGCAGAGTAGAGCCTTCATACCTAAAAATTAGAAAGGACATTATGAAAAGGGAGCAGAATGTACTTTGCAAAGGCAGACACACCAACATGTCCACCTCTTCCCATAAGCCCCTCTTACAATGGGATTGACACTCTTCCCACTCCCTCTGACTCTGGGAGGAGTCTGGTGAGCCCCCTAACCAATGCAGAGCTGCAGAAGTGACATTATGTGATTTCCCAGTCTAGGTCTGCAAAGGACAAAAGAATATAGCTTGTGCCTCCGCCTCCCTCTCTCCCTCTCTGCCTCTCTCTGTCTCTCTTTCCTTCTCTCCCTCTTGGGACATTTATCTTAAAATCCTGCCACCGTCTTGTGAGTAAGCTCAAGCTGGGTCCCCGGTCAGCAGTCAGCATCAACCAGTAGGCATGGAAGTAACTGAGATTTCACGTGATTCCTGTCCTGTCCCAGCCTTCAAGTCTTCCAGCTGAGGCCCCAGACATTATAGAGCAGAGATAAGCTGCCCTTGCTATGCCCTATCTGAATTTCTGACCCACAGAATCCACTGGAAATAAGATTACTGTTTTAAGCCAGTACATTTTGGTGCAATTTGTTATGCAGCACAAAGTAACTAATACAGAGGAAGCCAAAGGCCCATTAAAGGCCAAATATTAAAGATGCAAAAATCTTAGGTAAAATATTAGCAAAATAGAATCTGGCTATATATACAAAGAATGATACATCTAGATCAAGTCAGGTTCACTCTGGGACTGCAAGATTGATTTGACATTTGGCAGTCAATTACTGTAATTCACTACATTAGGAGAATATAATACATAGTCATGTGTTTACCCAATAGATGTAGAACTGGCACTTGATATAATTCAGCACCCATTCATGATTTTTAAAACATGTTTAGCAATCTATGAATAGAAGAAACTTCCTTAATCTGATGAAAGATATCTACAAAACCTTCAGCAAATAGCAAACTTGAATAATGAAGGATAGAAAACTTTCCTCCTGAGGTCAGGAACAAGTCAAGGCACCCACTATTACTACATCTGTTTAAGGTTTTAGCCAGTGCTATAAGACAAGAAAAAGAAAAAGTATGAAGACAGGGAAAAAAGAAAGAAAACTGTCAGCATGTATCGATGACATGATTGGTTATGACAGATGATCCTTAAGAATGTACAGATTATCTATTAGAACTAATAAATTTATCAAGGTTGCTGGATACAAGGTCCATATGCCCAAATCAAATATATTTCTAGATGCCATTCACAAATAATTAGGAAATGACATTTTAATAAATCATTTGCAGTAACATTAAAAACACAAAGCCTCCAAGAATAAATCTAATGAAAGATGTATACTACATACTCTACATGGGAAAATCAGAATGTTATTGAAATAAATCAGGTAAGATCATTTTTAAAATGAAAAGATACACCATATTTTCGGGTGAGAAGACTCAACATTGCGAACATTTTAAGTCTTCCCAAATTGATCTGTACATTGAATGTGACCCCAATCCAAATCCCAGCATGTTTGTGTGTATGTAGAAATTGATACACCGATCCTAATAGGGAAATGAAAAGGACCTATAATATTCAAAATAGTCTCATAAAAGAACACAATGGGAACTCACAGTACTAGATTCAAGACTTACTATCAAGTCAAATGCCAGCATTCCTTTGCGCATGGTGTGCAAAGGCAAGGAGGTTTGTGACGGTATGAAAGGTGGTAGCCTCACTGATGAGGATGTCACTGTGACCACCTGAAGACAGGGGCTCAGAAAGTGGCAGGTATGGGGCAGGTGCAGGGTGGGTGAAAGACACCTGCTATTCACAGGGCATGGTATTGAACACTCTGCAAATGCTCTCTGGATCCTGCAAAACGTGCGTTACTATCCCATTTTACAGATAAGTAAACTGAGGCTCAGAGAAATGAAGTCACTTGCCCAAAGTCACATAGGGCCATGATTCAAACATAGGTTGAACTCTGTGACCTGTGGTTCTGGTAACAGACACTGGCCCCAGCAGAGAAGATACCCCAGGAGCAAGCAGCGGGCATAACATATGGGCAGGTCTGGGTTGCAGCAAAGCAGGGCATTCCCAGACTGGCAGGCATGGCATCCAGAACAGAGCTGTTGCTATCTTTCTCCTCCTGACATGGCTGTGGCTTCTGCAGTTTCTACAGCTGCATCATGCAGAGCCCAGATGTTCTGTAGGTGGAATGGCCTGGGACGGAAGGGGGACATGGGGCTAATGGGCCAGCAGCAGCCCTAAGTGCTGGTGAGTGAAACTACTCTGTACTCTTTAGGCTGAATCACAGCCGATGCTCAAAGATGCAAAGTAAAAATAATTCTCAGCAAATAGAGCGCTTTCTTTATTTATCCAGCCAACTCTAATTGTGTCAGAAGGAAGCTGACCCAAATGTTGGCTCCAAACAATTCTCTCCTTCTGGGTGCCCCAGGGTCACACAACGGCCCTGGGAGGAATGCAGCCAGAGCCCTGGGAATATAAGAATCTCTGTGGATCTGGGAACAGGGAGAGCTTAACCCCAGAACCCCTGTTGGTGGTGGGAGTTGGAGTCAGCAAAACCAGGGCTGGATCTGTTAATCCTGCTCTGCCCAAAGTGCACGTGGCCAAGACAGTCTCCTCTTCGGTGAAGTGGTAATGCCCCCACCTTACCAGACTATTGGGAAGAATCCCTGCGATTGAGAATGGTAAAGGACTACTGCTGTGCCTGGCACACAGTAGGTGTGCAGGAAATAATGGGCCTGGAGGGGCCATGGGAAGCCACTGCCCAAGTCACAAGTGGGGAGCTGGTGGCAGGATCTGGTATGGGGCCCTGAGCCTTCCTGTCCCCCCAGATCCGTTTGCTCCAGATTCCAGGGGGCAGAGCAAGGAGCCTCTTGACTCTGTAAATACTCAGGGAGCAAAGGGGCCCCAACACTGCACAGGCTCTGCGTGGAGCTTCTGGCCCCTCTGAGTAAACAGTCCCCCTGAGAGCAGGGACTGAGGAGGGGCAGTTCAGCTTTGCAGAGAAAGGAGTGGGGTCAGGACCAGCAGTTATCTGGATGCCCCAGACACCAGGAGTGGGAGCTGCCACAGGGACACATGGCTCCCCAGGGTCACAAGGCCCCTCTAGGGGACCAAAAGGCCCTACAGCTTCCTGGTCACCAGTGAGAGAGAGCAACTTCTCCAGTTCCCTCACTAGGGGGCTGTGCAGCCTTGGGCAGGTATCTCAACCTCTCTGGGTCTCAGTGCCCTCAGGAGGAAAAAGGGGTTAATACTGCACGTCCTGTATGGATCGGTGAGGGGATTCCAGGGCTTTGTATGTGTGAGCTGCTGGCCCGGCCCCCGCAGGTCCCACACATGTGTCAGCACCGTGATTATCGCCATGGCCTCATTGTGACTTCCTGGCAAGAAGTGTGTGGAGGAGGCAGGGAAGGAGGGGTTGGCTCGGCCAGGAAGAGGCTGGGCCCTGAGGCAGAGGGATCCAGTTGCCAGGGGCCCCAGCATGTCACTTCCTCCCTCCTGTCTCAGAGGACTTAGCAGGGCCCCCAGGGACCCTGGGGAGAGAAGGAGCCCGCAGGAGGGTGGTGCTCCTCGTCCACATGGTCCCCCCTGGGTCTTCTGGGCCAGGCAGGGAGGAACCCTGGTGTGGGAGCAGGGCTGAGACAAAGATACGAGGGGCCACTGTCAGATGTGACAGCCCGCATCCACACGGTTGGTGGTCAGGGCAGCGGGACCACAGGACTGCACAGGATGGTGGCGAGCCCCTGCCACCCAGGGTGCGCAAGCCCCATCCCTGGATGCAGGGGCTCCTGGGCAAGGTCGTCCTCCGCCCCCGCACCCCCCCCCCGTTGAGAGCTGGGAGGAGTTTAGTGCAGTGGATGAGCCCACAGGCATCTGCCTCAGTTTCCCCTCCTGAGAATGGGATGACACAGCAGCCCCATCTTGCAGGGCTGCTGTGAGGACTGAGTGTGCTGTTTGCAAAGGCAAAGTGCAGGCACGTGGGGACGCCAGCTAGGATTACTGTCACATACTTGCAGGGTCGGGATGGACAGCGGCTGAGACCTTACAATGCCGAGAGCTCCTGCCCCTCCGGGCAGCTCAGCCCCTGAGGCTGGGGGTGGGGAGCGGATGTTCAGGGCATTAGTCTTGTTCCCGGATCTCAATTATCATTCCTAGACCGCAGGGCAGCTCTATGGAGTGGAAAAAAATCCATTAAGGTCTTTAAACCAAAGCTCAAGAC